>NW_022589784.1:5112321-5449187 GCF_004348235.1 Phoca vitulina | reverse complement strand
GATCATGACCTGAGCCGAAGGCAGTTGCTTAACCAACTGAGCCACCCAGGCGCCCCAGATGGCTCATTTCTAACACCAAAGTCCAGTTTCTCGTGCACTGGGAATCGAGAGGTTCCTCGGGTCTGCAAACTGAGGCGGTTCTCGGAGGGGGTGTCGGGTTGTACCCAGGCACATGCTTCCTCTCGGGTAGTTCTCTCTGGCAAGGGACTGATTTTGAATTTTGAAGCTTGTAGCCTTTTTTACGCCATGAAATTTACATGACTCCACAGACATATTGCGATGCACGGAATAGGAGGTGCTCGTTAAATCTAAGAGCCTGTGGGACGAGCTCAGGGAACGAGGTCTCTTACTTACACACCTGAGTTGTTGGTCCCACATTTGGTGAAGTTGACTGTTAGGGCTGAGGATTTTCAGAGCACTTTCCGGGGGGTGGGGGGGCGGTGGCGGGTACGGTCAGAACCGTGGCATTTGCATTGATGAAATATCAAAGATGCTTGCAGTAACTTCTGGATTGAGACAGGAGCAAGCCACAGGGCAGGAGTTGCTCACCCATTTCAACCTGTTTCAACCTTGGACGGTAATCATCCAGGACTGAGTGCAGATAACTGATTGAACTTCTGGAAATAGGTGAAGAGGTCGTGCCTTGGGACTTTGGGAAATCCAACCAGAACATAAGTCGTTTGCACACAGCATTGCTCAAATACTGCCTAGATGTTGGGCACAGAATATTTAGAAACCATTACTACGTGGACATTGCAGCCACTGGCTTTCATCTAGAGTAGCTCATTCTTGCCCAGGACACACAGACTGGATGCCTCTATTATTACTGAAATATTCTGGAAGCACCACCCTTTGTAAATTTTAGCAGCATCGTGCTTTGTAGCTGGTGAAGGCGTTCTTTCTTGCCTTACGTGTGCTGACGTAACTTGGCCCTTGTGAGGAGGTAATATTGGAACTGAGGCCTGAGTTGGAGCTGACGGTGGACACAGACAGGAATCAGACCCTGTTGACTGCCTGCCCAGAGCCCCCCTGTTCGTTGGTGAGATAGAGAGATAAGTTCCTGGGCAGTTACAAGGCAAAATAAAACACCAAATGGAGAACCCACGATGCAGCCTGGAAGTCCCGGAAGGCTTCCTGGAAGAAGCAACAAGCAGGCTGCTTACTTTGAAGGGTTGGAAGAGCGATGAATAGTGACTCAGGCCGAGGGGACATCCGGGGATTGCATTAGAGTGATGTTTCTGAAATCTGACCAGACCCTGGGAATCTGGCCATGGACCCTGGCTGAGAACCACGGGTGGGGGTGGGTGGTGTCTGCAGAAGGTCTCCCCTGCCCCGGGTTGGGGGGGAGGGAGAGGCTTGTCCAACTCTGAGCTGTGTGCTGCTGAGGGCTGGGTGGGGACAAGCGCTCCGCCTACTTGCACGCCCCAGCCGCCCGCCCTCCATCAGTGAGCAGCCCTGCATCTGTGCGCATCCCATCCGAGGGGGTCATCTGAGAGGAAGTGCAGCTTGGCCTCTAGTTACACAAACACCTCTGGTCCTTAAAGGGCCCACGGACAGCCTGGCGTTCCGGCGGGGGACCCTTCTCTGCTCCACCGCACGAGGTTTGGAACCCCAGCCCTGCACCCAGGGGACAACTGGCGCTCACGGGCTCCCCGCACAGGCTCCGCACCCTTCCTGGGCAGGCAGACAGGACGGGGACAGTTTCACAGAAGGTGCTGCTGGCCTGAGGCCACCCCGCAGGAGCAGATCTGCCCAGGTGTGTGGACTCTGAAGGTCACGGTTTGCCCCTGTGTGACCCGGAACCCGGACAAGGGCGTGGGCCCACATTCAGAGGCATGGCAGTCGGGGCAGGGAGGCAGTGTCTGGGGGTGCTGGGGCTCCAGAGCCCTCGAGGCCCTGCCTTTCCCTGTCATCACCCTTTTTGTGCTCAGAAGGCACTTCTCGGCGTCCCACACCTGGAATTCTCCCACACCGGCTCTTCTTGGCCCCTCCCACCGCTGGGTTATATGTCCCCAAACTCCTGCCCAGGCGTGGAGTTCCCAGATCAGGTTGCCCGCCCCAACATCCTCGACGCCCCCCCCCCCCCCGAAGATGTCCCCCCCCAGCCCTGTCTCAGCCACTGAGGAGCTCTTGGGGCAGCACTTCCCTCATCTGTGGAACCCAAGGACAGCCTGTGTGCAAGGAGAGGTCACAGAATCGCTCCCTTCGGGCGATCTTGAGGCCCGAGCCTCCCATGCCGCCACTCTGTCTTTAAGGCCTAGGTGACAGGCACTTGCCACCCTTCCCTTGAACAAGGACAGCTCGGACCCGGACTGGCAGCCTCGCCAGCATCCAGCACTGGCCAGGACTGAATGTCGTCTTGTTTTCATTGTATCTGTCTTATGGCCACTGCCCGCAGTGACATCGACTTTCTCTTGAGGGGAGGGAGGGAAAGTTTCTTCTGAAAAATCAACATGCTTAAAAACAAAGCGAGGCTTTGGAAGGAGATTGGTGGGTGCACAGACGGGAGAGGGCTGGGGCGGCAGGGTGACCGGGCTGTGGGAGGGATGGAGGGGAGGGCCCCCAGTCCAGCCCAGGGGCAGGGCTTTCTGGCCCACGAGTGTGAGAACAGAGCCTTGAAGAAGCGGAAGGCGTTTGGCAGGCAGAAAGGAGGACATTACCGATGGGGGAACAGACCGAGCACAAGCCCAGAGGTGTGCCGGGGGACACAGTGCTGGGGGCAGGAGCATTTGCGGGGTTTCAAGCCACGGGTGTGATCTGCACGTTAGAAGGGCGGTCTGGGCAAAGCCCAGAGGCCGGGAGCCCAGGGAGGAGGCCACAGCTGTTGACCTGAGTGGGAAGGGACCCGCTCGGTGGTCACGTGGCAGACGGACGCCGTGGCAGCCCGAGAGGAGGGGCTGAGCGCGGAGGGCTCTGGGACGACTCCCACATGCCTGTCCCCAAAGACTGGGTGGGAGGTGGGACCTTGGCCAAGAAGCCTGGGGAGGAAGAGCGCACACTCTGGTGCAGGATGACTTGATCTTGATCCTGGCGTGTCTGGGCAAGGGGCAGGTGCTCTCGGTTTAGCAGGTTTGCTGGGGGAGACACCTGGGAGCTGCGGCACTCGGAGCCCCAACGTGCGCCTGCGCCGATCGCAGCTTCCAGGTGGGTGCGAATTCCAGGCACAGCGGATGGTAGTGGGGGTCCGGGACTGGATTTGGGGCCAAAGGAGAGGAAAACCAGCATGCATTAGAGACAGAACAGCAGAGAGGAGGGGAGCCAGGACGCCACAGTTCTTGGAGGGAGGGGCAGACAAGGAGTCCTATATGCAATAGGATGTCATGGATACATAGACAAAGAATTGGCCACTGCGATTGGCCAAGGAAAGGGCGGAGTGTCTCTGGGGCCCTAGGCAGAGTCCAACGTAGAGAGGTGGAGATGAAGTGGAGTCAGGGGCTAAAGGCAGGTTCTGCTTTCCAAGAATGCCAGGGTTGCTGTGGCTGAGCCGAGGTTCTGTGAGCCCAGGTCCATCCCGAGCGCCTAGTGGTATAGAGCAGAGTTCAGACACCAGCTGTTTCCTAGCTGTGTGACCCGGGGTCCCCGAGACTCAGTTCTTCCGTGAAATAGGGACGCTGGGGCACCTGGGTGGTTCAGTGGGTTAAGGGTCTGACTCTTGATTTCAGTTCAAGTCATGATCTCAGGGTGGTGAGATCAAGCCCTGCATCAGGCTCTGCACTGGGCATGGAGCTTGCTTAAGATTCTCTCCCTCCCCGGGGCGCCTGGGTGGCTCAGTCATTAAGCATCTGCCTTCGGCTCAGGTCATGATCCCAGGGTCCTGGGATGGAGCCCCGCATCGGGCTCCCTGCTCGGCGGAAAGCCTGCTTCTCCCTCTCCCACTCCCCCTGCTTGTGTTCCCTCTCTCGTTGTTGCTCTCTCTCTGTCAAATAAATAAAATCTTAAAAAAAAAAAAAAAAAAAGATTCTCTCTCTCCCCTACTCCCCCCTCCCCACTGTGCATGCACTGTCTCTCTTAAAAAAAAAAAAAAAGAAATATGGATGCTAACAGACAGCATCTTCCTCAGGCATGTCTAACATTTCCAAGGTAGGAAGGCAGGGCACTTACCCTGGGCAAACATCTATGGGTAACACCTGGCATGGTACCAGCAGCCCAGGGATGTTGGGCAATCCCTGGTATGGGTATGGACAAGGCCTGCTGTCCCAGAAAGCAGCCTGGCTTTTACAGCTGCTTGGCCCTACCTGAACCTGCCTCCATGTAAGCCGTCACCAGGGAGTAGCAGAAGGGCCCAGTGGCCAGCTGGTGGGAGAAGTAGGGCAGATGTTAGACCAGGTTGGGTGGAGAAGGGGTGCCGTCAGAGTGCAACCTGGAACCCACAGTTCTCTCCACTCTGGAAGGTGGGTAGTGGCATTGCTGAAGGGGCTGATCTTTTTTTTTTTTTTAAGATTTTATTTATTTATTTGACAGAGACAGACACAGCGAGAGAGGGAACACAAGCAGGGGGAGTGGGAGACGGAGAAGCAGGCCTCCCGCCGAGCAGGGAGCCCGATGCGGGGGCTCGATTCCAGGACCCTGGGATCATGACCTGAGCCGAAGGCAGACGCTTAACGACTGAGCCACCCAGGCGCCCCTGAAGGGGCTGATCTTGATTGGGAATTGGTTTCTTAATGATGAGCTGGGGTGGGGAGCTCATTGACAGCTAGAAATGCCCCCTCTGAGCCCATATCTACTCTGCCAACCACCCCTTCAGTGGAAACCTTTATTTTCCTTGTGTACTAATATGATTTCCTATTTAAAAAGTCACCTTTAATATATACACTCACTAGAATCTTACCCAGCCTTAAAAGGAAGGACATTCTGACACCTGCTACAACAAGGATGGACCTTGAGACCATTATGCTCAGTGAGAGACGCCAGACACAGAAAGACACATACTGTATGATTCCACTTACAGGAGGGACCTAGAGTCATCAAATCCATAGAAGCAGAAAGCAGAGTAGAGGTTACCAGGGATCGGGGGTGGAGGAGTGGGGAGTTAGTGTTTAATAGGGACAGAGTATCAATTTTGCAAGATGCAAAGAGTTCTGGAAATAGATGGTGGTGATGGTTGCCCAATGATATGACTGTATTTAATACCACTGTGCTGTACACTTAAAAATAGTTAAGACAGTATATTTTTATGTTGTATGTATTTGACCACAATTTAAAAATTAGAGCACCTGGGTGGCTCAGTCGGTTAAAGGGCCGCCTTTGGCTCAGGGCATGATCCCTGCATCCTAGAATCAAGCCCCACATCAGGCTCCCTGCTCAGCGGGGAGTCTGCTTCTTCCTCCCCCTGCTCTTGTGCTCTCGCCTGCTCGCTCACTGTCTCTCTCCCTCTCAAATAAATAAAATTTTAAAAATTAAAAAACAATAAAAATGTAAGTCGCTATGAAACATGGCTTGTAAAAAAATCAGTGAATCACAAAACAAGCAGACCAACTCCTCCCTTCCCTGACTTCCTGATGTAATAACTCTCCTGAGCGTGGACTATATATCCTTATGGCCTATTTCCGTGAGTTCACATGCATATATGTAGCTGTGGGAGAAAATACAGAGTCTTGTCTTTTCATATTTTTAAAAAATATTTTTTCAGTTCAAGTCATGATCTCAGGGTGGTGAGATCAAGCCCTGCATCAGGCTCTGCACTGGGCGTGGAGCTTGCTTAAGATTCTCTCCCTCCCTGGGGCGCCTGGGTGGCTCAGTCGTTCAGCGTCTGGCTTCGGCTCAGGTCATGATCCCGGGGTCCTGGGATCGAGCCCCACATCGGGCTCCCTGCTCCGCGGGAAGCCTGCTTCTCCCTCTCCCACTCCCCCTGCTTGTGTTCTCTCTCTCGCTGTGTCTCTCTCTCTCAAATAAATAAAATCTTAAAAATATATATATATAAAAAAATAAAATATTTTTTCCTGCCCCATTCTTATTCCTTTCTCCTTTTGGGACTCTAATTATGTGTCTGTTAGATCTTCCGGTAGTCCCAAAGGTCACTGAGACTGTGTGCTTTTTTTTTTTCCAATTGTGGTAAAACATACAAAACATAAAATTTACCATTTTAACCATTTTTAAGTGTGTGATTTAGTAGCCCGAAGTACATTCACAGCATTGTGCAAATGTCACCACTATTTCCAGCTGGCACTTTTTTTTTAAAGATTTTACTTTTAGGGGCGCCTGGGTGGCTCAGTCGTTAAGCATCTGCCTTCGGCTCAGTCATGATCCCGGGGTCCTGGGATCCAGCCCTGCATCAGGCTCCCTGCTCAGTGGGAAGCCTGCTTCTCCCTCTCCCTCTGCTGTCTCCCCTGCTTGGGTGCTCTCTCTCTCTGTCAAATAAATAAATGAATTCTTTAAAAAAATAAATAAAGATTTTACTTTTATTTTTTTATTTTTTAAAGATTTTATTTATTTATTTGACAGAGAGAGACACAGTGAGAGAGGGAACACAAGCAGGGGGAGTGGGAGAGGGAGAAGAAGGCTTCCCGTGGAGCAGGGAGCCTGATGCGGGGCTCGATCCCAGGACCCTAGGATCATGACCTGAGCCGAAGGCAGACACCCAACGACTGAGCCACCCAGGCGCCCCAAGATTTTACTTTTAAATAATCTCTACACCTATTGTGAGGTTCAAACTCATGACCCTGAGATCAAGAGTTGCGTGCTCTTCTGTCTGAGCCAGCGGGGCATCCTCCAGATGACACATTTTTTTTTTTTTTAAGATTTTATTTATTTGCGAGAGAGAGAATGAGAGACAGAGAGCATGAGAGGGAGGAGGGTCAGAGGGAGAAGCAGACTCCCTGCTGAGCAGGGAGCCCGATGTGGGACTCGATCCCGGGACTCCAGGACCATGACCTGAGCCGAAGGCAGTCGCTTAACCAACTGAGCCACCCAGGCGCCCCAGATGACACATTTTTATTCAATCTTTGTTTTTTCTTCTCTGTCCTTCAGTTTGAATGTTTACTATTATCTAGCTCCTAATTTGTTGACTCTTCAATCATCTCCGATTGCTATCAAGCCCACATGTGATTTTGTAATTGCAAGTATTGTATTTTTCAGTTTTAGAATTTACATTTGGTTCATTTTTTTTTTTTTTTACTTTTCCATTGAGGTTTCTTATTCGTTCATTCAGTAGGAACTAATTTTTTTTCCTTCACATCCTTGAATAGATTATAATAGCTGCTTCAAAGTCGGGATCTGCTCCTTCCAACATCTGGGTCACCTCAGAAGTTAGTCCCCATTAATTTCCTTCTGTCTTGAGTATGGTTCGTGTTGTCTTGTTTCTCCAAAGATCAAGTAATTTGGGGTTGTATTCTGGGCATTGTCGAGATGTATCGTGGAGACTCTGGATTCTGTTGTGGTCCTCTGGAGAGCACTGATTTTTTTTTTTTTTTTTAATCAGGCAATTAACCTGTCTGGACTCACGCTCCAAAGTCTGTTTTCCTCATGGTGGGTGGCAGGTGAAATCTATCTTCCTTTCTTTCAGCCTTAGCTGGGCTGCTTGGAGTCTGCCCTGCACACGCATGGTTCAGGGCTTAGCAAGAGACGTGTGCAGAGTTTTTGTGTAGAATTTGGAACTTCCTTTTTCTGGCTCTCTCCCTTCCAATATGTTCCGTCCCATTATTGAGCGATTGTGATCTTTCTGGGCTCTTCTCATTTTTCAAGCTAGTTTCTATTTCCAGTGAAGAGCAGTACAAATGGGAAACCCACCCTGTGTTGCTCCCGTAGGCCAGGGATAGACTCCCCTCCAACTACTCCCTATTTGGGGTCACTCTAGAGCAGTACCTCCCAGTAGAATTTCCTACAACGATGGAACTGTTCCATATCTGCACTACTCTGGTAGCCGCAAGCTGTGTGTGGTTATTGAGTAGAGAAATTTTGCTGTGTGCAACTGCGGAATTGAATTTGAAATTGTGTTTCATTTCAGTTCATTGCAATTCAGATAGCCCGATGCTGCCGGTAGCTACCATGTTGGGGCTTTCAGGTAGTTGTGTTTTTGTATGTCGTCCAGGGTTTCTGGTTGTCTCCGACGGGGCTGGTCTGATGCGGCTGACTCTGCCTTCAGTGGAAGCTGAGCTCTCCTGGTGCTTTTCCATTGCGTAAATGACCTATTGGGCCATTAGTGGCTCCCCGAATTTTGCTTTTATTTTTTTAACTCCCTGACACCCCCCTCCAACCCAAGTCAATGAGCATAATGTTTCCTCTTCTTTTTCCCCCTTTGGTAATTTTTTAAAAAGATATATTTATTTATTTTAGAGAGAGAAAGCCTGAGCACAAGGGGTAGAGGGAGAGGGAGAGAGAATCTTAAGTGGACTCCAAGGTGCAGAGCCCCCCCACCCCACCCCGTGGGGCTCAATCTCACGACACTAAGAGCACTACCTGAGCTGAAACCAAGAGTCAGTTGCTTAACCGACTGTACCACCTAGGTGCTCCTCCTTTGGTAGTTTTTTAAATTAAAATAATTGGGGGCACCTGAGTGGCATAGCTGGTTAAGCATCCGACTCTCGATTTCAGCTCAGGTCATGATCTCAGGGTCGTGATATCGAGCCCCAGGTCAGGCTCCATGCTGGGCATGGAGCCTGCTTAGGATTCTCTCTCTCCCTCTCCCCCTCACCCCCTTAAAAAAATTTAACTGTCGTAAAATACACATAACATAAAACTTACCATCTTGACCATTTTTAAGTGCACAGTTCAGTATTGATACATTCACATTGTTGTGCATCCCTCTCCAGAACTTTCTCATCTCCCCAATCTGAGACTCTGTCCCCATGCAACACTGACTTCCCACCCCCTCCCCCACCCCTGGCGCCCACCATCTACTTCCTGATTCTATGGATGGGGCTCCTCTGGGGACCTCCTGGGAGCGGAATCCTACAGTGTCTGTCTTGTTGTGACTGGCTTCCTCAATTGAAAGTAATGGCCTCAAGGTCCATCCATGATGTATCTTCCTCTGCCTTTCAGACTATAATGTAAGATTTCTTCATATGGAGTCCTGAGGTTCTGATCCCCAACTGTTGGACATCAAGATTGCAAGTTTTCACTGGAAGGGAGAGAGGGACAGACTCCAAAAGGGCACAGGGAAATCCAGGGAGTGATGGATATGTTCATTATCTTGATTGGGGTGACGATTTCACACGTGTGAACATAGGTCAGAACACATCAAATCATGCACTTTAACCGTGCAGTTTCTTGTATGTCAGGCGTTCCTCAAAAAAGCTGTATTTTTGTTTTTATTCTAATGGCCCAAGTGGGCTCCCCTTATCCCCCACCTGTAAGCTTCATCAGTCCCTGTGCAGGTAACAGTTAGATCCCGCTGCCCCCGCTTGCCTTTGGGACTGAGGACTGCTCCCTTCCCCCTCAAACTCCAAGAGACCTGATCATCTCTCCTTTCTTTTTTTTTTTTTTAAAGATTTTATTTATTTACTTGACAGAGAGAGACACAGCGAGAGAGGGAACACAAGCAGGGGGAATGGGAGAGGGAGAAGCAGGCCCCCCGCGGAGCAGAGAGCCCGATGTGGGGCTCGATCCCAGGACGCTGGGATCATGACCTGAGCCGAAGGCAGACGCCCAACGACTGAGCCACCCAGGCACCCCTCATCTCTCCTTTCTTGGTCTTTGAAACCTCCCTGACTGACCGCCCCCCCAATATACCCACACACCAGGTGATGCCGGGGACCCCAGAGGTCTCTTCCTGGCTCTCACTGTCCAGGGGGACACTCAGAGTCAGCTAGCTCTCTAAGCTCTGGGGCTGAAGAAAGCTCCGAAGAAAGGCGCAGGGGTGGGGCGCGGTGGGGCTGGCAAGGCTGTGGGGAGGGGGCTGTGCTGAGTGTGGGAAAGGCAGAGCAGGCCTCTTAAGGAGGAAATAGAATCTGACCCAGCTCTTGAAAGACAAGTGGGAACTGGCCCACCGAAGCAGGGCATTTCAGGCAGAAGGCAGGCGGATGCAAAGTCCTGGATGTCGGACCAATGGGGGGAGCTCACAGGCGTCCCAGCGCTGGGTGTGGGATAATGCAGGGGTGCAGGGGGTCCGTAGGAGGGAGCAGATGCCATCAGGGGGGCCCGCGGCCAGCCCAAGGCAGCTGCGAGTGATCCTCCTGGCCCCACTGGTGGGTGTTTTCTTTGGGGGCTGGGAGCATTGCCAAGAGGTGGTTCTGAGAAGGTGTAGCCAGGGGAGTGGGAGGGCTGAAGAGCGTGGCCAGTGGACTGGAGATACTGGGAAACCTGGTCCAGCTCCCCTAAGCCCCCGAGCCTGCCCAGGGGCGTAGAAGTTAAGAAATCATGCGCTGAGGGACGCCTGGGTGGCGCAGTCGGTTAAGCCTCTGACTCTTGATTTCGGCTCAGGTTGTGATCTCAGGGTCATGGGATCGAGCCCCGTGTTGGGCTCAGCTCGGAGTCTGCTTGTCCCCTCCCTCTGCTCCCTCCCCCACATGCGCTCACCCTCTCTCTCAAGTAAATAAATAAAATCTTTAAAAAAAGAAATCACGTGCTGAGCAACTGGTGCCCTGAAAACACAGAGAGAAGGTGGGGGAGAACACTCGATAGGTGGAGGCAGGCCCGGGGAGGCTTCACAGGGTCCTGTGAGCCCTGAGCCCACTGGTGGTATAGAGCAGCCCCCTTGCCACCCTGGTGAGATTCCGGTTCCAGCTCTCTCCCTTGCTGGCTGAATGGCCAGCAGCTTCTTGCTTTAAGCCTCAGGCTCCCCAGTTCCGAAGTGGGGTGACAGTGGATCTCCTTCCTGGGGATCGAGCTGACCTTGCCTGTTAAAACAGGTGGTTTCTTTTAAAGTAGGCTCCGCACCCAGCGTGGGGCTTGAGCTCACAGCCCTGAGATCAAGAGTCACATGTTCCACCAACTGGGCCAACCAGGAGAGCCGGTGGGTTGTTTTTTTTTTTTTTTCCTAGAAAGTCTGACCACCTGCAGTGAAGTCCTCACATCCACCCACCTGTCCATGTGTCTATACTACCCATTCATTTATCCACTTAGCAGTTAGTTGGCACCTAATGTTTGTGCCAGGCCCTATCTCAGGATATGGCCGTACCTAAAACAACATTCTGGCCTTCAGGAGTCTTATGTCTTGGGGTGAGGCAGATGAACAAATAATAGATCAAGTAGGACAAGAGGGCTGAAGGAACAAAACAGTGTGAGGAGATGGAATAATACACAGGCTTCTTTGGTAGTGATCTGAGAAGATTTCTCTGAGCTGAGATGTGAGTAATGAGAGCTAGACACAGGGATGTGTAGGGGAACAGCATGTGCAAAGGCCCTGGGGCAAGAATGAGCTTGGTGAGCTGGATACAGCACATACAAAGGCCCTGGGGCAGGAATGAGCTTGGGGAGCTGGACACAGCACATGCAAAGGCCCTGGGGCAGGAATGAGCTTGGTGAATTAGAAGGCCAGAAAGCAGCCATTGCAATAAGTTGAGTTGGTGGGGTGTGGGAGGGTGTATCAACAGAACCAGAGTATGGAGGGCAGAAGTGTGTCTTTTTTTTTTTTAATTTTTCTTATTTTTTAAATTATTTAAAATTTATTTATTTAGAGAGAGGAGAAGGAAAGAGAGAATCTTAAGCAGGCCCCACACCCAGCACAGAGCCTGACACGGGGCTCGATCTCATGACCCTGAGATCATGACCTGGGTGGAAATCAAGAATTGGACACTTAACCAACTGAACCGCCCAGGCGCCCCCGGAAGTGTGTCTAAATTTGAGGGGTCGGGGTATAAGGCAGAGTTCTGCACCTGGGGCCGGGCAGGGAGCACAGCCTATAGGGACTCTGCTCAGAGAGCCCACAGTGCGGGAACCAAGGCTATCTGCAGGGGGCAGCCGGGGCCCGGTGCAGGGGGGGCTGTGGTTATCGCCACACAACCCCCACGTAGCACATCATGTGTTCCCTGCCTGGGCCTCCAGCCACAGCAGTCAGGTGACCCCCGGCAGCAGGCCAGGCTGCAGGAGCGAGAGGGAGGGTGAGTGTGTGTGTGTGTGTGTGTGTGTCCATCCCTGGGCAGCCCAGACATCTGGAGTCTGAATTGATTTCTTTTTTCACAACCCTGGGCAAGTCCTGTATTTCCAGCTAGGTTTAAAATAAAACAAACCTTCTGTGCATAGCCCTGCTCTGCCGGGCCATGCTGGGGGGCATTCCGGAGTTCCAGGGAGCAGTAAGGGTCCAGCCAGCCAGGGGTCAGACCCCCAAGGGGGGACAGGGATCCTCTGCTCATCCTCTCCTCCCCATATCAGCACAAAGCCCTAATCTCTCTCTCCAGGTCTGAGGATATTTTTAGCCACTAAGAAGGATTATCAGAGTCTGGCTCCCAGGAGGCAGGGGCAGGGCTGGGAGGGAGGCCAAAGAGGCTTGAAGACACAGCAGCCTTGCTGGGAGACTAGGGGCAGGGCAGGGGTGATGGGGATTTAGGCTCAGGCTGGTTGGGCTGGACCAGCCACTCACTCATTCGGTGATTCTCCAAATGACCCCTCGGTGGCCCTGGCCAAGCCCAGCCTGAGTTCACCAGCTACAGCTTTAAGGGAAAGCTGCAGAGGTCAGGGAGGTTCTGGGAAGAACCTTCCGGAACCTGCTGCATGCAGGCCAGCACCCCTCCTCCCCAGACTGCCCCTCATCCCAGCTTCCCCTCTCCACTGCTAACAACATGCAAGTCAGTCCTACGTAGCGCTCACTCCACCACCCCGTGTGCAAAGGGTTCCTGTTATCCCATTTCACAGATGAGGGAACAGAGGCACAGAACAGCCTGGTTGCCTGCCTTAGGTTGCTTGCCTGGTAAATGGGTGAGGCAGGAATCACCTCGCTGTGATACCAGTGTGGAGTGTTGGTGAACTGCCCGGCCCCCTGGGCCCCAGACAACAGCCTGGAAAAACAGGCCATCTGGCTGTACCCATTTTTCAGATGGGGCAGCCGGGCCCAGTGTGGCAGAGTCACAGGAAATGAGCAGAGGAGCTGCGGCCCAAAGGAGAAAACTGAAAATTGATGAGGAATGCCACCCTGAGCCTCATTCCTTCCCGTCCCCTGGGAAGGAGGTGTCTGTTGGCGGTCAGGTGGGGAGTGGAAGAGAAGTCTGGGCCTTGCTGGCCATGGATGTCCAGTAACAGCCACACCTGAGCCCCTCCTGTGTGCTAGGAGGGGACAGACAGACAGGTGAGAGAAAGGGTAGGGCTTCCAGGGCTGAGACCTCTGCAGTCAAGGTGGGGTAGTCTGACATGGACGCCAGAAAGGGCTGGGCTTGCTTCGGCTGAGGGGACTGGGGTTCCAGGCTGATCATGCTTCCTTCCTTCTCCACCCCCCACTGTCTCTAAAAAGACTTCATAACTAGCTCCCAACATCACAGTGAGTGAGGCAGGGCTGGGGGAGTGCACTTTAACTAAACCCAAGGTGGAGGCAATCGGGAGGTACCTCCAGGAGGAAGCAACAAATGAACTGGGTTTTGAGGGATGCCTAGGAGTTTGCCAGAGAGACAAGAAAGGTGTGTAAGCCCTCTGGAGACAGAGACCTTGCCTGCTTCCCTCACTGTTTAGTGTCCTCAGCTCCCAACATAGGGCAGTAAATATTCAATGGGCATTCTAGGCAGAAGACAGCACTTGTAAAAGCTGGCTGTGTGAAATCCTATGGTGTGGTGGGAGCAGAAAGTGTCAGGCAGTGAATGGGGGGCTTGGAAGCCGGGACATCGGCGGAGGCCCGAGATTGGAAGATGTCCTCGCTCTTGCGTGTTCCCCCTTGTCTCTGAAGCTCATCACGATTTGCAAGCAGCACAGCGGTGGTGGATCCTCATCTGGGCACCCCTGAGTGAGAGAAGAATATGGGATTGGGGGCCTGGACTCCTGGATACCTGCTTCGGCTCTGGCTGGCTGGGGGCTTTCCTGGGACTCCCAACCCATTTCCATCTGCGCTGAGCGGCAGGGGAGGGAGGTGTGCTGACAGAGTGGGAGGAGGCTGGAGAGGCCGTGCAGTGGGCGTGGCTCCGGTTGGGAGGTGGGAACGCCCCCGCTGGGCATACGCCCTCAGGCCCCAGGGGGTGCTCCAGATCAAGCCAACCTTGCCTGTTAGTGAAGCTAGTTTCTTGTGGAGCAATCAACCACCCAGGCAGAAGTCTCTGCATCCATCTGTCCATTCTGTCTGGGCCGTCTGAGCCTGGTGGGTCTAGACTGGCTATGTCACACACCCTTGACCGTTTGTCAAGCTGCTGCCACAGCTCGTCACCTCGCTGACTGCCGGATGCCCCACGGGCGGGGTCTGCGGGCTGCTCCTTCATCTCCCCTCTCCCTGGGCCATTCCATCCATCCCCATGGACTTGAACGTCAGCCACATGCTGGTTCTGAGACCCAGACTCTTGACAATTTTTCTTTTTTCTGTATTTGACTTGTAATGTTATGATTTATGGTAAGAAATAAAAATTTGGTCTTTGACCCTGGTCTCACACAGAGCTCCTAAAACCCTTGGAATTTCCTGCAATAAGAGTGATCTAGGTGTCTTTTGTTAGGTTAACACGGTGACTTTTGGAAAGCCCCTGGGTCATGGAAGGAGAAGGGCTGGGTGTCAGGGAAGGCAACCATGAATACAGAGTAGAAATTCAGTGCCACCCCCTCCCACCTCCAGGGAGGGGAGAGGGGCTGCAGGCTGATTCATTCATCAATGATCAATGACGTAATCAAGCATGCCTTTGTAATGAAGCCTCCCTGACAACCAGAAGGGTGAGGTTCAGAGAGCTTCCTGGTTGGTGCACGCGTGGAAATTTGGGGAGAGTAGTGCGTGTGGAGGTGGGCGCCCCTCCCCTACACCTTGCTCTTCCATCCGGCTATTCCTGAGTTGTGTCCTTTTGTAATGAAATGGTGATCTAGTAAGTAAAATGTCTCTCTGAGTTCTGTGAGCCACTCCAGCAAATTACTCAAACCCCCCAGGAGGGGTTCCGGGGATCCTTTGATTTATAGCCAGTTGGTCAGAAGCACAGGTGACAATTTAATTTAGACACACTTGGCGGCTGAAGTTGGGGGGACAGTCTCTGTAGGACTGAGCCCTTACCCTGTGGGATCTGATGCTGTCTCCAGGTAGGGTGTCAGAACTCAGTTGAGTTGCAGGACAGCCAACTGGCGTCACGGGGTGGGGGACAAGCCCACATGGTGGAATTGGAATCAGAATTGTAGACTTGTAAAGTGCAGGCATTTTAATTGGCACGAGTAAAGGGCCCACATCACTGATGCATAACTCAGTGAATTTTCTCAACCAGAAGAGCACCCGGATCAGAAGACAGAACATGCCAGCCTTAGGCAGCCCCACAGGGCCCCTCTGGTCACTGCCTGTCCCCAGGGCAGCCACCTGTCCGATGCCCAGCAATGTGTTAGGCAGAATAATGCCCCCTAAAGATGTCCACGTTCTAATCCTGGAGCTTCGTGTGGCAAAGGGGAATAGAGATTGCTGATCAGCTGACCTTGACATGGGGGCTGACCCCAGATTCCCCAAGTCTTTATTAGAGGGAGGCCGGAGGGTCAGAGAGAGAGATGTTGGCTTTGAAGACAGAAGACGGGACCCTCATCCAAGGAGTGTAAGTGGCCTCTAGAAGCCAGAAAAGGCAGGAACAGATTCTCCCCTGGAGCTCCGGAAGGAGCCCAGCCCTGCCCAGCCTTGCGTTCAGCCCAGCAAGCCGCATCTCCTGAGCCCCAGAATTGAGAGAGAGTACGTCTGCATCGTTTGAAGCCGCCGAGTTAGTGGTACCCTGGGACAGTGGCCACGGGACACTGATGCTGGCATCCTCGGTTGGTTTTGCCTGCTGTTGAACTTGGTGAAAATGGAATCCTGTGTGTGTACGTCTCTTCCTCTGGCTCCTGTCTGGAGGGTGTTCAGTTATTGGGGGCTCTGCCTCCAAAATGTCTCTGCAGGGGCGCCTGGTGGGTTCAGTCGGAAGATCGTGCAGCTCTTGATCTCGGGGTCATGAGTTCGAGCCCCATGTTGGGTGTAGAGATTACTTAAAAATAAATAAACAAACAAACTTAAAAAAATAGTCTCTGGAAACCTGCTCCTCCTCTCCACCCCCTTCCGGTGGATAGCACCTCCTTCTGGCCTCCAAAAGGCCACTTCCCACGAGGCCTCCAAAAGGCCACTTCCCACGAGGCCTCCAAAAGGCCACTTCCCACGAGGCCTCCAAAAGGCCACTTCCCACGAGGCCGCCAACCCCCCATGGCTTGTGTTCTTACCTAAAATAAAACCAAGGGCAACAGAACCCTCAGACTGCACGGGTGGGAGTGGAAAATGGTACAACCACCCCAGAAAACAGTTGGGCCATTGCTTATGAAGTCGGACAGGCAGCTTCCCTGTGATCCAGCCATCCCACCCCTGGGGGTTGACCAGGGAGACATGTATGCTCCTAACAGCTTTGCTCATAATCACCCCAAACGGAAAGCATCCCAGTTACCCATCAACAAGCAAATGATATGTATCCACGATTCAGTAGAAAAAAAAGCTACCAATAGATGCTATGACATGGATGAATCTCAAAACCATTACACGGAGCGAAAGAAGCCAGACGCAAAGATGGAGTGTGTGATTCCGTTTCTATGAAGTTCTAGCACAGACGGGACGAATGCATGATGGAAACAAAAATTGGGACAGAGGTGACCTTTGGACGGGGGAGATGGAGATTGACTGGAGAGGGGCATGAGAGCTTTGCGGAGGGACGGGAATATCCGTGGTTGGAGGCTGCGTCATGCAGGTACCTGTATTTGTCCGAACTCAGCGACTGTACACTTAAGGATTTATGCATTTCGCTCTAGTAAATTTTATCTTCAAAGAAAAAAAAACCATTAGCAAACACTGAAGCCTAGCTAATGATCTGCATGCTGAAATATTTAGGGGTGATGCAGCTTGATGTCTGCTGCTTATTTTAAAATGCATCCGGAAAAATAAGATGGCCTGATTGGGGGGAAGGAGGGGGGCGGATGGGCGGGGGAAGGAGGGGGGCGGATGGGTGGGGGAAGGAGGGGGGCGGATGGATGCACTGACAGACATGAAATAGAGCAGGTAGAGCAAAATGTGGACGGTAGAATCTAGTGGTGGGTTCTGGGAGTTCACTGTAAATTCTTTCAACTTTCCTTTAGGTTTGAAATTTTTCATCACAAATGTTGGGGGAAGTCATCCCAACTCCTCCCTGAAGCCCACAGGCCCTGCATGACCTGCCCCTGTCCCCCTCCCTGCCTTCCCCGCCTCACTCTCTCCCCCTCATTCATTCCGCTCCAGCCACAGGGGCCTCTTGCTGTTCCCCCAACACTCTGAGCTCGGTTCTGCCTCAGGGCCTTTGCACCTGCTGCTGCTTTCTCTGAAAGTCCCTCCCTACCACCACTACTCTCTTCTGCATAAACCCAGGCCCTCCTCATCTCTGGGTCTCCACTGAGATGGTATCTCCTCAGGCTTTCATTGGTCACCTCATTTAAAATCATGGTACCCTGCTCATTTTCAAGCAGCCCCATCACACGGTCCTATCTCATTTATGAATCTGTGTACTTGTGTGTTGGCTGACCCCCCTGCTGGGCTGAGAGCTCCACGGGGACAGGAATGGGTCTGCTTTTTTCTCCGCTGTGTCCCCAACACCTAGCCGCATGCTGGCATGAACAAGTCAGTCAGAGAACAGAGGGACAGCTGGGTGGGCAGATGGATGGACGGACAGACAGATGGGTGGATGGACAGATGGGTAGATGGACAAGGTGGGCAGGCGGATGGATGAACAGATGACTGGATGGTTGGATGGACAGATGGATGACTGGTCGGTGGGTTGGTTGGTGGTTGGAGGGACAGATGGATGGACAGACAATGAGTGGATGGACAGACAGGTAGATCAACAGATAAGAAGGCGGATGGATGGATGGATGGATGGATGGGATGGGATGGACGGACATAATGATGAACAAACATCCCAAGTGGGGACCGGTGTGGGGGTCTGGGCACTTGTCTTAAGATCTCGGAAAAGGGCAGAGCTGCTTGGGCTCCTCAAGATGGCTGCTGGAAAGCCTTCTCAGGGGAAGGAAAGCTCACCTGATTACCGCTCCAGTGACCTGGCGAGCACGTCATCACTAGGCACGCTTGCCCGGCCGCAGCCCAGCCTCATAGCAAGCGAGGCTGCCGACGTTCACACCTGGAAGGATGCTCAGGAAGCGAACTGCAGATTTCCTCAACTGGTCATCTTTGGGCTGCATTGGAGGCACTTTCCCACATGGCGGGAGACCTTCCTGGACATTTGAGAACTCGACTTTATGACCCCAGTCAGCCAGTCCCCTGACTTCTGGCCACCTCTTTTGCACCTGTGAAGTGCAAAGTAATAACCCTTTTCATGAGGTGTGTTTTCAGGGCTAGCAGGCACCCGGGGAAGCACTTGGTGTTGTCAGGCTGGGCTGACAGGTGGGCTACTGCCCCTGTTTGACAAATGAACTTGAGATTCAGAGCGGTCAGGTCACTTGCCTGAGGGCACTCAGCCCAAGTCCCTCCTTAACCCAGGCTGTAATAAACTCAAGGTTGCTGGGCATCCGGGGGGCAGGCGGTGAGGATGGGGTGGTGGGCCCTCCCGCGAGCCGCGCTCCCGTTAACTGGACCATGTGCCCACAGGATGTGGTCCAGCCTCAGTGAATGGTTTTGGCAGGAGAGGCTGTGGCTGCCACCCAACAACTCGTGGGCTGCCCTGGAGGACCGGGATGGCCTGGTCTACGCCCACCCCCGGGATATGCTGGCAGCCCTGCCCCTGGCGCTGGCTCTGGTGGTCATGCGCTTCTTCTTCGAGAGGTGAGTGTCCGCCTCTCGGCGGTGCCCGGCCCCGCTGTCGCTCCCCTGTGCGCAGTGCTCACCCTGGCCATCCGTCCTGTGTGGTTTTCGTCCTAATGCATCCTGGATGGAGCCTGGCTTGGAGCCTGTGCCTTTCCCGGCTCCACCTTGCCCCTAGCCGCCACCGCCCACACTCTTCCAGCCTCTGAGGGGCTGGTTTGCTGTTACCACGGCGGCCTGCCGCTTGGGTCTGGGCGTGCCGGCGTCGTCAGCAAATGGGGGGAGGCCCCGGAGGGCGTGTTCTTGCTTTGCTGACCAAGCATGGGTCTGCAGAGGCCAGTCAGCAAGCAAAGAAACTTTTTTTTTTCTTTTTAAGATTTTATTTATTTGAGAGAGAGAGATCACCAGCAACGGGGGGGTGGGGGGGGATGGGTAGAGGGAGAAGCAGAAGCAGACTCCCCGCTGAGCAGGAAGCCCAATGCGATGGGGAGGGGGCTCCATCTCAGGACCCTGAGATCATGATCTGAGCCGAAGGCAGATGCTTAACCGCTTAACCAAAGCAAAGAGCAAAGAAATTCTTGCCCACTCCCTCCTGCCTCTCTCCTATAGGCAAGGTGACCCTCAACCTCACCATCCCCCCTCAGCCCCCACAAACCCCCACCCCCCACAACCCCCAGCTCACCCCACCATCCCTCCCTCACCCCCCCACCTCACTCCCCCTGCCATCCTTCCATCAGCCCCCTACTATCCCTCTCTCACCCCCCACCTCACCCTCTCCACCCCTCCCTCCTGGCTCCTAACACCTTCCCTCCTCCCTTTGTAGCCAAAGGAAGGAGCAAAAGCACTCTGGCCTCCCCTTTTGTGCCTGAACTAGCCCTGCCTCCCCTTCCCCTGTCCCCATCCCCCGCCCCTTGCAGCCTGGTGCTGCCCCCCCCCCCCGAATATATGTCACCACCACCCACCACAGGTTCCCAGCAACCTGATTGCCAAACCCTGTAGATTTTCAGTCATTTCTCATGGGACCCAGACACTGCTTCAAACTGGGTCTCCTCCTCTTTCCCTGGCTGGCTGTCTCCTGGGCGAGAACATCTCGAGAACATCTCTCCTGGCGTCCCTTCCCTGGGTCCCAGGTAGCCCCACCCTTCCCACCTGACCAGCCCTGTAGTCAAAGCTTTCAGACCTGCCCTGCCAGGCCCCTTTGCTGCTGGCCCCCCATGATCGGCCACCCCTGCAAGGTTCCCCCTCCCGCCTCCCTCCCTCCCCACGCCCTCCGCAGGTCCACTACCTCTTATGCGGCCACCTGGCCTTTGCACTCACCCCTCTGCAGTTCCTTCAAGGCTGGGTTGCAGGAAGCCCACAGGGCCCCTCTGCTGTCCCTCCCCCACTCCCCAGAGCCCTTCGCCCCCTTCAGCCTCCGCTTTGGGTCCCTGGCTTTGTCCTGCCCTGACCACAGGGACACAGGAGCATTCTGCATCTTGCTTTGTCTCTCCGGTTCCTGAGGAGCTTCCTGGTGTCTGGGCTCCCTGGATACAGCCTGGACCCCGGGGGGACCCAAGGAATACCCACTGAGGTTGTATTTATTTAACAGATACCCTCTAAGCGCCTACTCTGTGCCCACCATTGTTCTGAGCAGCTTATGCGTCTTAGCTCTCGGGGCAACCCCGTGAGGTGGTACTATTATCCCCATTTTACAGACTAGGAAATGGAGGCCCAGAGGTCAAGGGAGGCCTGTGGTCACACAGACCGTAGGTCATCTGGGACTGAGGCTTCGCCTGAGGGATTCTAAAAGGCTCAAGTCAGCCAGGCTTTGAAGGGCGAGTCGCCAGCTTTCCTGCGGGGGGGGGGGGGGGGGGGGAGGACGTGAGACTACGCCCAGGTTCACTACTGGAACCTGGAGTGGGGGGTTGTGTATTTAACTAATGGCCTCATCAGAGGTAGGGGGTTGTGTTCACATCCCAGAGGTGTCCTTTCAAAGGGCCATGGGGATGGGATAGCTTTTCCAGGGTCGAAGGCAGAGGTTCTCGCCATTTTTGAAGTAAATCCTGGGCCAGTCTGCTACCCACTCGCTGTGTAACCTTGGGCATCTCTCTGAACTGTCTGGGCCTCAGTTTGCCCATCAGGACAATGGGGACTTTGACAATAGAGCTAAATGAGCCAGCAGCTAATGTGCACTTGGACCCATGCTTGGTAGATGTCAGCACTCAAGAAATGACAGTCCCCTCTTCCCCCACTCCCCATCATGACTGAGTCTGGAAGGAGTTCCTTGCTGAGCTGCTCTGAGCCTCAGGTTCCCCAAATGTTCCCCAAACATCCCCCCTCAGCCCCCACAAATCCCCATCCCCCACAACCCCCAGCTCACCCCACCATCCCTCCCTCACCCCCCCACCTCACTCCCCCTGCCGTCCTTCCATCAGCCCCCTACTATCCCTCTCTGATGTTTGGTGGGTATGAAGTTCCGGGAGGCGGGGTCTAGTGGGACGTATGATGACTGGCCAGGGACCAGGCCCCTCCACATGTCCACACTGGGAGAAGGGAGGCCCGAGTGGAGGCCTGAGTGGGAGTGCCCCTGCTCCTTTCTGCCTGTGGGGACCCCCCCAGCCTGGCAGGAGACAGACAAGGACCCGGACCACCATGAGACAAGCAGTGAGGGGTCTCTCCTTCCTGTTTGGAACTGAGTGGAGCTGCCTGAGACCCCGAAAACTAACCTCCACATCCCCACCCTGAAGACTGGCCGCCCAGCTGCCTTTCTTAGGTTTGGTCCCAGTGCAGCGGCCAGGCTACCCCTCCAGGCTCCCAGTGTGTGACCTGGCCCCTCTGAGCCTCAGTTTCCCCACCTGGATTGACAGGTTCTGTCTCCCCTGCACCCAGATTTGTTGGCATGCCCCTGAGCCGGTTGCTAGGTGTGCGCAATCATGCCAGGAGGCTGGTGAAGCCCAATGCCACTCTGGAGAAGTACTTCCTCACAGAAGGGTGGAAGCCCAAGGAGGTGAGAGCCCCCCGATGCCCCTCTCCATCCCCGTCGGCCTGCAGGGGGGGGGGGGCGTGTGGATGGGGCCTGGGAGTGGGATGGGGCCTGTTGTCAGGAACAGGGAAAGCCCAGGGCAGCCTCTGTGCCCCCACAGCGCTCCTACCCCCACTCCACCAGCCAGCCCAGCTGTCCCAGTGGGCAGATCCTGCGCCTGGGGGGGTGGGGAGCAGGTCTCTGCTGAGCTGGTGAGAGAGGAAGGCCTGACTGCTGGGGGTTGGGGGGCGTCGACCACAGCAGACCTGTACTGTACTGTGGCTCTCGGTAGAGGGGACCTTCCCCCTCCGTGGTCACCCTCCCTCTGCAGGTAGGGGTGGAAGGCAAGGTCTCAACTACCTGCCTGGGGCGGGGGTAAGACCTGACTCTTCTGGAAGGGTATAGGAAAACCTCTAGGGGGTCTGCCCCACCCCCAGCCGCTTTTAGTCCCAGTCCCCATCAGCCACCTGCCTCTCCTGTGAGCAGGGCTGATTTTCATACTGCCTGTTTTGGGGGGACCCCCCCCATGTCCATAGGCAGACAATCCCACAGGCGAGGTCTAGGGTAGGGGGAAGCACAGCTGGGTCTCATCTGTCCTGGGACATGGACGGGAAGCCTCCTCTGTGACTCCCCCCGCATCACCTCTCCCCAGCCCCAGATGGCCCTCCTGGCGGCCCAGTGTGGCCTCACACTGCAGCAGACCCAGCGCTGGTTCCGGAGGCGCCGGAACCAGGACCGGCCCTGCCTGACCAAGAAGTTCTGCGAGGCCAGGTAAGCCCGGGGTGGGGCTGAGGCGGGGACTCCGGGGGTGCGGGGCGGGGGGGTGGAGCCCGGGCCTCCGGTGGCTGCCTCATGGGCTCCCTCCCCATCTGCAGCTGGAGGTTTGCTTTCTACCTGTGCTCCTTCTTTGGTGGCTTGTCCATCCTCTACCACGTGAGTGTTCCCGGCCGCTTGCCTGCCCCGCCACCCAACCCACAAGCCCTTGCGGTGCACTGGGCCTGGACTGGGGGGTGCGGAGGGGTTCGGGCAGAGGGAGCCCGTGCAAAAGCGTCCGCTCAGGTGCCTTTTGAGGACACGCTGTGCACGGGAGCTGGGGGTCCGCAGCCCACAGCTCTGGGTCTAGAATGAGAGCAGGCCTGGGGAGGGCCCCCCCGGGGGGGTAGAGCGCTGGGCTCTGACCTCTGGGCAGCCTCAGACTCCCGTGTCCCTGCAGGAGTCATGGCTGTGGACACCGGCAATGTGCTGGGACAGTTACCCAAATCAGGTGAGTGGCAGGTGGAGCTCGGAGACTGGGGGTGGGGGGTGGGGTGGTTAGAGTTCCTTCAGCCGCGGGCGGGAGAGCCAACCCCGGACATCACACGACTCCCCTTCGAGTTCCACTCTGTATTTTTGCCTCCCCTGCGGAATGGGGAGGGGCTAGACACCGGGAACCTCCGAGCAGGAGCTGCTGCAAAACCATTGCCCTTGACTACCTCCGGGGACGGGGAGCTTACACCTTCTTCACTCATGGGGATTCAAGGGTCCTGCTTCTGAGCAAGCGAGGAGGGCCCTGAGCCATGCCCCGCCACCCCCGAGCCTCGACCCCCCCCACACAGCTAACCTTGCCCCACGCCCCACAGCCCCTGAAACCGGCCCTGTACTATTGGTACCTCCTGGAGCTGAGTTTCTACGTCTCACTGCTGATCACGCTGCCTTTTGATGTCAAGCGTAAGGTGAGGCTGGGCCGAGAATCTGGCTGGGAAGTGATGCTGGGGGTGGGGGGCGGGGAGGTTGTGATCCAATCACGCATAGGGAGGGATGGCCTCACCCCCTACCCTGAGACCCCCCCTCTGGTGCCTCAGGCGGGAGGACCCGCAGTCCACAAGGTACAGATGCCTGCCAGCCAGCCAGCCCCCAGAGAGGGCCTGCCCCCAGCCCGGTGGGGTGCCCCCCCCAGACTCATCCCTGCTCCGACCCACCGTCTCCCGCAGGATTTCAAGGAGCAGGTGGCACACCACTTCGTGACCATCCTCCTGATCGTGTTCTCCTACAGCGCAAACCTGCTGCGCATCGGGTCCCTGGTGCTGCTGCTGCATGACGCCTCCGACTCCCTCCTGGAGGTGGGCCTGGCCCAGCCTGACCCCGCCCCCAGCCCCACCCTCCCAGCCTGACCCTCCCCCCCCAGCCCCATCCTCCCAGCCCCATCTCCCAGCCTTCCCGGGAGGGGAGACCCCACCCCACCCCGCCTCCCCGGCCGTGAGACCACGCCCCCTTCTGGCTTCCAGAGAAATGAAGCTTCTCACACTCCCGGAGACACACACTTCACCTTTCTAGACAGTTCCTGGAGAGGAAGCCCTGCCCTTTCCCAGCACCCTCCTTCTCACCTATTCGCCCCTTCCCCCCCCTCCCTCGCCACCGTTGACCTGAGGCCATTTCTCTCTGCCGCCCTCCCCAGGCCGGTAAGATGTTCAATTACACGAACAGGCGGAAAGTGTGCGACGCCTTCTTCATCATCTTCTCCTTGGTCTTCTTCTATACTCGCCTCGTGCTCTTCCCTACGCAGTGAGTCTGCCTTCCCGCTGGTTGGGGAGCAGGGAGGGAGGGCATGTCTGAGATCCAGGCCTGCCTCACCCTCAGTTTCCTGACCCATGGTGTTGGGGGTGTTGGCTGGGAGGCTTCCAGGAGAAGGCAAGGAAAGGTGTTCCTGGCACTGGGCACAGCATTCTGGGCTCAATCATTCTCCCCTGTGCCTGGAACATGGAGGAGGAGGCAGGGTTGGGCACCCACTCACTAAAGTCTTTGCCCAGTCTGTTTGCTGATGAGGGAGCAACATGAAGATACCTGCTCAAGTGGAGCTGACGTGGCGTGGGTGGGGACTATAATAAATAAGGCAAACAAGTAGAATATAAAGCATGAGAAAGTGATGTGCTAAAGAGAAAATGAGGTCGGGAAGGGCACAGGAAGTGTGTAGGTAGTTGGAATTAGGCTGGTCAGGGAAGACGTCACTGATGGCATTCATACAGAGAGACTGGAGAGAGAAAACCTATACTGATCATAGGCGAAGAGTGGTCCAAGCAGCAAGCACAGCATGTGCAAAGGCCCTGGGGCAGGACTGGGCCTGCTGTGGAGGTACCGCAAGGAGGCCCATGTGGCTGGAGCAGAGTGAGCGAGGGGGAGACAGGGAAGAAGGGACAGACCGGGCAGGTCATTCCGGGCTTTGGGGGCCTCAGGAAGGACTTAGGCTTTTACCCCAGTGAGGAGGGAGCCCTGGAGGGCTGTAGGCAGAAGAGGGACAGACCTGGCTCAGGCTCATAGGCGCCCTCTGGTGGCTGCTGGGGAACAGCTGGTGAGAGGCCTGAGCAGAACTGGGGAGGCCTGGAGAGGTAGAGCCCAGGGGACTGCGCTGGCCCAGGTGAGCCATGGTGGGGCTGGACCACTGCAGGTGACAGAGGTGGGTACACTTGGGGTCACTCGAGGGTCATGAAACAGGCATGAGCTCAGAGTTGCTGCTTGAGGAGCAGGTGCTCAGCTTTGGCTGTGCTGGTTTAAGGGGTCTGTCTAGAACCCCAGGCTTCTAGACAGAGACGCACATGTCCAGAGTTTGCAGCCACAAGACTGGATGGGGTCACTGGGTGACCTGGAGCCCCCGATATTTGCAGGGCAGGGCAGCCTGTGGAG
Organism: Phoca vitulina; assembly: GCF_004348235.1. NCBI lineage: Eukaryota > Metazoa > Chordata > Mammalia > Carnivora > Phocidae > Phoca > Phoca vitulina. The sequence goes on along the minus strand of NW_022589784.1, from coordinate 5,423,775 downwards.
GAGACAGGCATGCGGGTCCCTGAAGGCCCAGGAGGAGAGCATCGGGAAGGGAGGGCCAGCTGCCTGGGCAAGGCCACTGGTGACCGCACAGCCGGGGCGGGGCGGGGCGAAAGCTCACTGCCTGGGGGGCCGGGGGCCAAGGGGGCTCTGAGGAGGGGAGAGAAGGTGTGAAAGAACACGCAGGGGAGCAGCTAGACCACTAAGCATCCCCTTAGGGTTCATGGTCACGAATGGCCAGTCAGCAAGTGTGTGTTCTGACAATTTAATATGACCAGGTGAGAAGGGCACTTAAATGCCCAGCTAAAGAACATCGCTATCCCTCTGGGGGGCAGAGGGGGCCATGGAAGGTGCTGGAACCAGGAGGGTCACACAAGTGAGAGGTCCCGCTGCTGAAGCCCCATCTCCCTCCTGCTCCGTGGCTGTAGGATCCTCTATACCACGTACTACGAGTCCATTGCTGAGTGGAGCCCCTTCTTCGGCTACTACTTCTTCAACGGCCTGCTGATGGTGCTGCAGCTCTTGCACGTGTTCTGGTCTTGCCTCATCCTCCGCATGCTCTACAGCTTCCTGAAGAAGGGCCGGGTAGGGCCGGGGAGGCGTGGCTCGCGTGTGCCCCCTGCAGCCCCCAGGCCCGGCCCGGCCCAAGCCTCACGCCCCCTCCCTGTTCCCCAGATGGAGAAGGACGTCCGCAGCGACGTGGAGGAGTCCGATTCGAGCGATGGGGAGGCGGTCCAGGAGCACCTGCCACTGAAGAACGGTGCGGCTCACAGGCCCGGGGCAGCCCCCGCGGACGGCCCTCGGAGCCGGCTGGGCGGGCGGCTGGCCAACGGGCACACGCCGGCCACATAGCCAGCCGAGGACTGGCCTCGAGGGCCGGCCCCCAGTGCCCCGTGGCTGGGATGTGTGGGGCGCCTGGACCGGTGGCCCTGGGGCCAGCTCTGGAGACAGGGACGGCCCTCACCCGGGGGAGGCGGGGCGAGGGCTAATGATCTCTCTCCAGCCCCTTCCTTCTGCCCGCCCTTCCCTTCTCCCTTCCCTTCCCTTGGGCAGCTGGACAGAGCTGGGGAGGGCGCTCAGCAGGCCGCCCCTGCGGCCTGCCAGAGCCAGCTCCAGGCCGGAAGGAGTCCAATAAAACGAACGGAGCCAAATTCTCTGAGAGCTTATGTCCCTGTTAGAGTTCCTCGTCCATCCCCGGAGGCCCCGAGGGGACTCTAATTACATATCCTACTGATGAGACACTCATCTTCACCCCAAGACACATGCCCACCCCCAGGGGACTCAGCAGGCAGTGCATAGAGACCCCCCCCCCCAGGTGAGTCCCTGGCTCCCAGCCAAGACTAGAGCCAAGCCACCTCTTTCCAACACGGGGCCGCCCTTGGCCAGCCACTCACAGACCCAGCTTAAAGGGGAGAAGGCACTAGGCTCACCCAAGTCAGGCTGGGCAGCCCCTGCTCGAGGCTGGCAGAATCCCAGGGCCTCCGTAGAGACACTGAAATGGGGCCCAGGGGATGAGTTCCAGTGGGCTCCCCTAGGATCAGCCTGGGTGAGGTCACCACCTCTGCAGGAGCTCTGCGGGAAGGTGTTGAGGGTCTGGGAATCACACCACAAGCGCCCCCGCCGTGCAGGGCCAGATGTGCTGCCCCCGGGGGCACCAAAGAGGAGAAGAGGCCTGGGATTGAGAGGTGGCAGAGGACAGGGACATGGGGGAGAGGAAGTGTGTGAAAGGCCAGGTCATTGAGAGCGAGAAAGAAGAGAGAAAGGACCCTAGAGGGGCAGAGGTGGAAGAGGAAGAGGGGGGCTAGGAGGGTGGGGGAAGGGGGAGGAGACCACCAAGCTGGGCCCTGGGGCGGGCAGTGGGGGGCAGGAAGCAGGGCAGGGGTATGGATCTGGTCGTTCTGCTCAGCAAAAGGGACGAGAAAGGCCCTGCTTTGTTGCCCCTGGGAGAGACAACAGGAAGAGGGACTGGAAGGACAGGGAAGGGGGCACAAATAGGAGCTGCAGGTGGCACAGGAACAAGCAAGCACACAGGAGGCGAGAAAGAAGAGACACTGAGGGGTCGGAGAAAGAGGCACCAGGAGAGGAGGCAGCCAGCGTGAGCCGGGCGGGGGGATGGGGAGCTAGAGAGATGTTCAAGACTAGATGGAAAGACCTGGAGGGAAGAGAAAGGAGAGAACAAGAACCAAAGCAGGAGGGGTCCCTGGGTGACTCAGTCGGTTAAGTGGCTGCCTTCGGCTCAGGTCATGATCCCAGGGTCCTGGGATCGAGCCCCTGCATCGGGCTCGAGCCCCTGCATTGGGCTCCCTGCTCAGCGGGGAGCCGTCTTCTCCCTCTCCCGTTCCCCCTGCTTGTGCTCTCCCTCTCTCTGCCAACTAAATAAATAAAATTGTTTAAAAAAAAAAAAGAGAGAAGCAATGTCAATTATCCCTCCGTTTTTAAACATCTGTGAAGAGAGCTGATCTGAGGAGGAGGAGGAGGGAGGAAGGAGGCGGGCAGGTGGTCCACAGGAAGGGTATGAATGGAAGGACGCTTATGCTCACTCAGCATAAGCAGGGGGCAGCTGAAGACTGCAGTGAAATCCCTTTCTCACCAGCTGTCCTGATACAAACACTGTTGGCACCCACTGTTGGGACTGGCATAGAAAAGGGACCAGTCCTGGTGAGTCCCCTGAAGAGGGGAATCTGGCAAGAACCAGAAGTACACACACCTTTCCTCATTATCCCTAGAGACACATCCAGATGTTCTGAGTACACTCAAATCAGCAAGAAACAACAACAGGTCTACAAAAGAAAATAGGACCAAAAGACATGGACATTTATAGCAGAAAAAACAGTCAAGACCAATAAACATGAAAAGACGGATTCAATCTCATTAATGATCAGGGATATGCAAAGCAAGACTAGCAGATACCATTTTAGACCCATTCAATTGGCAAAAAGAAAGAAATTGGACAAAGCAAGTGTTGGAGAAGACAGGGATCAAGAATCTCAATCTATTACAGCGGGGAGTGTGAGTTGGTAAACTGTTTTTGGAAAACCATTCAGCATCATGGAAAATTGTTGACCATTCTACAAGTTTCAAAAGCAACAAAGAAAATGATGTACTGTTTAGGCCAGAACATCTGTCCAGTAGGGCTGTTTCGTTAGGAAGCAGGACATAGAAACAAAGTCAGAACTGTGATGTTACCTTTGACCTTGGGGGGCAGGAGAAGGGGATTCAGGTAGACAGATACACAGCCTCTGTTCTAGCCTTCAGAGTTGCGAAACGTGCTGAGAGATACTCATATTAATAAATGTAACTTAGAAGGGATATGCAGAAAGACAACCTACAGAGTGGGAGGAAATATTTGCAGACCACAGATCTGAAAAGGGCCTAGCACTCAGAATATATAAAGAACTCCTGGAACACTACAACATCAACAAGAAACAAAAGGTGGGCAAAGGATTTGAACTGACATTTTTTTAAGATTTTATTTTTTGGGGCTCCTGGGTGGCTCAGTCGTTAAGCGTCTGCCTTCAGCTCAGGTCATGATCCCAGGGTCCTGGGATTAAGCCCCGCATCGGGCTCCCTGCTCAGCCAGGAGCCTGCTTCTCCCTCTCCCGCTCCCCCTGCTTGCGTTCTCTAGCTGTCTCTCTCTCTGTTGTAAATAAATAAATAAAATCTTCAAAAAAAAAAAAGATTTTATTTATTTATTTGACAGAGAGCACAAGCAGGGGGAGCGGCAGGCAGAGGGAGAAGCAGGCTCCCCACTGAGCAGGGGGCCCGATGCAGGACTCGATCCCAGTACCCTGGGATCATGACCTGAGCCAAAGGCAGACGCTTAACCGACTGAGCCACCCAGGCGCCCCTGAACTGACATTTCTCCAAAGAAGATACACGAATAGCCAACAAGCACATGAAAGAGGTTCGACATGGTAAGTCCTTAGGAAATGTAAGTGAAAACCACAAGATAGTACTTCACATCCATAGGATGGATAAAGAAAAAACAACCCCAAAACAAAAAACAATGTGGGTAAATATGTGGAAAAAAGGAACAACCCACATACTTTGCTGGTAGGAATGTAAAATGGTTAATCACTGTGGGACACAGTTTGGCAATTCCTCAAAAAGTTAAACAGAATTGCCATATGACCCAGCGGTTCCACTCTAGGCATATACCCCCAGAGAACTGAGAACAGATAAACAATACTTGTACATGAATGTTCATAGCAGCACCATTCACAATAGCCAAAAGATGGAAACAACCTAAATGTCCATAAGTGGGCAGATGGGTAAACAGACTGTGGTATATCCATACCGAGACATATTATTCAGCCAGAAAAAGGAAATACTGATTCATGCTACAACATGGATGAACCCCAAAAACATTAAACTACACAAGAGAAGCCAGACACACAAGGTCACACATTTTATGGTTCCTTTTATATGAAATATCCAGAATAGCTAAAGCTATAAAAAATAGAATGTGCATTTATGGTTGCCAGGGGCTGGGAGGGAAGGGGGAAATAGGGAATAACTGTTTAGTCAGTAGAGATTTTTTTTTTCAGAGTGAAACTTACTAAAGAACTCCTGGGGGGCAGCGGCTGGTTCAGTGGTGGAGCATGCGACTCCTGATCTTGGGGTTGTGGGTTCGAGCCCCATAATGGGTATGGAGATTACAGGGAAGGGGAAAGGGAAGGGAAGGGAAAGGACTCCCAAATATCAGTGAGTAGAAGAGCCACCCAAAAGAAAAGAGGTCAACAGGATATGAACTAGCATGTCACAGAAGTGGAATTTTTTAAACATGAGAAAATACAATGGAATATAATCTTAAAAAGGAATGGAATTCTGATACATGCAATGACATAGAGCAACTCTGAGGACAGTGTGCTAACTGAAATAAGCCAGACACAGAAAGACAAATATTGTATGAGTCCACTTATGAAGTGTCTAAAGTCGTCAAATTCACAGAAACAGAAAGTAAAATGGTGGTTGCCAGGGGCAGGAGGGAAAAACGAGGAATTATTTAACAGGTATAGAGTTTCTGTTTTGCAAGATGAAAAGAATTCTGGAGATTGGTTACAATGTGAATACACTTACACCTACTGAACTATACACTTAAAATAGTTACAATAGTAAGTTTTATGTTATGTGTATCTTACCACAATTTAAAAGAGAAAAAAAAAAAAAAAAACATGGGAAAGTCAGTAAACTAGGAATAGAGGGGAACTTCCTCAATTTGATAAAGAATATCTACGAAAACCCCACAGCTAGCATCATACTTAATGGGGAGAAGCTTGAAGCTTTCTGACTAAGAACAGGACCACGGCAAGGATGTATCACTGCCTTTCAGCATCAAACTGGAAGTATTAGCTAATGCAATAAGACAAGAGAAGGAAATAAAAGGGATACAAGTTGGGAAGGAAGGAATAAAACTGTCTTTGTTCACAGAGATGACCGTCTACACAGAAAATCCAAAATAATCGACAAAAAATCCTCCTGGAACTAATAAGCCATTATAGTAATATAGCAAGATACATGGTTAATGTACAAAAGTCAATCACTTTCCTATGTACCAGCCATCCAAAAGTGGAATTTGAAATTAAAAGCAGGGATGCCTGGGTGGCTCAGTTGTTAAGCGTCTGCCCTTGGCTCAGGTCATGATCCCAGGGTCCTGGAATCGAGCCCTGCATCCGGCTCCCTGCTCAGCAGGAGGCCTGCTTCTCCCTCTCCCACTCCCCCTGCTTGTGTTCCCTCTCTCGCTGTCTCTCTGTCAAATAAATAAATAAAATCTTTAAAAAAAAAATGAAATTAAAAGCAGCATACCATTTACGTTATCACCCCCAAAATTAAATACGCTGGTATAAATCTAACAAAATACATACAAGTCCTATATGAGGAAAACTGCAAAACTCTGATGAAAGGAATACAAGAAGAACTAAATAAATGGAGAGATATCCATGTTCATGGACAGGAAGACTCCATATTGTCAACCCATTAGTTTTTGCCAAAATGACCTACAGATAAAATGCACTTTTGGTCAAAATACCAGCGAGTTTTCTCAGTATTGACAAACTGATGCTAAGGTTTATATGGACAGGCAAAACCCCAGAAGAGGCAGCCCAATATTGAAGAAGAACAAAGCTGGAAGGTTGACACTACACGATATCAGGACTTACTATAGAGCTATGATAACCGAGACAGTGAGGTATTGGTGAAAGAACAGAAAAACAGATCAATGGAACAGAACAGAGCCCAGAAATACACCCACATAAATAGAGTCAACTCATCTTTGGCGGAGAAAAGACGGTCTTTCCTGCAATGATGGTGCTGGAACAAACGGACACCTGCAGGGGAAAAATGAATCTAGACACAGACCTTACACCATTCACAAATAAATTCAAAATGAATCACAGGCCTAAATGTAAAAACACCAAACTATAAAACTCCTAGAACATAACAGAGGAGAAAACCTAGGTGACCTTGGGTTTTGCGGGAACTTCTTAGACATGCCACCAATGACGTGGTCCTTGAGAAAAAGAATTGATAAGATAGACTCCATTAAAATGAAAAATTCCTGGGCGCCTGGGTAGCTCAGTCGGTTAAGCGTCTGCCTTCAGCTCAGGTCATGATCCCAGGGTCTTGGGATGGAGTTCCACATCGGGCTCCCTGCTCAGCAGGGAGTCTGCTTCTCCCTCTCCCTGCTACTCCACCTGCTTGTGCTCTCTCTCTGTCAAATAAATAAATAAAATCTTTAAAATAAAATAAAATCTTTAAAAACAACAAAAAATAAGAATGCCCAAACTCCGGAGTGCTGACAACAGGGATGCTGGCGAGCATGCAGGGCAACAGGGCTCCCGGTCCCCGCTGGTACAGAGTGGTCCAGCCACTCTGGGAGGGAGTTAGTCGAATCTCTAACAAAGCAATCCGGCAAGTGCGCTTCTTCGTATCCACCCAAAGGAGTTGGAAACCTAGGTCCACACAAAAACGTGCACAAAGATGTGTACAGCAGCTTTACTCACAATTTTACAAACCTGGAAACAGCTAAGATGTCCTTCAGTTGGTGAACAGGGAAGTATACTGCGGGGCATCCAGACAATGGGATCCCCTTCGGCACTAAAAGGAAATGAGCTATCAAGTCACGACAAGACACGGAGGAACCTTAAAAGCCTATCACCAAGTGAAAGAAACCAGTCTAAAAAGGCGACGTCATGGATGATTCCAACTCCAGGACATTCTGGAAAAGGCAAAACTAGAGACCGTAAGAAGATCAGTGGTTTCCGGGGGTGGGGAGTGGGGAGAGATGAATATAGGCAGAGCACAGAGGATTTTTTAGGGCAGTGAAGGTCCTGCGTGTGTTACCGTCATGATGGACACATTCATTATGCAACTGTCCAGACCACAGGGGAGAATGATGGCGGCATACGTTTGACTGTAACGAACGTACCAGTCTGGTGGGGATGTCAGTTGTGGGGCGGGCTGTGCCTGTGCTGGCCGTCAGTATATGGGAACTCAATTTTCTGCTCAGTGTTGCTGGGAACCTAACACTGCTCTGGAAAAGAAAGTCTGCTAATAAAAAAGTCAATCAGCCTCCCTAATAGTCAGGAAAATGCTTATTGAAATTGCCATGAGACTTATTTTCCAACCATGAGGGAGGACAAAAATGTGAGTTCATTACTATCAAATGTTAATGAGATGGCGGGCGGGGTGGAGGGGGCGGTGAGGACGGGAATATTTTCCTGGGGGGGCAGGGTGTGGAGTGGAAATGAACATAGGTCATTTTTTAAAAAAATGATTTTATTTATTTATTTGACAGAGAGAGACACAGCGAGAGAGGGAACACAAGCAGGGGGAGTGGGAGAAGGAGAAGCAGGCTTCCTGCTGAGCAGGGAGCCCGACGTGGGGCTCGATCCCAGGACCCCGGGATCATGACCCGAGCTGAAGGCAGATGCTTAACGACTGAGCCACCCAGGTGCCCCCTGGACATAGGTCATTTTTGAAGACAAGTAGGCACTAACTAAAATAGTTGAAAACATGCTGACCCCAAGAGCCCAGACCTCGCTTCTCAGCATCTCAGACACAAGGGCAATGCCTGAGGCTGCAGGGGCTTTGTGGTTAGTAGGAGAAAGGAAAGCTATCCAACAGGCCAGTAACAGGGAAATGTACTAGCAAAATGCATGCGATTCAGTGCTCTGTATCACTGCAAATTATAGTCATATTATCAACCTGAAAAGGCACCAAAAACATGCTGTTGAGTAAAGGAAAACAAGTTGCAAAAATATGTAGAGAATCACAACATCTACATAAAAATACAAAACAAATTATGGAATATATATATAATATTCTAATTTGGACTAAAGACTACATAGTAGGGGGCACCTGGGTGGCTCAGTCAGTTAAGCATCTGCCTTCAGCTCAGGTCATGATCCCAGAGTCCCGAAATCAAGCCCCAAGTTGGGCTCCCTGCTCATCAGGGAGTCGGCTTCTCCTTCCCTCTGCCTTTCCCCCTCCCCACTCATGCCCTCTCTAATAAATAAAATCTTTTTTAAAAATTAAAAAAAAAAAGGGGGGCGCCTGGGTGGCTCAGTCGTTAAGCATCTGCCTTCGGCTCAGGTCATGATCTCAGGGTCCTGGGATCAAGTCCCACATCGAGCTCCCTGTTCGGCAGGGAGCCTGCTTCTCTCTCCCGCTCCCCTGGTTTTTGTTCCCTCTCTAGCTGTCTCTGTCAAATAAATAAATAAATAAAATCTTTAAAAAAAAAAGGGGGGGGCGCCTGGGTGGCTCAGTCATTAAGCATCTGCCTTCGGCTCGGGTCACGATCCCAGGGTCCTGGGATCAAGCCCCACATCGCCTACTTCTCCCTCTCCCTCTCCCTCTGCCTGCCCGCCGCTCCCCGTGCTTGTGCTCTCGCTCTCACTCTCTCTCTGTGTCAAATAAATAAATAAATCTTTTAAAAAATTTAAAAAAAAAATAAAGACTATGTAGTTGGCGGTAACGAAGTTTGAAGACCAGAAGGCAGTTTCATTATAACTTCCTACTTTTTAAGGATACATTTATTTATAAATTACTTGTATAATTTTTTAAGACTTTATTTTTAAGTCATCTCTACGCCCAATGTGGGGCTCAAACTTACAACCCAGAGGTCAAGAATCGCACGCTCTACCAACTGAGCCAGCCAGGCGCCCAAATCATTTGCATATTTTTAGGAAATATGCACAGAAAATAGTAGAAGCAAATATGTCAAAATATCAACAGTAATGAATTTGGAGCAGTAGAGATATCGATGATTAGTACTTTCTTTTTTCTATTAATATGTTTCTGTTTTTCATGTTACCCAAAATTCCAATAAAACAAAATGGGAGGGGAAAGAATGGGAGAACAAGCTTTTTAACTGAAAAGTGGGTGTAAGCAGATGTTCACTTTATAAGTATCCATAGTTTGTTTTATGTACCTTTTTATAGATGTCGTTTCACAATAAAACAATAAAAAGATTTCAAAAACTGCATGGGGGTGGGGCAGGGCGCCCAGCTGGCTCAGTCGGCGGAGCATGGGACTCTTGATCTCTGGGTTGTGAGTCTGAGCTCCGGGTTGTGAGTTTGAGCCCCCACAATGGGCATAGAGATTACTTAAAAAAAAAAAAAAAAAAAACAAAAACTGCACAGAGGAAGCAGGCACATTGCCGGCTAGAACATGCTAGATTCTCTTTTCATACTCCAAATCTACCGAAAAGATGGAAAAGTTTTTCTTGGTATATGTTTTTTTATCGAGGTCAAATTCACATAAAATTAATCACCTTAAAGTGAATGATTCGGGGGCACCTGGGTGGCTCAGTCTGTTAAGCGGTTGTGATCCCAGGCCCTGCTCAGTGGGGAGCCTGCCTCTCCCTTTGCCTGCCACTCCCCCTGCTTGTGCTTGCTCTCCAACCCCCACTCCATGTCAAATAAATAAATCTTTAAAAAATATAAAATAAAGTGAATGATTCAGTGGCATACCACCACCCCCTCTACCCAGTTCCAAGACATTTCCATCCCCCCCAAAAGAAACCCCACCCCATTAGCACTCACACCCCCCTCCTCCTTCCTCGAGTCCTTGGCAACCACCCACCAGCCTTCTGTCTCTGTGGGTTTGCTTGTTCCAAGCAATGGAATCATAGCAAAGAAATCACACCTTACGTGACCTATTGTGTCTGGCTCCTTTCACTCAGCCTCATGTTTTGCAGGTTCATTATGTTGTCCCTCTTTATGGATGAATAATATTCCATTGTATGGCTAGGTCACATTTGGTTTACGCATTCATGTGCTGACGGCCATTCCGCTTGTTTCTGCCTTTTGGCCATTGTGAACTGCGCTGCTGTGATCATTCGTGTGCAAATATTTGAAGAGCTGTTTTCAGGTCAGGTGTGTTCTGGGTGCTCACTGAGGCCACGCTGCTTACAGCCCATACATGCTCAAGCGTGTTCCCCAGTGTGTCATCAAGTGTTTCTCTTTGCACACTAGTGACCTAGGCATGCTGTCCTGTGTGTCTGTGTGCTTTCTCTACAGTTGTCCTATTTGATTCTAGGTACAAGGTTTTTATCCATTCTTTAGAGGGCCCCATAAGCCCTTTCCAAGATGCTAAAGGTTCACCATTCAAGGCCCACTTCCACCCACCTCTCAGCCCAGATAAGGCTACTCTTCCAGGAAGCCTTCTGGGATTGCCCTCATCTCTTCTTCCACTGGCTTCACCCCCCTGATGGATGCAACACCCCTTTGCCTGTACCTAAGTCCCCAGCCCTGCCCCATCACTCAGCCCTAAGAAGTCTGGCCTCACCCATGCAGCCCCTAGATTCACAATCCAGGACTGAGAGTCGATCAGCCTGGCCAGGACCTCTGAACCTGACCACAGGCACCCAGCCAGGCACTTCCACGGCAGGAGGCTGAGCTCAGCCAGAGAGGGGACCTGGCGGCAGGCCAGCAAGTGCACAATAGAGAAAACCCGACACAAGAAAACAAGGAAGTAACACAGATTAAAGCACAAATCAACAAAACAGAGGGCAAAGGAACAAAAATGCCGAGAATAAAAACCAAACCCTGGCTCTTTGGGAAGACTAAGGAGATAAACACTTGGAGAGAACGAACAGGGGCAAGTGAGAAGAGTTTTAAAAATATACATGAAGTTAAGAGCAACTATAGATCAAAACAATGAGAAGTTAACAATCGCATCGGGCGGGGGAGAAAGGAGATCCCTGTGCATCTGCCCGTGGGAAAGCAAATGGGTGCAACTAACAGTATGCAGGATAAGAGTATCGGAGGGTCCTCAAAAAATGAAAACTAGAACTACCACTTCTGGGTATTTACCCAAAGGAAATAAAATCTGTCATGAAAAGATATCCGCACCCCCAGGTTCACTGCCACATGATTCACAAGAGCCAAGACAGGGAAAGGATCTAAGTGTATTTATGCATTTGAGGAAATGCATAAAGAAAATGAATATATACAACCTAATAGGATTCACCTCAAAAAAGAAGGAAATCCTGTCATTTCCAACAACATGGATGGACCTTGAGGGCATTCTGTTCAGTGAGATAAGTCAGACAGAGAAAGACAAACACCACATGACCTCACTTGTGGAATAAAAAAAAAAAAAAAAATCCAAATTCAGATACAAAGAACCGATTGGTGGCTGCAGGGGTGGTGGGTGAGGGGTGGTAAAAACAAAACAAAACAGAAAACTGAAACAAAACTAAAGAACTATAGGGGCGCCTGGGTGGCTCAGTCGGTTAAGCATCTGTCTTCAGCTCAGGTCATGATCCTGGGGTCCTGGGATCAAGCCCCTGCATTGGGCTCCTTGCTCAGCGGGGAGTCTGCTTCTGCCTCTCCCCCTGCTTGTGTTCCCTCTGTCTCTCTCTCTCTCAAATGAATAAATAAAATATTTAAAAACAAAAAACTAAAGAACTATAAGCCAATAGATCTGAAGATCTAGATGAAATGAATACATTTATGGGGAAACATAATGCAAAATATATGTTTTAAATTAAAAAAAAAAAACAGAATGCAAAAAATCATACCAAGAAGAATCAGAAAACTTGAGTAGATCCGTAAATGTGACCGACATGGAAATAAAGGGGGGACAAGGACCTCTCCCTAAAGGACAGAACCCAGAGGGTTTTACGATCAAATTTTATTGGCACTTCAGGTAGCAGATAATTCCCATCTGATGCAGGTTGAAACCAGGAACAGGAAAAAAAAGTAAGAGGAGGGGGACAGCTGCTTTCCTTTCGGAGGATAGTGTAACCCACAAACCAAACCAGAGAGGGTACAGTGCGGACGCACCTCAAAAACACGATGCTAAGGGAAAGAAGCCAGACGCACACAGCGACATATGCATGATTCTGTTCATATGAAATCTCCACAATAGGCAAATCCATGGAGACACAGGCCGATTGGTGGTTACCAAGGGAAAAAGGAAGGGGGGGGGGGGGGGGGGAGCAACTGCTTAAGGAGTATGGGGTTTCCTTTTGCAGTGATGGGAACGTTCTGGAACCAGACAAAAGTGGTGGCTGTACAACATTGTGAATGTACTACGTACGTGTCATCGAACTGTTTGCTTTCAAAGGGTTAATTTTCTTCTTTTTTTCCAGATTCTATTTATTTATTTATTTATTTATTTGAGGGTGGGGGGAGAGAAAGAGTGCACACGCACAAGCAGAGGGAGTGGCAGAGGGCAAGAGAGAATCTCAAGCAGACTCCATACTGAGCTCGGAGCCCAAAGCAGGGCTCCATCTCACAAGCCTGAGGTCATGACCTGAGCCAAAATCAAGAGTCGGGTGCTTAACCGACTGAGCCACCCGGGTGCCCTTCAAAGGGTTAATTTTCTTATGTATATTTCACCTTGATAAAAATAAAAACAGGTAAGAAAGACTATGGACCAAGATAGGAAAATTGACACCAATCTTCAATACTGTCACCTAGAAGCAGAAATCCTAAATAAAATACTGCCATCCAAATCTCACCATGGGGCGGGATGTGGGGGGGGGGGGGGGGGGGGGGGGGGTAGGGTGACATTATGACCAGAGGACAATTTGGCCAGAAAAGCACAGATGAGTTAACCTCAGAAAATCAGGGTAATTTATCTCTGGCAGCTGACAGGCTTGTTTCTGACAAGACCCTTGTTTTTGCCACGACACCTTCAGACCTGTGCATGATAGGGCTGGTGCAGACCCAGGGCTGGGGCAGCCCACACAACGTCCTTGCAAGTCTGTTAGCAAAGCATTGAGGAAAGCAGAAACCAGCTTAAGATAAACACTAGCACAGTTTAAAAGACTTGTTATATTTCTAATACGTGGAAGGAAATAAGGTAGCCTTTCAAAAATTAAAAAAAAATACAGAAATTCTGACACCTGCTACAACATGGACACACCTTGAAGACCCTACGTAAGTAAAATGAGCCAGGCACAAAAAGCCAAATGCTGCATGATTCCATTTCTATGAGGTTCCTAGAGGAGTCAAATTCATAGAGACAGAGAGTAGATGGTGGGAGCCAGGGCTGGGGCAGGGGGTGGGAAGTCAGCGTTTAACGGGGACAGAGTTTCGGTTTTGCAAGATGAAGAGTTCTGGAAGTAGACGGTAGTGATGGTTGCACACCATGCCACTGAAATGTGCACCTAAAAATGGTTAAAACGGTAAACTTCATGTTATGTATATATTTTTAAAAAGATTTATTAGAGAGCGCGCGCACGAGGAGGGGACGGGCAGAGGGAGAGGAAGAAGCAGACTCCCCGCTGAGCAGGGAGCCCCACGTGGGGCTCAATCCCAGGACCCTGAGATCATGACCTCAACCCAAGGCAGATGCTTAACTGACAGCGCGACCCAGTCGCCCCCATGCTGTGTATATTTTGCAACAAGAAAAACACAAAGCTGAAGGTCACTTGATGGAACAGCGAGCGAGGAAGGTTAGAGACAAAAGAAAACACTGGACACCGCCCCCCCCCCCCCACCCCGCCCGGGAAGAACCGGGAAATGAACCAAGGAAGCACGTGGTGAAAAGGAGCCTCATGGCTGGATGGTAAAGGGAGAGAGCGCCACCTACAGGTAGTTCGCTGCGATCCTGGCGGCGCCGGCAAAACGCGCAGAAGCCGCAGACATCCCATCCTTATGGGGACATCATTCCCCCACCCTTGCGGCAGAACAGAGGCATCACCGAGAAAATAGAAACCAGCAGAAAGACACATCCGAGGGGCGCCTGGGTGGCTCAGATGGTTGAACGTCTGCCTTGGGCTCAGGCCCTGATCCCAGGGTTCTGGATGGAGCCCCGCATGGGGCTCCTGGCTCAGCGGGGAGCCTGCTTCTCCCTCTCCCTCTGCCTCTCCCCCTGCTCATGCTCTCTCTCTCTCTCTGTATCTCTGTGTCTCAAATGAATAAATTAAAAAAATCTTAAAAAATAAAAAATAAGACACATCCATAGTCATCACTCCCACCAGTCTGCCAGCCTGCATCTAGACCCACATGCCAGCCGAGCCTTCCCTCCACTGCTGTGAGCAAGCAACACACGCCGAGCCCAGGCAAAGCCAGGCGGCCACCCGCTCCCAAACCCACTTGCCTACGCGAGGAGCCACCCCAACAGTGCTCCCTCTGAACCAGATGATTCCCATCAGCACACAGATATGCTGATTCATCTTTCACCTTTTTTTTTTTTTGGTTTGGTTTTATTATTGAGATGAAATCCACATAACATAAAATTACACTTCAGTGGCGTATAGTACATTTAAAGGCAAACGTTGGTGGCATTACTGTATTCACAAGGCTGTGCAAACACTGTCTAATTCCAAAACATGTTCACATGGCAAATAAGCACACGAAAAGATGCTCCACATCATCTGTCATCAGGGAATTGCAAATTAAAACAAGATACGACCACACACCTATTAAAAACCCAAACACTGGGGACGCCTGGGTGGCTCATTGGGTTAAGCATCTGCCTTCAGCTCAGCTCATGATCCCAGGGTCCTGGGATCGAGCCCCACGTTGGGCTCCCTGCTCAGTGGGGATTCAGCTTCTCCCTATCCCTCTGCCTCTCTCCCCACTCATTTGCTCTATCTCTCTCTCTCAAATAAATAAATAAAATCTTAAAAACAAACAAACAAAAAAAAACCAGGGGCACCTGAGTGGCTCAGTCATTAAACATCTGCCTTCAGCTCAGGTCATGATCCCAGGGTCCTGGGATCGAGCCCCACATCAGGCTTCCTGCTGGGCGGGAAGCCTGCTTCTCCCTCTCACACTACTCCTGCTTGTGTTCCCTCTCTCGCTGTCTCTCTGTCAAATAAATAAATAACATCTTTAAAAAAAAAAAAAAACCCAAACACTGACAACACCGAATGCTGGCGAGGCTGTGGAGCAAACAGGGCTCTCATTCACTGCTGGTGGGAATGCAGAATGGTCCAGCCACTCTGGAAGACAGTTTAGCGATTTCTGACAAAACTAAACATATCATACAAAACTATCTTACAAAAACTATCTTACCATACGATCCAGCAATCATGCTTCTTGGTATTTACCCAGAGGTATTGAAAACTTATGTTCACACAAAAGCCTGCACTCAGATGTCTGTAGCAGTCTTATCCATATTTGCAAAGACCTGGAAGCAAACAAAATGTCCTTCAGTAAGTAAACGGATAATTGCGGGACATCCAGACAATGGGATATTATTCAGCGCTAATAAGAAATGAGCTATCAAGCCACGAAACTGTATGGAGGAAACTGAAATGCATCTGACCAAGTGAAAGAAGCTGATCTGAAGAGTCTCCAGATCGTATGATCCTAACTCTATGACATTCTGGAAAAGCAAAACTGTGAAGACAGTAAAAAGATCTTGCCAGAGTTGGAGGGAGGGATGAAGAGGCAGCGCACAGAGGATTTTTAGGGCAGTGAGAACACTGTAATTGATCCTATGATGATAGACGCACGTCTTTACAGACTTGTCCAAACCCACAGAATGTACATCACCAAGAGTGCACCTTGATGGACTTTAGGGGATAACGAAGGGTCAGGGCAGGTTCATCAGCTGTAATAAACGTACCACTCTGACCAGGATATCCATACTGTGGGCTATGCATGTCGGGGAGGGGTAGGAGGTATATGGAAAATCTCTGTATTTTCCTCTTAATTTTGCTGTGAACCTGCAACTAATCTAACAAATAGTTTTTATTATTTTTAGATTTTATTTATTTTTGAGAGAGAGAGAGCAAGTGAGCGCATGAGTTGGGGGGTGGGACAGAGGGAGGAGCAGACTCCCCACTGAGCAGGGAGCCTGGGAGGCTCAGCCAGTTGAGCATCTGCCTTCGACTCAGGTCATGATCCCAGGGTGCTGGGATCAAGCCCTGCGTCGGGCTCCCTGCTCGGCAGAGAGCCTGCTTCTCCCTCTCCCTCTGATCCTCCTCCCTGCTTATGCTCTCTGTCAAATAAATAAAATTTAAAAATAAATAAATAAATAAAACAGCTTTTGAGATATGACACACATTTTAGCCTGCTAGGACAACCATAACAAAATACCCCACACTCCAGAGCTTAAACACACGTTTTTCTCACAGTCCTGGAGACTGGAAGTCCAAGGTCAAGTCCACTGGTTCCCTCTGAGGCCTCCCTCCTCTGCTGGCAGGTGGCCACCTTCTCCCTGTGTCCTCACGTGGTCGACCCTCCACATTCACATCCATGAGGCCACTCTGTGTATCCAAATTTCCTTTGCCTGGAAGGACACCAGACATATTGGATCAGGGCCCACCCAAATGGCTTCCTGAATCACCTCCTTAAAGGCCGTGTCAGAATTTTAAAAATTAAAAATAAATAATAAAGGCCCCATCCCTAAATACAGTCACGTTTTTGAGGTACAGAGGACTGGGGCTTCCACACAGAAGTTTGGAGAGGACACGACTCAGCCCACAACAAGCCACATACCCTAGAATTCACCCACTTAAATGTATAATTTGGTTGGTTTTAGTATATTTGCAGATTTTGTGCAGTGAGCACTGCAAGGAAATGTAGGGCATTTCAGCCCTCAAGGAGAAACCCCATAGCCTCTAGCTACCCACCCAAATCCCTCTTTCCCCCAGCCCCCGGCAACCACTCTCTTTCTGCCCCTACAGCTTTACCTATTCTGGGCATGGCATATGAATGGAATCATATGATATCTGACCTTCTGCTCCTTTCACTTAGCATGATATTTTCAAGGCTCATCCACGCTGTGGCGTAACAGGACTTCATTCCTTTTTATGGCTGAATAATACCCCGTTGTACGGATGGGCCACATCGGGTTTATCCATTCATCCGATGATGGACCTTTCGGCTGGTTCTACATTTGGGCTCTTGGCGATTGTCTGGCTGGGAACATTCATCTATAGCAAATACATTTTGAATAAATGAAGAAACTTAATCATGTAACCCAAAGTACTCCATCCAAGTGGAAATTTCACACTGTAATGAGAATAGAAGAAAGTATCAGAAAGATCCCTTTCTTCCCCAGCACGGCTTTTCATTCTGCATGACAAATTAACATAATTGTTGCTTCAGAACAAAGTGTACCTAGACACTGCTGTTATTAAACCAATTTGGCAAAAACAAAACAAACGAGAAAACATAGTCCTGAGCCAGAAGCTTTCAGTTAAATAAATCACTTCCTTAAAGAGGGCTTTTTTTTTTTTTCACTGCAGGAAGACCCTTAAAAGCCTAAGTCAGAGCATGCGCCTCTCTGCTGAAATCTCCCAAAGGACCCATCTCATTACACTCACTCTGTGCTTCCCCACCCCCACCCCCTGACATCATCTCTTACCACTGCACCACCCCTTCCACACTCCCTCCAGACTTCCTGTTTCTGGAACACACTTCTGCCTCAGGGCCTTTGCACTTGCTGTCTGCTCTTCTCAGAATGCTCTCCACTTACATACTTGCACAGTTCATCTACTTCCTTTGGGCCTCTACTCGAATGTCTCTCTGTTCTGGAAGCCTCTTTAGATTATCATATATAAAGATAGTGACCCTTCTTTCCCCTAACCCAGCATGCCCATCCCTCCTCCTTTGGTTCTTAGTCCCCAGAACTTAGCACCATCTGACACTGATGCACTGGTTTAGTAGGGTTTAGTAGCTGACCATCTGCCCCCTCACCCTACCTCCACTCACTCCCCTCCATGGGGGGGGGGCCTTGTTTGGTTCAAGGCCAGTCTCCAGCACCTACAATGCCTGCCACCCAGTCGGTGCTCAATGAATATTTGTTCTCCTCCACAAATTAACCTAGAAATGCAATGCAATCCCAGTCAAAGTCCCAAGTAGATATTTTCTGAGATGCTACAAGCCCATGAAAAGATTCACATACTACCTGTTAGAGGTGCTGGTTGCATAACATTATGAGTGTGCTAAATGCCACGGAATTGGGCGCTTTAAAAATGATTTTCTGTTACATGAATTTCACGTCAATAAAAAAATGGCTCAGTGTAACACCATTGCACACCTATTAGAATGGCTAAAATTTAAAAGCTTGCCCATAGTAAGTGAAGGGACAAGAATAAATACATTGCTGGGGGAGGGAAAGTGAGAGTCCACCCACATTGTAAGGCATTTTGGTGTTTCTTCAAAATTAAATATACAGAGGTGCCTCGTTGGTTCAGTGGGTAGAGCATGCAACTCTTGATCTCAGGGTTGTGAGTTCAAGCCCCATGTTGGGCATGGAGCCTACTTTTAAAAATTAAATTAAATTAAATTAAATTAAATATATACCTACCATGTGATGCAACCACCCCATTCCTGGGGTACTTAACCAAAAGAAATAAGAGCAGATGAACAAACCTAGACCTAAATGTTCATAGCAGGTTTATTTGTAATAATAAAAAATTGGAAAGGAGGGGTGCCCGGGTGGCTCAGTCAGTTAAGCAGCTGCCTTTGGCCCAGGTCATGATCTTAGGGTCCTCGGATTGAGCCCCACGTCAGGCTCCCCGCTTCTCCCTCTCCCTCTGCCTGCTACTCCCCCTGCTCGTGCTCAATCTCTCTGTCAAATAAATAAATAAAATCTTAAAAAAAAAATTCTTCCAGCAGGTTCTTCTTTAAAAAAAAATTGGAAAGGACACAAATATCCATCAACAGGGGAACTGGGTACATAAGTGTGGGACAGCCATGCAACGGAATACGGCTTAGCAATAAAAATGAGTTAACTTTTAGTACATGCAATGATATGTACAGATCTTAAAATAAGCATGTCAGGTAAAAAATGCCAGATAAAACAGGCTACCTACTATATGAGTCTAGAAATGCAATTAAGGGGCACCTGGCTGGCTCAGTTGGAAGAGCATGCAACTCTTGATCTCGGGGTCAAGAGTTAGAGCCCCACATTGGGTGTAGAGATTATTTAAATAAATATTTTTAAAAAATAGAAATGTAGGGGCACCTGGGTGGCTCAGTCGTTAAGCATCTGCCTTCGGCTCAGGTCATGATCCCAGGGTCCTGGGATGGAGCCCCGCATTGGGCTCCCTGCTCGGCGGGAAGCCTGCTTCTCCCTCTCGCACTCCCCCTGCTTGTGTTCCCTCTCTAGCTGTCTGTCAAATAAACAAATAAAATCTTTTAAAAAATAAATAAATAAAATAAAATAAAAAGTAGAAATGCAACGAATCTATAGTGTCAGAAGCCAATCAATCGTTGCCTGGGTCATGGGGGGGGGGCGGGTAATAAAAAGGGGCACAAGGAAACATTGGGGGAAGACCCTTGAAAACTTGATGCTCAGTGAAAGAAGCCAGGCATCAAAGGCCACCTACGGTAGGATTCCATCCATATGAAATATCCCAAACAAGCAAATCCACAGACACAGAAAGTGGGTTATTAGGAGCCAGGGGCTAGGGGGAGGGAGATGGGGAGTGAGTGCTAATGGGGGCAGTTTCCTTTGGGAGCATGGCAAGGTCTTGGAACTAGGTGCACAACACTGTGAGTGTACTAAATGCCAAAGAGTTGTCCACTTTAAACTGATTAATGTGAATTTTTCCTCAATTAAAAAAAAGGAATGGCAAGAGTTACAGATACACACACACACCCCTCCATCCTGCTCCCCAACCTCATCTGCAGCCCCACCCCGCCCTGCCCCACCCCCTCCCAGCCACCTGCCCTGGCCCATTGCCCCCTCCTCCTAGGCTCCCCAAACACCCTCCCCACTTTAAACCTTGGGCCGTCCCTGCAGTTTCCTGGAAGTGACTCACTGCACGGGACAGCAGAGCAAGCCCCGCTCCGAGGAACAAAGGTAGCTGAAACCCCAGCATGCTCAGAGCAACAGACATTTGTCCCTGTGCTTGTCCCAGCGTGCAGATGACAGAGCTGTCCCCGAGAGCAAAGCCATGGGCCCACAATAGTCAGCTGGCTCAAGGGGACAGGGAGCCCCCCACCCTGCCTGCCCCGTCCCCAGCTCATGCCCTCTGCCCCCTTCACGGAAGCTGGTCTGCAAGGATGGCACCGCAATCTGGGTCCTCCTGGGGTTCACGCCCTTGTGTGGTCCCCACGCCATCTGGGCTGACCTGGGACTCCATGGAAGCAACAGAATGCATCAGAAGTGACGCTGGCCCGGTTCCAGGACCCAGCTGGAGGAGATCTGGTGGTCTCCTCGCTGCACTCTGAGGAGCCCTGAGTTGCCACGAAGGAAAGAAGGCCGTCCTGCTCAGGGGGCCACAGAGAGAGGGAGTGGTCCTGCTGCCCGGCCACCCCAAGGCACCAGACATGACAGAGAAATTCTAGATGCTGACGTCCAAGCCGCCCCCAGAGGACACCATTTGATACGTGGAACAGAAGAGCACCCATGACAGCGAACCCGTGGGGGAGGTTTGCTCCACCGAGTCCACGTGACGCCCGCGGAGGAGCCAGACCTCTGCTTAGGTGGCATGTGACAAGTGGCTTCCTACCCACCCCCCCCACCCTCTGACCCACTGACGCTGACCCTGCCTGAGCAAAAGGGAGAAAAACCTAAAAACAAGAAAATCCTACACTGTGGTAGGACTCCTTCTTGTCAGCGGGAAGAAGCCCTTGTTCTCCTTCTGCCTCAGTATACCTTGGCTGAGCAGGTGCCAAGAGAAGGCCTTGTACCCCAGGAGATGGGACCCCTATGGTCGCTGCAGCCCACCCCCCAAGCCTTCACTCCCGCTGCCCCCCACCCGCACTGCCTGATGGAGCGCTCAGCCCCCCATATGCTGCCCAAGGCCCAGACTCCAAAACCTACCTCAACCACCTTCCCCACACTGGGAGGTAGGTGGGGCCCCAAAGCCAAACTTTATCACCCCCAGGAAGCCCTCCCTGGTGCACCTGCTCACTCTACCCCTCCCCAGCATCTCATCGTCAGGGGCCAGCTTCCTGCCTGCCAGATGTGGGAGCCCCAACACCCTACGTGGGACCCTGGGTGTTCTCCCAGCAGTGGGCTGCACGGGCCCGGCCGGGGGCAAGACACCCAGTTCAGCTTCAGGGATGTCAGGAAGGTCCTGCCCTGGCAAAGGAGGCTACAGGGGGCCCTGGCCATGCCATTTGGAAATGAGGAAAATGAGGATTAGGTAAGAGCCTTGCCCTCAACACCCAGCAGTCAGGGTGCGTATGATCTAGATTTTCTGTATTCCTCATGCTCTGGCATCCGGGGCCTCGCTGACCGGGAGGGACTGTCCCTCACATCCGGGGCCTCGCTGACCGGGAGGGACCGTCCCTCATGGAGTTAGCCAGTTCCCAGAGACAGCAAACAGCTCACCAGTGGAGTGCACATTTCACGTGCAAACCAATCCGTCCAGAGCCCACATGCTGAGCCAGGATCCCGCTGCCCTGATCACCCGGGGCCCATTGCCAGACAGCTGAGGACAG
This sequence comes from Phoca vitulina, assembly GCF_004348235.1. Classification (NCBI taxonomy): domain Eukaryota; kingdom Metazoa; phylum Chordata; class Mammalia; order Carnivora; family Phocidae; genus Phoca; species Phoca vitulina. The sequence continues at coordinate 5,401,966 of NW_022589784.1, read as the reverse complement.
TGCATTGTCAGCTCCTGACATCAAGCTGATTGCCAGTGTCCCTCCAGATTAAATATCATCGCCAGCAGTAAGACCCAGCTCTGAGCAACACCGCCAGATAAGGAATTCGGTTGCCCGGCCCCTGAAGCTCCCTCTTTCCGAAAGCCCTGGGTGCCCTAGATACTTGACTGCCCAAGTGACCCCACTTCTCCCTCCCCGCCCCAATTCATCTTCTTATGCTTTAAATTCACCAGTGAAGGGGCGCCTGGGGGGCTCAGTCGGTGAAGCATCTCCCTTCGGCTCGGGTCATGACCCCAGGGTCCTGGGATCGAGCCCCGCATCGGGCTCCCTGCTCAGAGGGGGGAGTCTGCTTCTCCCTCTGCCTCTGCCTCTCCCCCTGCTCCTGCTCTCTCTCAAATAAATAAATAAAATCTTTAAAAAAATAAATTCACCAGTAAAGAGTGAACCCACAAAACCCTGGACACCCCACCCTGGGACCCTAACAGAGGCAGAGCCCCAGGTCTACACTGCCTCTCTTTACCTGTGATCTCGCTGTGTGGCCCACGAGGGTGCCGTGCGCCCTCTTGTGAGGACTTGTGAGTCATCACCCTCGTTCCTCGAAGTTCCCAGATAGTCTTTGCTGAAGTGCGTCCAGCGACAAGAACCACAAGGGCCGGCCCAGCCACAGCATTGGCTGCAGATGGTTAAGGTCTCTGGGGGCTGGCCACGCAGAGCACAGACCCAGGCGGATGCCCCACGCGTTCCTAGCCAGTGGTGTCACTGTCAACAAGCTGGTACCTATGGGACAGACAGCACTGCCCCAGAGCCCGCTGGGATTATTCAAATTAGCCAATCCCAAACCCGATTACCCTGCCTCACCCGTTCCTTCTCACGGGAACCACGATAAAAGTTCTTGCCCACATTTTCCTCCCTCTGCCTCCTGACCCTGGTGCTTCCTTCCCCTGTGTGGTGTAGTGTGCACCCCGCGCCCCACCGTCTTTCGGGAACTGTCTTTTCAATGGCAGCCTACACCTGCACAATAATCAAGCCTACACTTTAAAACTGGGTGGAGCCCAGACCAACCCTGGGATGCCCAGCTTACATCTCAAAGAGGAAGAAGCCTTGATGGATGGCGGCCCCCCAGGACTCCGGGGGGCCCTGCCCAAGTTCTCTCCTCTGCACAGGAGCCGGCGGGTAATGCGGACCACCCCGCTACCCCAGGAAGCCAGAGGCAGAGTGGCCGAGGGAGCACCCAGGGCTGGGTCCCCGAGTCCCACTCTCTCGGGACACGTCCACCACGGAGGAGGGGCTGGAATGGAGACCCCTGGCTGCCCAGGCAGAGGGAGACAGAGGCCCAAAGGCAGGCAGACGATGTGAAGCGACTTTAATCAGCACCTTCAGATGGGGGCAGCAGGAGTGTCTACATGTGGGGCCGCCCCCGGGAGCAGCCTGGGGCCAGCCCCTCAGTTCCAGCTGTGACGTACTCCCCACCCAGGCTCCCTGAATCCAGGGGGAGGGTCCTGGCACCCCCAACCTCTCCGGGGCCAGCTCAGGAGCTCAGGTCCGGGTGCTGCCCGGCCAGAAGGACCCACGTCTGAGGGCTGGTGCGCCAGCAGCTGCGGGGGTACATGTCCTCATAGCTGGCCCTGCTCAGGGACCAGCTGTGGTGGCAAGAGCTCATCCTCAGAGCAGCGAGGTCCTCCTGTTGGACAGCAGCAGGGACTCCTTCGCGACCATCAGCAGCCCCAGCGGGCGCAGGCACCCCCGGGCACAGAGCCGGGAGAGCACGAACAGGGAGATGGCAGCCACACCGGCACTGAGCACCACTGCGGGGGACAGACAGGCAGGAGTCAGCCACACGGAGAAGGGGCGTCTGCAGCCTGTCCCCTCCCCAGGCCCCAGGAGTGGGAGGGCCTGGTCATCTTACCCGCAGCCGCGATAACCCCACAAGCACTCCGGTTTCCAGACTGGACGGAATCCTGGTCCCCAACGGGGCTCGTTGTGGCATTCCTGAGAGAAGGGACACTGTGCGGGGTCACAGGGGTCCCCGTGGACGTGGCAGTCCCTTCCTGGAGGGTCTCAGTTCCTGCAATAAGTCCAGGCATTCAGCAGCTGGGGAGTGGGCACTGAGGATGGGGGGTGGGGGGGGTCGGACACGAACAGGTGTTCCAAATGCCTGGGGGGCCTTGGGGCTCATCTTCCACTGCCCCCACGGGGATGCAGGCACGGGAGATGCAAGCGTCCACACCCTCAGCCTGGTCACCCACCGGAAGGTGTCAGGTGTCCTTATCTAACGCCCAGCCCTCCCCAGCCCTCCAGGCAGGCGGAGGTCCCATGACACACACCACAGCCAAGCTCGTCACTGGAGGCGGGACAGTCCGGATGGCCATCGCAGAGCCAGGTGCGTGGGATGCAAGCACCGCCTAGCAGGCAGCGGAGCTCCCCCGCCGGGCAGGGCTGGGAACTGCAGTTGTGAACATTCTCCACGATGCCATCTGGGCAGTCATCGACGTTGTCACAAGGGCAGGGGCTGCCAGTGGGTGGCTGGCACTCTCCGCCCTGGGCACAAGGCTCGATTCCTGGGGTTACAAGGCCAGTCAGGTGCCAAACACCCACCCAACAGTGCTGCAGTACGCCCCTCCACCCGGCCTTCCAGAAACAGGTAACCCTAGAAAACCCACGCATCCTAAAGACTCCCTGTTGTTAGCTCCACCTGCCAAGGACTGGCCTCCCTGAAAGCCCCTCTTCCCAAGGCCTCCGCTAAGTCCGCTTCCCAGTAAACCCACCTCTTCTTGTAAGTCCTGCCCATCCTCAGGCCCCGCCCCATCATCCCTCCCGCCTGAAGGCCACACCCCTCACACAGCACCTCCCCTCCCGCGGCCCCGCCCCCTCAAGCCCCGCCCCCGGAGCGCGGCTACTCACTGCACTCCTCTTCATCGCTGCCGTCGGGGCAGTCCTCGTCCCTGTCGCAGCGCAGAGTGAGGGGCACGCAGAAGCCACTGGTGCGGCACTGGAAGCTGGTGGGCGGGCACGAGCCTGCAAGATGCACACAAGTGAGGTCTGGGAGGCCCGAGTCGCGCCCCCCACTACCAGGGGCACAGTGGTTACAGACTGCGACCACCAGGAGGCAGGCCAGGTCCCAGGGCGTTGGAATGACACTGGTAGCCACCATTTGCTGAGGACCTAGTCCGTGGGAGGCTTGGAGGGCAGGTTCTACTGCCATCCCCATGCTGCAGAAGGCACGGAGGAGAGAGGCAAGGCCCCGGGCTGCAGGAATGGTGGCAGAGCCCAGGTATGAACCCAGGTCTCACTGATCCCAGAGTCTTTACCAGGCAGGCTCCAGGCCGGATGGTCTCCCCAAGAGGCCCTCCAAAATCCACGGTTAAACAGACTGGGGTACGGGCCATCTCTGAACCTGCCCTGGACCGGGCCCATGGTCTGGGTCAGCAGGGCCTGTTATAGCCCACCTGCTTAGCCAATGGGAAACAGAGGCCCTGGGCAGAGGACCTGCTTAGTTACCAAGGGTTGTCCACTCACCTCCTAAATTCCTTCCAGATCCGACCACTTTCCCCATCCTGAATGTGCCATCTCCTCACCAGGCCCCGTCCCCATCTCCATTTGGACACTGGGGACCTCACTGAGTCACATCATTCAGTCTCCTGCCCTTGCCCTCCCCTCTGCTCAAAACCATGCCCTGGTCCCCTGACCCTTTTCACACCAAATCCCTATTTTGTCTATGTGGCCGCAAGGCCTGGCCCAGCCCCGCTGCCATGAACCCTTCCTGGACCTCACCTCCTCCCTCCTTCTTCCTCTTCATCCAGCTCCCTCTGTCCTGGACTCCTCGCTGTTCTCCAAGAGTCCCGGCTCGTTTCCACCTCAGGGACTCTGCCTGTGCTGATCCTTGGCCCAATGCCTCCTCTCCTCCCCCCACTCTGCAACTGGTGATTCCTCCTCAGCCTTCAGATCTCAGCTTCTTTCTTGGAAAGGGTCTCACGCACCTCTCAGAGATGCCTGAAGCTCTGCCTTCCACTTACAACAATGGTCCTCAAACTGGTATCCACACAGACTGGACATTCAGTGAAGATAAGGGTCGGTACTGAATGCAAGCCCAGGGCGGTACAGATACAAGTCACACAAGGATCAAGGCTGTGTCCTGATTGAGATCTGAGCCTTCCTGGACCCCAGGTAGTGAGGCTCGGGCTACGTGCTGATCTGGAGGAGCACAGAAGGGCCTAGAACGTGGGCCAGCAGGAGGGAGCCTGACAGACTGAGGAAAAGAATGGCCTTTAAGGCTCTCTTCCTGGGCTCAGTGAGGGGGGTGCAAATACCTGCTTGGCCCCAACCTAGTGGCACTCCAGTTGATCCTGGTATTCTTGCCACTTCCACCTTTACTCCGAGGGCCTGAGCCCCCAAACCCCCTTCTCTCCATCGCCAGTCCCTCCACAGGCCTCCAGGCCCAATGATACCTGTGGCCCACACAGTCCCTGAGCTTTTGAAGCCAGGAAGAGCTGTGGCCAGACCTGGAGCTGGCTTCCTTCCCTACCCACTTGGGGAGGGGGGGCGTCTGGCGGTCTCTGGGTGCGGCTTCCTCTCCAAGCCTAGCCATTCTCAGCCCTGCCAACCTCCAGACTTCCCTCCCTGGAGTGTGTTCTTCCTGGAAAGTGGGAGGCAGAGCACAGCAGACCAGGCCTCCTAGGGCTGTGGGGTCAGACAGGCGTTAAAAGTGACCAGTGACTTTCCCTCCCAGCCTCAGTTCCCTCCCCTGTAAAAGGAGCACACTAAGAGTCCCTATCTCAGTGTCCTGAGGAGAGGAGACCACTTGTTGAGTTTGGTACTTGGTTAAAGTGAGTCCTGCCTCCTTAAAGGAACCAGGAACATTTAGCCTGTAAAGGCAGGGGCTTTGGGGTGAGGCAGGAGACCACATCAGACGGGAACTCACAGCTGAAAGGCAGGTCACCTGTGCCTACAGGGAGGTCACTCTATCCCACCCAGCTGCCTCTGGGAACATCAGAGAGGTCCATCAAGATCACTTAGACCCAGGAGCAGGTGTCCAAGGGCCTGGGGTCACAGGGAGGGAGAAAAACCTTTTGTTCTCTAAGGCCAGAGAAGGAAGGCGCAGGGATGGGGAGGGCGGGGGCTGGTCGCCCAGGAAACTCAGCCATATGGCCTCAGGGTCGGACAAGGGTGTAGGGGCGCAGCTGCTGCAAGAGGCGCCAGGTGACCGGCCATGCACAGAGGTCGGACAACCAGAGCCTACAACGAGCCTTCCTGCCCACGCTGGGCTGAAGGGCGGCTTGGAGGTGACAAAGAGGTCCGCCAAGGCAGAGCAGGAGTGGGGTGTGAGCAGGCAGCGCCACCCAGGCGACCGTCCCCCACTGGAGACGGCTCGCTCACAAGCCGGGATCCCTGCACGCCAGTCTCCAGCCACGTGCTGGGGGAGTGTCCGGGACGAACGAGCGGCACAGCCAATGGCGAGGCGCGGCCGGCGCGCGGGGTGCGCGGAGCTCACTCACCTGGCACCAGGGCCAAGAACTGGATCGGGACCGGGGTCGGGGCGGCCTCCAGGCCCAGCCCGAAGCCGAGAAGCAGCCGCAGCGTCAGGCCCAGGGCCGCTGTCCGCCGCACTCCGCCCTGCGCCATGCAGCCACTTGCCGCACCGCCTCCGCCCTGGCACTGACCACGCACCCACGGGTCCTCGCTTTTATCCTCGCGCACGCGCGCCGCGGTCGGGGGCGGGGCCCACGCCCCGAGAATCCGCGGCGCCCGCGGCTAAGAGTACCGTAAACATCCGAATACGAGGGGACCCACAATATGAGGCTCTAACCCACTTTTCCCAGTGACAAGGTGTATCGAAAGATGTTGGGCCCATTTGAAGTTAGAAACTGTGGGGATGTAAACGAACTCGTCGCTGTCTACTTACAGTATCGACCGTGTTGCATGCATCCTGCAGCAAATGTTACTATCATATTTAATATGGCAGCCCCTCCCCTCAGGCAGGCTGCAGCCCCTCCCTCCTCCCGCTTCCCTTGTGCACCCAGCTTTTTCTACCTTGCTTACTTTGACTTAGTGTCTGATGACTCACTAGAAGGTCAACTGCAGGACAGGAAGGCTGTGTTGTTCACTGCATCCCCGGTGCCTAGCAGAGCGTCTGCCACAATAGTAGGCTCTTAAATATTTAGTGAATAAATGAACGAAACACTTCCAGAAGGTCCTGGCTTCCATCAAGGGTCCTGTCCCTCGCACCTGGATGCGCTCACCCCACGCCCACTGCCTCCTGCAGTCTTCCTCACAGGTAGGTGGGTATTATTCTTCCGGAACAAGATGTGCAAAGGCAGCCCGTGGGCTTTCTCTTCTCATGCTCAACCAATAAGCACATAAAATACAAACCTTCTAGCCAATCAGAGGCTGTATTTTCTTGAAAATAAATATTTTATAGATAGCTCTGCCTTCGGGCGCCTGGGTGGCTCAGTTGTTTAAGCGACTGCCTTCGGCTCAGGTCATGATCCTGGAGTCCCGGGATCGAGTCCCGCATCGGGCTCCCTGCTTGGCGGGGAGTCTGCTTCTCCCTCTGACTCTCCCCCTCTCATGCTCTCTATCACTATCTCTCTCAATAAATAAATAAAAATCTTAAAAAAAAAATACCTTAAAAAAAAAAAAGATAGCTCTGCCTTCAGAAGAAGCAACGGGTCGGACGGCCAGCAGAACCCCAAGACAAGTGGCGGCCCCTCAGTGTTAGGTATGCAAGCATTTACCACCACCACCACCACCCCCGCCGCACCCCCCGTTTCCTGGGAAGCAACACTAAAGCATCCAGATTTTTCCCACAAGGGGCTCTGTTTGCAGGTTGTTGGCAAGCTTCACTATTTGAAAATGTTGAAAGTTACAGCTGCTTTTGGACAGTGTATATTATATGTGTGTGTGTGTGGGGGGGGGGTTGTTGTTTCAAAACCTCCCAGATTCCCAGGGGAAATGGGTAAGAGGCTAAGGTGTACAGGTGCAGAGGCAGGTGGAAAGGTGACAAACAGGACTGTGTACTGCAGGGGTGGGGAGCGTCCCATCTTTGAGGCTCAGAGGTCTCGGGGGTGCAGGGATAAAAGCTGAAGAAGCCATGGATTTGTAGTAGTTAGGCAGACTCATCAGCTGCCAGGCTCAATTTCAGTGAGCCTGAGCTAGTTCTTGTCCTTCCATTCCTGTTTTTCTGCTGAGGGGGTGTGGCACCAGCCATGACCTCACGGGATTGCTCCACGAAGGAGCTGAGATCCTGAAAGCGCTCAAAACAGTACCTAGCACGCAGAGGTCAGGTATCAGACCTCCTTCCCACCCCCACTCCCTTGTGAAATTTCAAGTCTGTGCATAAGAACTATTCAGAAACCTTCAATGGCATATCTTACCTGCAGTCTGTGGAAGCCCTCAGGGCTGCCTTCCTTGTGCCCTCAGACTTCCTCTCCCTCCCAATCTCCTTTCTGAATCTGACTCAACCTTTGCTCCTATTAGAGTCCCACCTCCTCCAGAAAGCCTGCCCTGGGGCTGCAGCCCAGGGTTTTCTCCCAGATGAGCTTTTAGCATTTATATGGCCCACTGTGGGGCTCCAGGATACATCCTGCCTGGGACTGGGACCCTTTCCTGCCTTGCTCTGCGCTTCCAGAAAGCAGGGCAGTCTCAACACCCTGATCATCACACATCTCTTCTGCCTACTGAAGGACTGTGGGGTTCCTCCATAGGGCAGCCATGACACACCTCCACTTGAGGTCCCTACATGGCTCCCCATTCCTTCTGCGGCCAGACTTGGGTTGCTTCTTTTCTGGCTTTCACTCAACTGTTCATTCCTCCACAAGGTCCAGCCCCTTCCTTTCCTAGGCTGACCCCGCCTCGCTCCCCAGGCCCACACAGAAAGGTTTCTGGCTCAGGGAGGCCTTCCCTCACCTGTCCTAGGTGAGCCTTCCCTGGGAGTTGCCCTGCTGTCCTTGGTCACCCCCACCAAGCTGTAGGGTGCTCACAGTCAGATGGGGGTGGCGGTGGAGGGGTGCTGGCCAGTGTCCTCATGAGCAACGGCAACAGGAGCTCTTGAGAAAGCTAAGGGAGCAGCTTGTGTTCAGCCCCGCAGTCCTTCACCATCAGTGCCCCCACAAACACCCACAGGCCCTGGAACCCAGCGTACTGCTCTCTAGGTTAGCCAGGACCCCAGGGAAGGGATGGTGACAATGCCGGAGCCCCTGGACCCCATGGCATCAGACTCGGTGCCCAGTGACAGCGTGTCACACTGAAGCTCACGAATCCCTGCTCCCTCCTTTGCCCCTGGAGTGCTGGCAGAGTGAAGAGACTTCACCAGGAAATCCAGGTAAGTCGTACGGGGCTTCAAAAGTTAGAACGGAAGTGATACTGGAGAGCTAGGTGTATTTGTCATATGTTAGGTCGCGTTCTCCCGGGAAGGAATACCAGGAGGGGAAGCAGTCAGGTGGCCCTGAGGGCCCAGCCAGGTGCCCCGGGTGGGGGTGGGGGTGCGCAGAGTCACAGGTAAGGCTGGTCTTTGGACAGTTCCCACCTCTTCATAGGAGGAGCTGGGGGCACAGCCTTCTTCCCTGTGGCAGCTGCAGCCGAGCTGAAAGGGAAAAGAGACTTTGCTTAGGGCCGGGTCTCCAGAGAGCAGCGAGGAGGGATGTGAGGGAGCCCACACCTGTGCCCAGCAAGACCACGCCTGCCGAGACTCTGGGTCTGCAGGCCCGAGTGAGGGTGTTTCAGAGCGCCCAAACTCCTTCACCAGGGTCCCCCAAAGGGTCAGCCAACCCTTGCTGGGAGCTGGCCAGCCCCCTTCCTGCCCAACCCCCATGTGAACCCCCAGTCAACCTGCCCTGGCTCCTGAGCTCAAAGCCAGCCATAAATAGTTGGGCTCCTCCTCTAGCACCCCTTCCCACTTGTGGCCCCAGGGTGGACGAGCACCCCATTCCTGCTGCCCCCAAACAGGACACTGGCAAAAGGGCCAAGCAATCAGGCGACGTGTGCCCACTGCTGTCTCCTACCTTGGGTGCTGAACACTTGCCACGTGGCAGGCCTGGCACGTGCCCCAGCACAGCGCTAAGACCAGGCCATAGTCTAATGAGGCTGAGAGTCAAGTGCAACTGAAAAATACACCTCTTGGGGCGCCTGGGTGGTTCAATCGGTTAGGCGTAGGACTCTTGGTTTCGGTTCAGGTCATGATCTCAGGGTCCTGAGACTGAGCCCTGCGTCAGGCTCCCCAGTGAGCGGAAGTCTACTTCCCCTCTCTCTCTCCCTCTGCCCCTCCCCCTGCTTGTGTGTGTATGCACATGCAAGCGCTCTCTCTCTAAAATAAATAAATAAATCTTAAAAAAAAAAAAAGAAGAAGAAGAATACACCGTTTGGCCCAGAGTGAGCCCCAAGGAGAGACACTGTGACGACAAATCCAAGGCAGGTGCCTCCTGAGACACCCAAGCCCCTGGTGCCTAGGGCTGGAGAGGCTTGCACACACGGTTAAGTCCAAAGGGAGAGGAGGCGGGCGGGCAGGCTCTCATTGTGGAGGACGCTCCCAGGAGCAGGGGTTCCAGGGCCTCCCACCCTCCCAGGAGTCTGAAGGAGGTGGAAGAGGCAGAAGCAGCCTCCCTAGGAAATGCAGGCATCCCAGGGGCAAGTGAGGGGGTCTGGGGGGAATTGGGTAGTGTGCCAGTCTGGTGCTGGACTCTGGCGAATCAGAAGGTAACAAGGACCATTCACCGAGTTCTAACTATACAGCAGGCCCTACCTGGCCTCGTCACCTTACAGAGCTTGTCACACTGCAAGCCCACCACCCCTGATTTACAGATGAAGAAACGGAGGCTCAACAAAGCCGAAACACTGGCTGCAGACCACACCATGAACTGGCTGTAGAGCCCAGACACCACTGGGGTCTGAGCAAACTGGTTTGAAATCCTGCTTCTGCTCCCCACTAGCTGTGTGACCCGGTTAGGTCACGTGGCCTCTCTGTGCCTCGATTTCCTCTTCTCCAACAGGGGCCATCACTGCCTAACTTGTGGAGTGGTAAGTAGGCAGGCATGGCATTGACTCCATTCTAAAACCTTACAGATGTTAATTATGAAGATTAACCTTCATAACAACTCTGCTATAGACCGAATGTTTTGTCTCTCCCAGACTCCTATGTTGAAACTGCAACCCCCAACATGATGGTATTTGGAGGTAGAGCACTTGGGAGGTGATTAGGTCCTGAAGGAGGAGCCCTCATGAATGGGATTAGTGCCCTTATAAGAGATCCTAGACACCCCTTAACCCTTCCACCGTGTGAGGACATAGCAAGAAAATGCCATCTGTGAACCAAGAAGAGTGCCCTCACCAGACATGGAATCTGCCAGCACCTTGATCCTGGACTTCCCAGCCTCCAGAACTGTGGGAAAGATGTTTCTGTTGTTTATAAGCCACCACAGTCTATGATACTGTCATAGCAGCCAAGTGGACTGAGATAAACTCCCTAAAGTAGATATTGTTATCGTCCCCATTTATTTAAGAGAAGGCACCTGAGGCCAGGGACCAAACCGATTTTAAGGGGCCTGAGATTTATACAATTCTTTCTTTGGGGCGCCTGGCTGGTTCAGTTGGTGGAGCATCTGACTCTTGATTTCAGGGTCGTGAGTTCAAGCCCCATGTTGGGGGGTGCCTGGGTGGCTCAGTCGGTTAAGTGTCTGCCTTCAGCTCAGGTCATGATCCCAGGGTCTTGTGATCAAGTCCTGCATCGGGCTCCCTGCTCTGCAGGGAGCCTGCTTCTCCCTATGCCTCTCTCTCTCTCTCATGAAGAAATAAATAAAAAATAAAAACCTTAAAAAAAAAAAAAGCCCCACGTTGGGTGTGGAGCCTACTTAAAAAAAAATACAATTCTTTCTTTAAGAAGAGTACAAAGAAGATGTGCGCTTTGTGTGTATATATACACATACATAATACACACACGTATACACACAGAATGGAATACTTTTCAGCCATAAAAAAAGAAAGAAATCCTCCATTTGCAACAACATGTATGGACCCTGAGAGTACTACGCCAAGTGAAATAAATCAGAGACAAATACTGTAGGATCTCACTTATGTGTGGAATCTAAAAACAAAACAAAAAACCAAACTCAAAGATACAGAGAACAGACTGATGGTCACCAGAGGCAGGAGACAGGTACGGGGTGGGTGAAATGAGTGAAGGGGGCCAAAAGGTACAAACTTCCAATTATAAAATAAATAAGTCCCAGGGATGTACTGTACAGCATGGTGACTGTAGTTAACAATACTCTTGCATATTTGAAAGTTGCTAAGAGTAGATCTTAAAGGTTCTCATCACAAGAAAAAAACGTGTAAATAAGACTTACTGTGGTGATCATTTCACAATGTACACAAATATCAAATCTTTACATTGTACACCTGAAACTCACATAATGTTATATGTCAATTACGCCTCAATTAAAAAAAAAAAAAAAAAAACTCGGGGCGCCTGGGTGGCTCAGTTGGTTAAGCAACTGCCTTCGGCTCAGGTCATGATCCTGGAGTCCCGGGATCGAGTCCCGCATCGGACTCCCTGCTCAGCGGGGAGTCTGCTTCTCCCTCTGATCCTCCCCCTCTCATGCTCTCTGTCTCCCATTCTCTCTCTCAGATAAATAAATAATCTTTAAAAAAAAAAAAACAAAAAAAAAACACTACAAAAACAACGCCTGGTCTTCTCCCAGAGCCCTTAATGGGAGCCTGGAGCTTCATTTGCTTTGTAGGAAACACTCCCCTGGCTGAGGCCCAACCCCTACCCTGGGCTGGGTGGGGATTCAAAGAGCTCTCCCCTGAAAAGCCCCGGAAGCACAGTTCCTGACACAGCTGATGGCTCAGTAAGTGGGACCTTGAAAAGCACAAGCAAGAGAAAGGGCTCGTTTCAGGCTGTGATGTCCTCACCTCTCTGCAGGCTTGCCTGACGCCAATACCTTCTGTGAGGACATGACAATTGAGGGCGGCATGGCTTCCCGGCGGCCATCACGAGTGTAGTAGTGGTTGCTGGAGAGCTTGTGGCTGGGGCCCACAGGGAGCTTGGGAGGAGGCTGAGTTCTGAGGGAAAAAAACACCACCATTGAAGCTAACAGAAAGTCACTTTTTTAAAAAAGATTTTATTTATTTATTTGAGAGAGCGCGAGCATGCTCGCACACACCCAAAGGGAGGGGAGGGGAGGGGAGAGGGGAAGGCAGGGCGGAAGGAGGGGGAAAGATTCTCAAGCAGACTCCACCCTGTGCACAGAGCCTGACAGGGGGCTTGATCTCCAACCCCAAGATCATGACCTGAGCGGAAACCCAGTCAGACGCTTAACTGAATGAGCCCCCCAGGAACCCCTAATAGAAAGTCACTCTTTCTGGCTAGGCTGGCCTCGGCCGCCTCAGTCACTGGGCTGCAGGCCAGGGGAATCCCCTGGCACACTGTCGTGGATGTACGGGTAGGGAGGATCCAAGGCCCTGAAGCAGGGAGCAGTCTCTGCTTTGAATGTGAAGGTGCTGGAAGGCAAGGCCTAGATATGCCCCAAATGTATGGAGGACCTTTTCTGAAGCTTCTCAGGGAAGGGGGCAGCCCAGACTGGACACCCAGGCCTGTTCCCACCCCACCATGGCCCAAAGCTTGCATCTGGCCTCACTTCCACCTGCAGGAGCTCAGGAAATGAAGAGGCCAGGGTCTGAGGCTCTGCCCACCTCATATCCAGTAGTCACCGTATAAATGCTTGGGCAACAGCCCCAGACTTAGCTTATTCTGAGGGTCTTTGTTTTCAAAGGCCAGGCTCCAGAATTCCTGGGTTTCTGGTTATCTCAGGAACTCTCTGAAGAACCTTACTGGGATCAAGGCTTATTACTCAAAGAGCACCTTGTCCTCTGAGGTCCCTGCATTTCCTGCCTGGTCGCCAACACTATAGCCAGAGCTGCGGTAGGGGGTGGGGGTGGACGAGTGAATAGAGCTCTGTCCTGGGTTGGGTTAAAACCTAGGGTGAATTTACAAAGAAGCCAGAAGCCTAAAATGGAAACACTAACCTCAAAAGAAGAGAAGCCTCCCTGGAAAACATAGCAGAGAGGAAAGGTCGAAAAAATAGGAGAAATCATAAAATCATCAGGTTTTCATTCAACCATGTTTTAAAATGATTTGTCTGGTAACTGTTTTGCCAGGACTCAAGTTTTTCTTAAAACAAGTGATAGCCATTGTATTAAAAAAATGAGAAATATACATAAAAATATAAAAATTTAATATTAAAACCAATATCCTGGGGCACCTGGGTGGCTCAGTCGGTTAAGTGTCCCACATGATCTCAGGGTCCCTCCGTCAGGCTCTGCACTCAGTGTGCGTCTGCTTGAGATGCTCTTTCTGCTCCCTCTGCCCTGCCCCCAGCTCACGTGTGTGCACACACTCTCACTCTCTCTCTCTAAATAGGTAAATAAATAAAATCTTTAAAATAAATAAATAGGGGCCCCTGAGTGGCTCAGTTGTTAAGCGTCTGCCTTCAGCTCAGGTCATGATCCCAGGGTTCTGGGATCGAGTCCCGCATCGGGCTCCCTGCTCAGAGGGAAGCCTGCTTCTCCCTCTCCACTCCCCCTGCTTGTGTACCTCTCTCGCTGTGTCTCTGTCAAATAAATAAAATCTTTAAAAAATAAAATAAAATAAAATAAATAAATAGGGGTGCCTGGGTGCCTCAGTTGTTAAGCGTCTGCCTTCAGCTCGGGTCATGATCCCGGAGTCTCAGGATCGAGCCCCGCATCGGGCTCCCTGCTCTGCGGGAGGCCTGCTTCTCCCTCTCCCACTCCCCCTTCTTGTGTTCCTGCTCTCACTATCTCTCTCTTTCTGTCAAATAAATAAATAAAATCTTTTTAAAAAAAAAAAATAAATAAAAGCAATATCCTGGGGCACCTGGCTGGCTCTGTGGAGCATGCGACTCTTGATCTCCGGGTTGTGAGTTCAAGCCCCACGTTTGGTGTAGAGATTACTTAAAAATAAAATCTTAGGAAAAAAAAAAGGCAATATCCCATGGGGCAATTAGAATTTGCTTAACTTCTGGAGTGCAGATGACCCCCCCTGTGGGTGTGGCCATAGCTTTCTGCCACCTAGCAAAAGGGTTAAGAATCAGGTGCCCAACAGACACACATGAATCACTAGGGGGCGCCACTACCCTAAGGAGGTTGGAAATTTTATAAACGGGTTTCCTTAACTGGGCCACCAATTACCCTGGATAGAAAGCAACTTCAAACTTCTGATATTTGGAATTAGTTACAACAGGTAGGCATTCACATAAATTTGGTTATTCAAATGCCAGTTGTCTTCCTTTCATCCTAATCCTCAATGGCTGCCTTACCTTTGTCTACTCCTCTGACTTCCAATATACGGCTATCCCTCCTTTGCTCCATGTGTTGTTCCAGCCACACTGGCCTCCTTCCTACTTCTGGCTCTGTCGGGCCTCAACAGCCTTGGCGTGTACTGTTCCCTCTGTCCCAAATATTCTTTCAATAATTACCCTTTGGCTCCTTATTATTCAGGTGATTCAAACGTCAATCCCAGAAAAAAAGACCTTTCCTGACCACCTGACCTGAGGTAGCCACCCTCCAGCTTACTCTACTTCATTTTGTCTTCACAGAATTCCAGAATACTTTTTACCTGTTGCGTTTATTTCCCTATGTTTCACTCTTCCTCGAACTTGAGCTCCATGAAAGGAATGAGGATAATAACTTTTCTTGTTGGTGCTGGTATCCCTGAGGACATGGCAGGGGCTTGGAAATATTAAGTAATCTTTGGACATAAATGAGTTTGGAATCAAGACACTTCTGGGTTCAAATCCCAGCTGTCACTTTCTAGCTTCTGAGTGACTTTTAAGCAAATGACTGTCTCGCTGAACCTCACATTTTTTTCATTTGTAGCTTGGAGAAGATAACATCAACTGGCAGGACCACACTGAGGACTGTGGTCTGAACAGCTACACGATCCCCGCGCTGAATTCATGTCTAACCTGACCGTTCCACGCGCAGCCGGCTCTGAGTACAGGAAAGTTAAAAGCAAACCTCTGCTTCCACATCCTGCCAGGGACCGGAAGCAAGATTCCGGCCTAGCGCAAAGGGGGTCTAACGGAATACGAATTTTGTTCTTGATGTAACAGTAACAGGACAAGGACGGAATGTGGGCAGCGAGCGGGGCTGGCTCACCGCTTGGAGATCTCCTGGTAGCGCAGCTGCAACTTCGTCTGCAAATCGTGCTGTGGGAGGAGAGGAAGGAGGTCAACCCGCAGGGCACTCCAGGAGAGGAGAGGGCGAGGGAACAGGGGCATCCCAAGGGTGGAGAAGGGAAGGTCGGCGATGGTACAGGGATATGGGCCCTGGAGGTGAAAAGGAAATCTAGGGCCGGGGCCACAAGATACAGGGCTAAGAAGGTCCCGGAGTAGGCCAGAATGGGTCCAGGGCTGGGGTGGAGGTGGGTGTGTTGGCTGAAGGAGTCACGGGTTAGGGGTCCCGGGCTGAGACACGGATTCCGGCCTAGGGGGATCTCGGCACTAAAAGCCTCAGGCCCAAGGGTGCAGGAGGAAGGGGACTAGCGGGAGCGGGTCCAAGGCGCACGGAGCCCACAGCGCCCCCTCCGCGCCCCGTATGGCCCTTTCAGCCCCGCGCACCCCGGATGCCCAGTTCCGCAGCCGCTGGATGAAGCGGGTAGCGGACGCCATCTTCCGTTTGCACTGAAGGACGGTGGCGACTCTCTACCGCGAGGGCTGCTGGGAAGAACGTTGATGGTCTCGCGAGAGCGGGAGGGGCTAGAATGTAGTATAAAAGTTCTTCTCGGAGCACGTGACCCCTCTCCGCCCGACCGCCGCCGCGCCGCCATCATGGACACGAGCCGTGTGCAGCCCATCAAGTTGGCCAGGGTGAGGTGGGGGTCCTGATTTGGGGGCTGGGATGAAGAGAGATGGGGTGTGGGGGGGTCGGGCTGCCCAGGTCTGATCCCAGCTTCTCTCCGCCAGGTCACCAAGGTTCTGGGCAGGACCGGCTCGCAAGGACAGTGCACGCAGGTGAGCGCGCTGGGGGGGACGCCCCGGGATCTGAGCCCTGTTGACTGCTTGGCCAGCTGGACCCTGAGAACCGGAGTCCCTATATCCCAGGGCTCCCGGAGTGCCCCGAGACCTCACTAGGGCCCTGCCCACCGGGTCTGAGCTCCGTCGACCTCACTCCCCAGGCTCTGACGTTGCTTTTTCTCGTGGCTTAGCCCGTCCTGCGACCTGTTTGTGGCTCCATGCCCTGCCGAGTGTGCTCCCCTCCCGAACAGGACCAGAGCTGCAGCTCTCCCTCCTGGTGACTGCTTTTGCCGCTCGAGAACTTTGTTCTCCACGACTTGGCTCTCTTGGGCTTCCTTCCTGGCTCGGCTCTGCCTCCCAGACGGAGTCCCCTTTCTAAGTATCTCTGGGCCGGTCCCAACATGTTCTCTGAATCGAAACCTGCTGCCCAGCCCGCGGTGCTTACCCGCGGCTGACCCTAACTCGTTTGCGTCCTCCCGATGGGTCCCGTAGGTGCGCGTGGAGTTCATGGACGACACGAGCCGCTCCATCATCCGCAACGTGAAAGGCCCCGTGCGCGAGGGGGACGTGCTCACCCTATTGGAGTCAGAGCGAGAAGCTCGGAGGTTGCGCTGAACTTGTGGCTGGTGAGTGCGGGACAGGGGTGGGAAACAGCGGGCCCATTAGACCGTTGGTGGAGGTAGGGAGGCTTCGCCAAATCCATGGGTGAGAGGCTCTTGGGGTGGGAAGTGTAGAAAGAGTCTGCTGAGATTTGCGAGATGGGGGTGGGAGTTTGCCAGTTGCTGGGTGTCCCTTCAGAATCTCATGTTTGGGTCTGTTTACAGGGTCCTGGATGTCTGGGTCGACCACTTGGCTCACAGGGATGATCTGCGATTGTTAATAAAGCGTTTATGTTGTATGTAAACTCGGGATCTTGTCTCGCTGTCACTAGGCTTATAAAATCTTCCAGAGGGAGCCCCTCCCACCCTTTGTCCTCCAGTGACTTGGGGGGAGGGGGAGCTATGTGTATGTGTCCCCAAAACAAGACACAAGTTGAGTTAGTAATGTTTTATTCTGGAATTGGGTGGACTCAGGGACCTTGTCACTTTTCAGCCCCTTCCTCACCCTGCTGGTCCAAGGTGAGCCTCTCCTGAACACTGAGCCATCCAAGCCTTTCTCTTGGCCCAGGGCTAGCATCTGGATAGCAAACCCTGGCCCCTGCTGTGCCCCAGAGGCTGGGGTGGAGGACGGAACAGACTCTCCCAATCCAGGTCCAGGGTGCCAGGCTGCTCACTGAGGCTGGGGGTCTTCTCTGTGGTCACTGCATTCTCCTTCACCAGGCACAGCTGTGGGGGGCTGAAGGGCTGACTAGGGAGAGAGGTGGGGGAGGGGTCCTGTCAGTCACCCATGGGCAGGATGCTAGGGTTTCTTTCAGTCCCTTCACTCAGGGATACTTGACCTGATGGAGGTTCTGTCCCTCTACCCTGTGATCACACTTAAGGAGGAACTCCACCTTTTACAGTGGAGCCAGGCTGCCTGGTTTTGAATCCGCCTCTGCCTCCATCTGACCTGGAAGAGGCACCTCCAGCTCTCCTTCCCCACATCTCTACAGGGGAGTGCAGGATGGCAGGCTGATTGGATGAGTTTAATTAAGTAGTACTGAGAACAGCCTGGCACTTGTTTTATAAAAGAGAATAAGCCTTTCTCACTTGGAGGTAAACTGAGTATTCTACTTCTGGCTTGGCCCTCCCTCCTTCCTCCCTGCTTCTGGCAAACTCTGGCTTGCAGGGAGCCTGCACCCCACTTCCCCTCCCTAATTCTGGAGGGTCCCTTATTCTTTGGTGGAAGCCTCTTGGAGGCAGTAGCGGGAGTCCACTGACAGGGAAGGTCTGAGCTAGGTCTAACAGCTCTAGTCTGATCTTAGGGCACTTCCCCTCTGGAGACCTCGGGCTCATGTAACGTGGAGGTGTGTCTCATGGGTATTTTGCAGGGCGAACATCAGATCCCAGCCACGTGCAAGAGTTTCAAACCCAGGTTCCCAATCCTGGCTGATTCCCCAGGGGAGCAGAAAGGGAGGCCTCCTTCCCGGGGCACACTTGGTATCCTCTTTGAACCCATCGTGCAGCTGGGAGGCTTGGTTTCCCCGGGCTAGGGGCTGCACTCACAGGGGGGTCAGGCTGGCCCGAGCTCAGGTGGGCATGCAGCAGAGCGGCCACCTCGTCCTGCTCAGCCTCCAAGGCAATGGCCAGGGCACTGGTGCCCTCCTGAGGGACAATGGGGACAGTCAGGTCCCTGGACCAAGGCATGGGTACCCTGCCATCCCCACGTCAACCCCATGGCGGCTCACATTGTCCAGGAGGGCCGGGTCGCAGCCTGGTTGGGCCAGCAGCAGCCGGACCGTGTCCAGGCGCCCATACTCGCTGGCACACATCAGCGCTGTGGCCCCATCCACATCCTGGGCATTTACATCTGCCCCACATGCCAGCAGGGCCGCCACCATGTCCTGGCGGCCATGGCTGATGGCCAGCATGAGGGCCGTCTGTCCTGTCTGGGGAGGAAGAAGGGGACAGGGCTGGGGAGGGCTCTGGAGAAAGGGAGGTCAGAGACAAACCCAAAGTAGAAGTGACTCTAGCAGACCGGGACCCAGGGAAGAAATGTCCACGCACCTGGCTGGCCTTGGCGTTAACGTTGCCCATATGGAAGAGTCTCTGAACCACGGCCATGTCCTCTTCTCGCCCCACAGAGGTGAGTGCAGCCAGCATGAGGGCTGAGTAGCCAGCCCGATTCTGACGGTCAACCTCGCAGACCCCTGGGAGAGTGGGGGTGGGGGGTAGTCAGTCAACCAAGAAGCTGACACCCTCAGCCCAGCCTGGTTTACTTCTCCCCCCACAGCTCAGGTTTGCCATCAATGTAATGGGGATGATAACTGGATCATGAATTCACTGTTTCCTCTGCCTCCAAGGTGCTCCCAGCCAAGAGCCACGTGGCTCCCTCCCCTTCAGGGTTCTGCTCAAGTCTGCTTATTGCAAGCTGGTTCAGAGACTTGGTTTGGTTTTCTGTTGTATCCCCCAGTACCTAGAACAAAACCTGCCACATAGTACAACCTCAATAAACCGATGTTCCTATTTTTGTGGCTATCACCCACGAAGCCACAATTATTGGCCCCCCACCTCCCAGAGAACTAGGTCAACTTGGGGCACCTGGGTGGCTCAGTCAGTTAAGCGTCCAACTTTGATTTTTGGCTCAGGTCGTGAGATCAAGCCCCATGTTAGGCTCTGCGCTGGGAGTGGAACTTGCTTAAGATTCTCCCTCTGCCTCTGTCCCCGCCCCCTCCCCAAAAACAAACAAACAAAGCTATGTCAACTGGTCCACTCTGGTGTCCAAATCCACTCATCTCCATGCAGCAGATCAAGAGAAATTTGGCCCAGCCACCTATTTAAAACCCTCCCACATCTCCCCATTTCTCCTGGAATACAGGCCATTGTCCACCATGGCTTCTGAGGCTGTTACCTAACTTTTGTCCCTTCCTCTGGAACCCTTTCTCCTCCAAGCCTGTGTTACAAATTGAGTTGTGTCCCCCCCCAAAAGATACAAAGTCCTACCTACCTTGTACCTATGAACGTGACCTTAATTGGAAATAGGGTCTTTGCAAATGTAATCAAGTTAAGGTGAGGTCATTATGGTAGGCCCTATCCCGTGTGGCTGGTGTCCTTAGAAGAGACAGAGACAGGCAGAAGACCAGGTGAAGACAAAGGCAGAGAAGAGAAGCTGCCATCAGCTACAGGATGCTAAAGATTGCAGGCAACCACCAGAAGCTAGGAGAAAGGCATGGAGCGGATTGCTTTGCTCTGAACTCCTAAGAAGGAACCAGGCCTGCCAACCTGGATTTTGGCCTCCTGAGCTACAAGAAAATGAATTTCCATTTTCTTAAGCCACCCACATTGTGCTACTTTGTTACAGCAGCTCAAGGAAAGGAGCACCGTGGTTACTGGCTGTTGCCTGTCCCTCACAGCACCTACTCTGGGCCCAGTTACCAAAGTGACTGATGCTGTTGTCCCCCACTGTTTGGAAAGTTCCACGAGGCTACAAAAGCTTGGGGAGGGGCGCTTGGATCAGGGTCATGGAGTGGATGCCCTATAGAGAGGGACTCAGGCAATGGACTGGGGAGAAAAAGGGTTAAGGAGTATCTAAAGGAAGAGGGCGGGTTTCCTAGTTGTGTGGCCTGCCCTCTAGGTGCTCACTGCTTCCACAAGCTTCTGTGACACTGGTGGAGTGTGCTGGGTGGGGAGAGGCACACAGGAGTAACCAGAGTCGGGTCTCTGCAGGCTAGCCAAGACACCCCCCATCTGCCCCTACCCTCTCCTTTCCCCTCCCCCGAGGCCTTCCTAAGCCAAAGGATCACCTCACTTGATTTCCTCACCTAGTTATGTTTTGTTGTTGCCCTTATCCCGATTTGTAATTGTTTAATGTTTTTACTTGATAATTGTCCATCTCCACTCCCCCTCTCCCCACAAGGCACAGGCTCACAGCCATACCCTCATGCGAGCTTGCTCATTCATTCAACCATCACTGTGTTCGTGCTGGGGCCTGCCGCGCAAGTAGGGTGAGGTGGAGGAGGGCCGTGGGGAGGAGTTTGAAAGGGGACATAAACGAGTAGTTAATGACAGAGGGTGAACAAGGAAGCAAGGGGACTGGGGGGTGGGCAGTAAAATGGAGGCAGGGGGAGCAACAGACAATGGTCCTGTGAGGGCCAAGGGTTGTTAGGGCCAGGCAACTGGAGAGCCGAAATGTTGAGAGGTGAGAGAAGAGACGAGACTGTGGAGGGGGCATGGTTACAGTGACATCAAGATCTTGGGGTGACTTTACAAGTGTAAGGCTGGGGGCACCTGGGTGGCTCAGTCATTGGGCGTCTGCCTTCCGCTCGGGTCTTGACCAAGCCCCGCATGGGGCTCCCTGCTCAGCGGGAAGCCTGCTTTTCCCTTACCCGCTCCCCCTGCTTGTGTTCCCTCTCTCGCTGTGTCTCTTTCTGTCAAATAAATAAAATCTTAAAAAAAAAAAAAAAGTGTAAGGCTGATGTAGGGCAGAGGCCAAGGTGATGGGAGGAGGGGGGTCAAGGAACTGAGAAGCCTGGAGGTAAGAGTGATGCTCCATGAGGATACTGAAACTGGTGAGGGTTCATGTGCAAAGAAGGAGAGCTGGCCCCGGGAGGGAAGAGTGATCTCACTTTGGAGGGAGAAGCCAGAAGAGGTGGTGGAGGGAATAGGGGTCTAATCAATAAGAGGCTCCAAGGTAGGGCTGAGGGAGGAAGGGGAAAAGTTCTGGAGGTGGAGATGAGGGGCAAGGATACACAGTCGCGTCCAGCCCCTGCGTGCCAGGGAGGTGAAAGGAAACAGCCCCTATCTGGGGAGTACATTAAGGTCTCAGGGCCCTGGGGGAGGGGAGGGACATGGCAGCAAGCAGACAGGGGCAGAGGGAATGATCGATGTGAGAACTAGAATGCCCAGGGCAAGGTCTGGGGAGTTGGAGCCTGGGGGGTGGGGTGGGGGGTTGAATGCAAGGAATAAAAGGTGTCCATGAAGGCTTGAGCTTCTTGTGACTGACCGCCATGGCTGCCTGTCCCAGTCCCCAGTCCCCTTTAAGGCAGATGCCTTGAATCATGCATTGTCCCCTCCTCCCAAGCTTGAGCTCCTGGTCCAGCAGGTCACCAAGATCTTCAGGGATGGGACAGACCTGTGTGTTTGGGGGCAGTGGGGTCAGGGAGGGAACAGTGGGACCTGCCTTGGCCTGCAGTGAGAGTGAGAAGCCTCCAAGGGCAGGCCCCAGCAGATACTGGACCTGAAGGATGACACCCAGGAGGGCTCTTGGTGGGCAGTTTGTCTATTGCACTGTCCCCTCTGCTGTGAGTCCCATGGGGAAAGTAGCTGTATGTGGGTGGCCCACCCCCACCCCAGCACCATACTAGTATCTAGTAGGTTTTTAATACATGTCTGTGGGCTCAGGGACACCTGGGTGTGTGTATCTCAGCTCCAGAGGGGGAAAGTTGGGGCAGGAAATGAGCAAGCAAGTGGCAGGGGATAGAAATGTGTAAAATGGAGTCAATGCAGGATGTGGGGGTGGAGGACAGGACACAGTGGCCCAGCCTGGGAGGGTGGTCAGAACCCTGACCAGTGGGAGAGGCAGGTGGCTGGGTATTGGGGCCCAGGACTGAGGTGAGCATCAGGACTGGAGATTCAGCAACAGAATGCATGGTGACCAGCGACTGGCCTCCTCCTGCGTGCCTGGCGCTATTCTACACCTGTTATTACAGCTGCCCAGGGAGGATGGTGGTGCATCCCATTTCCCAGATGAGGAAGCTAAGGCTGGTGACACTAAGTTAAGTCCTCTAAATTTAGGTCTACCTAACTTCAAAACCGGGTATTCTGGCACCCTGCAAAGTGAGAGGCAGGTGTCAGGGTAGAGCTCAAAGTGGAGAGGTCTAAAGGCCCTTGACAATCTCCCCAGGACACCAGGATCCTCTGACCCTGGAGGAAGGTGCTGACCGGTATCCAGCAGCAAGCTCGAGATGGTCAGGTTCCCGTGGGACACGGTGTAGTGCAGGGCTGTGTTCCCGTTGCCATCTACCAGGTTCACCACGTGCGCCAGGAGCTCGGGTCCCAGGCGCGCCACCGCTCCCAGGACCCCAGCCACGGGCTCCGCCTGAGAGCGCCGCTGGCTGGACACTCGAAACCACTCCTGGGCCACTAGGCGCGCCGCGCCCTGCCGGGACCGGAGGAAAGACGTCAGAGATGGTCCGGATTGCGGTGGCAGGGAGGGCGTGGGGGCGGGGCTAGGAATCGAGGCGGGGCAGGATGGTCGCTGCTTGTCTGAGGGGGTCCGTGGGCCGCACCCTTTTGCAGGAGAGAGTACAGCCAGTGCGGGTCTCAGGCTCAAGCCAGCGGGGGTCCTCCCCTCTGGGAAAGAGCCTGTGGGAGAACCCAGAGTGGAGGAAGGCGGTGAGCGCTTGCCTTTGCGGAGTATGGGGGTGGGCCTGGGGCTTGGGGCGCACCCTTTTGGGGGAAACAGGGAAAACTTCAGCGCTATCCCTGGGCGGAGATCCCTTTGGAGAGCCTGAGATCAGTGGAGGTCTAAGCGCCAAGGGGTGGAACTTGAGACCGCCCCCCCCCCCCAACTCTACGAAATCCGATGGGCTTCCCCTAGAGGGCGTCAGGGGAGGTCCCCGATGGGGCCCGCGACTCCATGTGTGAAGGGCTCTCGCTGGCACTCACGCCATCGCGGGCGATTCCGCGGGGCCGGCTCAGCTGCCGCTGCAGCGCTGCGCACGCCTCCTTCAAACGCGGGCTCAGCTCGCACCTATCAAGGTGGCCGGGAGAGGCTCAGGAGGCTCTGGGGGGGAGGGGGTGCGCGCAGGACAGGAAAGAAAGCCCCCGTCCCCACTCCGTGTCCCTAACGCCGCTCACCTCCCCTGCGCACGAGGCTGAGGTTCCGCCTCTGGCTCCGGCTGGGGCTCCGGCTGGGGCTCGGGCTCGGGCTCGGGCTCGGGCTCGGGTTCGGGTTCGGGCTCGGGCTCCGGTTCAGGCTCGGGGTCCAGGGCATCCTTGCCACTGTCGTCCCCGACATCCCTGCCGCTGTCATACCCGGACGAGCTGCTCCTTGGAGGCTCAGGAGCACCATCCTCGCTGCTGCTGTCGCTGTCACTGTCGCTGTCGTCCTCGCTGGATGAGCTCTCGTACCTGGGGGCAGGGTGGGAGGCGGCCGCTGAGCCTCCCCTGTGGGCTCATTCTTGCGTCCTGCGAGGTGGGAGTGTGTGTCCCCACTTTACAGAAGAAGAAATAGGCTTTCCAAGACCACACTGCGCGTCAGGGGCAGAGCCAGGATTCAAACCCCAGTCTATGTCCCTGCAGATGCTGCCATGGGGAGGGGTAAAGTGCTCACTCTCCGTTGAGGACCCCAACAAACTGCAGGCTCTTGGGTCCTGGACTGGGCTGGGCGCCAGGTGTACCATCTCTCCTCTTCATGATGGATTTGAGGATGCCTGGCGGGTCAGATGAGGGTACTGAGTTCGAGTCCAGAAGCCATCAAGCCAGGGCTTAGGCAGGGGTTGAGACTCACCCGCAGGGGCCACGGCTCTGTCCCCATCCGTGGGTCCCGACGGGTTCTCCTGACTCAGGCTACGGGCCTCGGCGAGGGTCTCGGTCTGTGTGGCCTTCGCGGCACAACCCCACGGGGTCTGGGTGGCAGCCTCGCGCGGCTGGGGCTGGGCCGCCGCAGCTGCCTCCTCCTCGGCAGCCTCGCGGGCCTCCTCCAGCTGGCGCAGCCGGCCGCGCAGGAGCTCGCTCACCCCGCGCTGGTGCTCCAGGCTGGCGCGGAGCAGCTCCAGCTCGCGCTCGGCGGCCTCGGGCAACCCCAGCAGCGCCTCGGTCACCCACGCGTCCGACTCGAGGGTCTCGGGGGCCGCGTCTACGCTGGCCTCCCGGGTCTCCGGCACCGCCTGCGCCCTAGCGTCTTGGGTCTCGGGCACCGCCTGGACGCCAGCCTCCCGCGTCTGCGGCGCCCCGTCGGGGACCTCGAGTGCGCCCTCACTGCGCCTAGAAGCCGGCCCGTCGGGGCCATCGGCCCAGGGACTGGCCCTGGAGCGAACGCCGCGCTCGGAGGTGGCGAGGCGCTCGGTGAGGCGCCGCAGCTGGGCTAGCTTGTCGGGGCGCGCCTCGGCCTCCCCGTCGGGCTCCGGCTGCCAGCGTCCAGCCAACAGCCGCGCCTTCTCCGCACGCAGGGCGCGCACCTGCTCCTGCAGTTCGGGCAGCGCGCGCGCCTGGTCCTCGAGCTCGCGCAGGCGCCGCAGAGCCGCGGCCATCTGCTCGCGCACCAGCTGCAATTGCGCGGGACCGGGAGAGGCGGGGGCGGGGTTGGAGGCGGGGCTGGGGGCGGGGCTGCTGCGGCCAGATCCCCGCGGGCTGCGCGGGACGGCGCGGGCGGGGCTGGGCCCGCGCTCGTGCGCCTGCGCCTGCGCCAGCTCCAGCCGCCGGCTGGTTTCCAGGAGCGTGTGCTCGACGCGCGGGTTACGGACGGGCACGCACGGCGACAGCGGCGGCAGCAGGAGCCCCGAGGGCGCGCCCGGGGAGAGTGCGCCCGACGCTCCCCCATCGTCACTGGCCAGGGATTCGCTGGAGGTCCAGGCGCCTGGGCTTCGCGCGCCAGCGAGGCCCGCCCGGGGTACACGGGGGCGGCGCGGGGGCGGGGGGCCCGGGGCGCGGCGGGGGGCGGGGCCGCGCTCCAGCTCCTCCACGTACTTGAGGAAGTCCAGGTCCAGGTGGAAGCCGTACGGCGTCTCCACTGAGTAGGGCGAGCTCGGGCTGCGGGCGCCCGCGGTGGGGCCGGGGCCCAGGCGAGGGCCGCCCAGGTCTGCAGGCATGATGGGGTGTTATGGGCGTCAGGCTGGGGGAGGGGGACGACCCGGGAGAAACTGGACAGATAGAGCTCGTCCCCCACCGCCGCGAGACAGTCCTGCAGGCCTCCCCCTGCAGCAAACCCTGTACACATGCCATTGCGCACATGCATGCCAGAGGACCAAATGCCTGTCTGCACCAAACAGTCAAGCAATCCCACCCACCTACTATGTGCCAAGCACTTTTCTAGGCGCTGGGGACACATCAGTGAACAAGACAGGCAAACCCCTGTCCTCTTATAGGAGATAAATAAACATGATCATTCCAAATGATGCTTAGGGCTAATAATAATAACAGATGAAATACAGAATAACTGGAGAAGGTGTGTGAGTTTGGCTCTAGTTGTCAGGGCAGGTTTCCTGTGGAAGGGACTTAAAAGTCAAGCACTGAAATGACAGTTGGGGACAGAAGGTTCCTGAAGGAAAACAGAGCAAAGGCCCTGGGATATAGTGAGCAGGGTGGGCAGGAGTTAACAGTGAGGTGGAGGTAAGGGTGCCCGAAACAGAGTGAAAGAAGGGAGAGGAGTAGAAGAGGTGGGTTGGGACCAGATCGTGGGGGGCCTCCCTGGGCCGCAATGAGGAGTTGGGATTATATTACACGTGTGATAGGGCACCATAAGCAGGGTTGAAGCAGGGCTGTGACATTATCCAATGGACCTTTAGAAAGGGCTCTCTAGCCACATGCACAGGTGGGAACCACAGGGCTGTGCCTATACATGGGCACCAAGTATCAATCCATGCACACACATGTATCCCACTTTGCACACTCACCGGGCAGGTTCTGATTCAGGGCAAACTTGGCCATGTTTTCTGAAGTAGCTGCAAGACACACTCTGGAAAATGTCCCCAGAGGGGTTGAGGATGGAGCTGGCCCCATCCCTTTAGAGTCAACCTGGACTCTAAGTAAGTAAACAGACTCCCACCCACCCTCCCACACACATATGTCCTGTCCTCCCTGCTCCCTCAAGAGGCCTTGAAACTTTGGAATGAATGAATGTGGGCATCTCCACGTCCAGGCCTCAGCCTGCTGGGGAGGAGGGGGCAGGAAGGGCATCAAGAGGATAAGGGAGGAGAGTGATCAGAGAACATGAGTAACTGGGTGTGGGGGCAGGGAAGGGTCATTCCAGACCTGCCGAGTTGTGTCAGTCCCAGGGCAAAATTAGAAATTGATGCTCAAAGGGATGAGGTGTGAACTTTCAGAAGAAGAAGGTGAGAGTTGGAAGCCCTTCATGGGCTCATGAGAAAATCATCTGGTCAGATTCTGCATATTAAAAAAAGAACAAACATAGGATCATTTGAATTCTTTTCTCCTTAGAGAAATGCAAACAAAATATAATTGTGCATCTGAGTTTTTACCAAGTCACTTGTGAGAGCCTCATGGGAATGATGGAGAGGTTGTGGGCCAGATGCACCAAGGATGCAACTCAATGGATACCGATCTCCCTAGGATGTCTCTAGTGGAGTGCCACGGTGTTCTGCTCCTGGCTTGTAAGAGTCTGTAATGGAACCATAAGTACCCAGGTTGTCAGAGCTGTGGCTATACGTGGGGCTGGGAGGACTCTTCAGGAAACATGACGGAGGCTCTAAGAAACTGAGGGAGACTGGGCCACATCTCATGTGATAATTAACAAGGACAATCAGAAAGCACAGGGTAGGAAAGATGGGGCTTTGAAGAGCCCACATGAAAAACCTTCGAGGAGGGGAAAGCAGCTTGTCTTGAGTGCCTACTGTATGCTCCGCCTGATTAAATGCAACCCCCATACAGTCCTGCAAGGTAGGTATTATCATTCACATCTTCCAGATGGCGAAACCGAGGCACAGAGCAAATAGGTCAGCTGTCTGTGGGAAATGCCCTCAGATTGGGCTCTGCCCATCTTCCAGGGACCCCTTGCCCACCCAGCCTCACCATCAGGTGCCTGCCGGACCCATCTGTCCTCTCCCTGACCCCGTGCTCAATGTGCCAGCCACCTGGCAACCTTTGTCATCACCCCCCTCCAGCCTCCCGCACTCCTGATGACCACCTCTGTGGCTAACACTCACCAGCCATTGAATACCCCCTGCTCCACTGCTTGGGGGACTCTGCCACTCCCGACCTATGCCCCTAAAACCTCCCTCACCCCACCCCAAGGCAGACAGGGCCCCTTCCAGTCCTGAAGCAGCTGTTTCCTGCCCCCTCACACCGGCTGAGAGGGGCAGGCCAGCAGGGCAGCCACACAACTTGTTTTCAGGAAACTGCCAGGGAAGAGTTGTGTCCTGGAAAAAAACCTGGGCTGACTTAGGGGTCTGGGCCCTGGGATATAGTGAGCAGGGACACGTAGGGGTCTGGGTCCCACAGCCAGCGGTGTGACTCAGTGGGCTCAGCCCCCTCCTCTGGTGACCTGGTCACACCCAAATTTGAGGCCCTGGGAACTTAAAAAAAAACAAAAAAAAAAACAGCGGTGGGCCATCCCTAAGACCCTAATCAGCTAGAGCAGCTGGGCCAGGCGCTGGGCTAAGTAATAACAACAACAACAATACTTTTGCCATTTACTATGGGTCACCCTCTACTATAAGCAATTTATGGCTATTGACTTAAAAAGAGAAAAAATCCTAGCTAAACCCTCTGAGGGAAGTTTTCTTATCATTATCCTTTACCCCACTTGCACAGATGGAGAAACTGAGACACAGAGAGATTAAGTGGCTCGTCCGAGGTCACACATAGGCAGCGGCAGGATTTTAACTCAGGCAGTTTTGCCAGTGTTTCTGCATTGGCCACCCACTTGATGGCCTTCTAGAAGCAGCCCTCCCCTCCAGGGCAGGGGCAGAGAGCCGGAGGGGGTTCATCCCTCCCTGCCTGCATCCCTACCTATCCCTGCGTGTTTCCCTAATGGGGGAAGAAGCAGGCCCACACCGCGGCGGCTCCAGGGTCTGCAGCCTCACCAGAATGGGGGCGCGGCTGCCCTCCCCTCTTCTCTGCTCCCTGCGGGAGATGTCAGCTAGATCGGATCCTCTGCCTGAGACCCCCTCATTAGGCCGTCAGAGCCGACGCCATACGCCCCCACTCCCGCCCCAGGGTCTATTTCGGGACTCGGAGTTGTGATCAGGAAACCCGAAGGGTGGGGGACTCGGCGGGTAGTGCGGATCCCAGTCCTGGGGATAGGGGTTTCTTCCCGGCTTGAGGCCCCGAATGGTAGCACCCCCTACAGTTGGGGCGGGATTCTCAGACCCCTGACGTGGGGGTGGAGGCTGATGATGGTGGGAGGGGGAGATACTCATGTACCTCCCACCCCCAACACACACACACACACCCACCCACCCACCCACCCCCGGGAGGGCCTCGTAGAGACAGAGCAGTTTCCTGCAGGAAACGCCGCCGGGCGGTTCCATCCGCTACCCATTGTCTGCTGGCCCGGGGGCCGTCCGTCCCTCCCCCCAACACCGTTTCCGTATCACCCCCCACACCCAGGTCCAGAATGAGGGGCTGGAACCAGGTCCCCAAGCTCTCCAGGAGCGACGCTGGGAAAGTCCCGGAGTCGGTTGGGGCGCTAGGGGGCGAACAAGCCGCCCACTTGGCTCCTAAGGGCGGGTGAAGGGCGATCTCACGAATCCAGAGTCCCCAGCTCTGCTCGCTGCCCACCTGGGGCTCCCAGTGTGGGAGGGGTCCCAGCCAGAGGACACGAAGCCCGCCCCATCGCAGGGCACTGAGCCCGCAGGAGGCGCAGTACCCCTTCCCGGTACGTCCCCTAATGCCCCCCAGAACCCCCATCGGTGGCCCCGAAAACTGGCGCATTACCTGAAGCCGCAGCCCCCGCCGCGCCCGCACCCGAGCCCGCCCCCTCGAAGCTCGGGGACGGGTTATCAAGGCCTCGACCCTAACTGATGGCCACGCCAGCCAACCAGCACCCGCTGCTCTCCGAGCTGTCCAATGGTGACGGGGTGGGCGGTGCTGGCCCGGGCCCGAGTGTGGGGCGGGGCTGTGGGCGGGGCCTGAAGTGACTGTCCCCGTGCGCCTACTGGCAGAGAAGGGTAGGTAGGGGGCGGGGGCGTGGGGGGGACGGCCAAGTGCCGCCCAGCGCAGGACTAAGGAGCTTGGATTTGATCCACTGGGCGCTAGGGAGCCGTGGGAAGACAGCAAGAGACTAACCCGATGGGATTTGTGTGTTTGGAAGATCCTTCGTGTGGAAGCTAGAAGGACTGATGCTCAAGTCCCAGTGTCTGGGTGAGGTACCAGGACCCTGGCTCTTTCCTACCACAGGATCTTTGCACAAGCTGTTCCATCTTCCTGAACTGTTCTTCCCTGCACATGTTCACATGGGCACTTTCTATTCTGGAGGGCTCAACCTGTGTGTTCCCACCCCTAAAGGCTTAATGTGGTCCCTCTCCAGTTTCTGTCTTTTCCCTTGCTCTGTTTTATTAACTTGATAGCTACTTTCATTATCTGAAACAAAAAGAATCTCTGACATTTATTTGTTTACTTGCTTGCCATCTGTCTCCCCCTCTAAAGTGTCAGCACCATAGGACAGGGAACTGATTGATTTTGGTCACCGCTTCATCCAGGGTTCCTGGCACACAGTAGGTGCTTAATAAATGTTTGTTGAATGATTTTTTTTTTTAGTATTAAAAAAAATTTTTTTAAGTAGGCTCCCTGCCCAGTGTGGGGCTTGAACTCACGAACTTGAGATCAAGAGTTGCATGTTCTACTGACTGAGCCAGCCAGACGCCCCTGTTGAATGATTTTAAATTAGATTGAATTCTTTAACCCATCTCCTGATTCATTTAGCATTTATTGAGCACCTAATATACACCAGGCACTGTGCAGGTCCCTGAGGGGTCACAGTTCCTGCCATCCTGGGCCACAAAGCTGAGAGGCAGAGATAGACTTTCAAGGTAAGGTTTATGGTAAGGGGGTGACAGGATGGGATGGGAGGGAAAGGGAGGGACTGATCCTTGAATTTCACGATCCAGGGAGGCAGCCAGTACTGGTGACACTTACAGAATTGTGCTCCAAATGGGATAAACTGCACATACAAAGGAGAAGTACAAAGCTCCATAGATGGGGAGCTTATTGTATTTCTAGATTCATCTGTCTTGTTTGTCCCAGTGCCAGTCTGCTTTAACTACTACAGCTTTAGGGTATGGCTCAATATCTGATACTCCTCTTTTTACAAAATTCCTGGACTATTTCCATTGTCTTTCTTTTTTTTTTTCCTGCCGATGTCAGTTGAGTTTCCCATGAAAACTCCACTGGAAATTTAAAAGTAGTTTTTATTGTAAAATAAAATACATACACACACAGAGTCAGATCCAGGAACCCACATGAACCAAATGCATAGCTTTTGGAAGTACTGAAGAGGGCATTCCCAACCAGGGGCGATTTTGTTCTTAGGAGACATCCAACAATATCTGGGAGACATTTTTGGATTGTCATGATGGGGTGGGGGAGAGCTGTTATTGTCATCTAGTGGGTGGGGGCCAGGGATGTTGCCAAACATCCTGCAATACGCAGGGCACACCCCCCCCCACCCCAACCAAGAATTATCTGGCCTGAATGTCCAGAGTGCTGAGTTTGAGAAACCCAGCTTGAAGGTGAGCATCATGATAACCCCCACCCAGGTCAAAACGTAGCGTGTCACCAGCGACCCCAGAAGTCCCTCCATGCCCCACATCCCAATCCCAGTGACTCCTCACTCCACAAAGTAACCAGTGTTGTGACTTTAAAAAAAAAGGGGGGCGCCTGGGTGGCTCAGTCGTTAAGCGTCTGCCTTCGGCTCAGGTCATGATCCCGGGGTCCTGGGATCGAGCCCCACATCGGGCTCCCTGCTCGGCGGGAAGCCTGCTTCTCCCTCTCCCACTCCCCCTGCTTGTGTTCCCTCTCTCACTGTGTCTCTGTCAAATAAATAAATAAAATCTTAAAAAAGAAAAAAGATTTTACTTATTTATTTGACAGAGAGGGAACACAAGCAGGAGGAGTGGGAGAGGGAGAAGCAGGCTTCCCGCTGAGCAGGGAGCCCGATGTGGGGCTCGATCCCAGGACCCCGGGATCATGACCTGAGCCGAAGGCAGATGCTTAATGACTGAGCCACCCAGGTGCCCCCAACGTTGTGACTTTTGTAATAATCCCTGCTTTGTGTTTCTGAATAGCCTGTCACCCAAGTAGGGGTCTGCAGACACTGTAGTTTAGTCTTGCACATCCAAAAAGGAAATGATATGTCTTTTAAGTCTCTTTTAATTCACAGTGTCGTGTCCCCCCCCACCCCTCCATTCCTTCCCTTACGATAAATCAATTGCTCAACTCAGGCTGTTTGTCCTGGAGCATTTCCCACGGCCCAGGTATTGCTGATCCCACACTTGTGTTCCTCTGTCCTCCACATTCCCTGCAAATTGGCAGTTGGGTCTGGACCTGGGGTCAGACTCAAGCTTTCTCCTCTGGCACAACTTCAGGGTGTGCTAGGGTCTTCCACCAAAGCCCCACACTTTAGTTGTCTCTCCGGCATGGGGCTAGCAGCCATTGATCCAGCGGTTCTCTGGGGCGGCAACACAGTGATGTCCTCCTAGCCTTTCTTCCTCACTAATAATCTAGAATTCTTCCCCTGCCAGATGCTTCTCCTTGCATCCCATTTGGCTACCCAGTGGAGCATTCATATAAGAAAGGCAAGACAAGTGCTTGATTTTTTTCCCTTCATATACCACTCTTCAAAATAATGAATTCATTCCCCATCGTCCTCTGAAGGTGATGAATTAGGCTTTTTAAAGAAGTCATTATGGGGCGCCTGGGTGGCTCAGATGGTTAAGTGTCTGTCTTCGGCTCAGGTCATGATCCCAGGGTCCTGGGATCGAGCCCCGCATCGGGCTCCTGGCTCAGCGGGGAGCCTGCTTCTCCCTCTCCCCCGTTCATGCTCTCTCTCTCTCTCTCTCTGTATCTCTGTGTCTCAAATGAATAAATAAAATCTTTTAAAAAATAAATAAATAAAGATGTCATTATGGGGGCGCCTGGCTGGCTAGGTCGGTGGAGTGTGCAACTCTTGATCTTGGGGTTGTAAATTCAAGCCCCACGTTGAGTGTAGAGATTACTTTAAAAATAAAATCTTGGGCGCCTCGGTGGCTCAGATGGTTGAGCGTCTGCCTTCGGCTCAGGTCATGATCCCAGGGTCCTGGGATCGAGCCCCGCATCGGGCTCCTTGCTCCTTGGGAGCCTGCTTCTCCCTCTGCTTCTCTCTCTCTCTGTCTCTCATGAATAAATAAATAAACGCTTTAAAAAAAATAAATAAATAAAAATAAAATCTTTATTTAAAAAAAGTCATTATAGGGGCGCCTGGGTGGCTCAGTTGTTAGGCGTCAGCCTTCGGCTCGGGTCATGATCCCAGGGTCCTGGGATCAAGCCCCGCGTGGGGCTCCCTGCTCCGCAGGAAGCCTGCTTCTCCCTCTCCCATTCCCCCTGCTTGTGTTCCCTCTCTCGCTAGTTATCTCTCTGTCAAATAAATAAATAAAATCTTAAAAAAAATAATAATAATAATTTAAAAAGTCCTTATACAAAACAGATGAACATAGAGGAAGGGAAGGAAAAATAAAACAAGATAAAAACAGAGAGAGAGGCAAACCATGAGAGACCCTTAATAATAAAGAACAAACTGAGGGTTGCTGGAGGGGTGGTGGGTGGGAGATGGGCTAGAGGGGTGATGGGCATTAAGGAGGGCACTTGTTATGATGAGCACTGGGTGTTATATAGTGATGAGTCACTAAATTCTCCGGAAACCAATACTACTCTATGTATTAACTAACTTGAATTTAAATAAAAACTTAGAGAAGGAAAAAAATAAAAATAAAAAAATCATCACAAGTTTATGGATTTAAACACATCATGTTTCAGTCCATTGTAGTTATCCTCACTGATGGGCCCACCTGGCCAGTGGGAGCCTTTGCAGGTTGGGACCTGTTTCAAATGTCTCTAGCGGGGACACCTAGTAGCTCAGTCGGTTAAGTGTCTGTCTTCAGTTCGGGTCATGATCCCAGGGTCCTGGGATTGAGTCCAGAGTGGGGCTTCCTGCTTGCCTGGGAGCCTGCTTCTCCCTCTCCCTCTCCCTTCCTCCCCTCCTCCCTGCTTGTGCTCTCTCTCTCTCTCTCAAATAAATAAATAAAATCTTTAAAATAAAACCAAATGGGTGCACCTGGGTGGCTCAGTTGGTTAAGCGTCTGCCTTCGGCTTGGGTCATGATTCCAGGGTCCTGGGATCGAATCCCACATGGAGCTCCCCGCTGAGCGGGGAGTCTGCTTCTCCCTCTCCCTCTGCCCCTCCCCTCTGCTCATGCTCGCTCTCTCTCTCTCAAAATAAATAAATAAAATCTTTAAAAAAATAAAATAAAATAAAATGTTTCTAGTGGTCTTTGATAGTGCTCTTACTCTCTCGTATGACCAGATGTTCCAGGCTCATCTCAGACACCTTCTGTCCCTCACTTGCATCAGATAGAAACTCCAAGAAACCCTAGTTTCTTTTGGTGGGAAGGTATATTAGTTTGGGCGCTAGGAATGTTCATTACTGGGTTGGTAATTGTGTCCAGACTTTTTAGTGAACAGAGCTGGAGGGGATATATATTATATTTTACATGTACATATAATGTGCATACTCTATAACATATGTTTTAATATATCGTTCATAATATATGTAATAATCACAATATATAATCATACAATATCATAAGACACTATCAACAGAGTGAGAAGACAACCCACAAAATGGGAGAAAATATTTGCAAGCCATATACCTGATAAGGGATTAATGTCCAGAATATATGAAGAATTCCTACAACTCAACAACCAAAAGATGAACAATCCAATTCAAAAATGGGCAAAGGACTTCAATATATATTTCTCCAAAGAAGATACAGTAGTCACCCCTCCCATCCACGGTTTCACTTTCTATGGGTTTTTTTTGGGGGGGGGGAAGGACTTCTTTGTAGTAGGAGGAGAAGGAAAAGGTTTATTTCTTTATTTTACTTTTTTAAGTAATCTCTATGCCCAACGTGGGGCTCAAACGCATGACCCCTAGATCAAGAGTCACATGCTCCACCTACTGAGCCAGCCAGGCGCCCCAATGCTTTACATAGTCTTAGTTACCTGCGGTCAACCATGGTCAGGAAGCAGATGATCCTCCCAACGTATGGTGAGAAGCTCAATAGTAGCCTAACGCTACATCACAATGCTGATGTCATTCACCTCACTTCATCTCATGACTTAGGTAATTTATCACCTCACATCATCACAGAAAGAAGGGTGAGTACAGTACAATTTAAGATATTTTCAGAGAGAGAGAGACCACCATCACAACTTTTATTAGAGTATATTGTTATAATTGTCCTATTTTATTATTTGTTATTATTGTTAATCTCTTACTGTGCCTAATTTATAAACTAAACTTTGGCATATGTATATATGCATAAGAGAAAATACAGTACATATAGCATATAGGATTCAGTACGTTCCGCATTTTCAGGTCTCCATCGGGGGTCTTGGAGCATATGCTCCGTGGAAAAGGGGAGAATACCATATACAATACAATGCTGTGTGAGCACATGAAAAAATGTTCAACATCACCAGTCATTAGGGAAATGCAAATCAAAACTACAATGAGATAGCACTTCACGCCCACTAGGATGGCTATTATCAAAATAAGTGTTGGCAAGAATGTGGAGAAATCGGAACCCTCATCCATTGCTGGTGGGAGGGTAATATGACACAGCCACTCTGGAAAACGATTTGGTAGTTCCTCAAAAAGTTAAGCATTATTTTTTCCAGATTCCTAACACCATTCCAGTAGAAAATGTGACACTTCTCTGTCCCATCCTGTCCAGCTGAGGCTTGAGCCAGAGAAGAAGAGATGGGGGCTCCTGGCCACTCCAGACTCACATGAACCCTTTGGGAGCCACTTTCAGCCCCTTTGCCAGATCAAGGGCCTCCTGGGAACTCCGGAGCAGCCCGCACCCCAGCCTGGACTGTCCAGCTGCCCCGGAGTGGCTGTGTCTACCCCTCAACACTCACTCCCCCAAACCTGAGAGCTGATTGGTGCCAGTTGGGAGTCTGGAAGGACAGTATCTCCTTTCACCCACTCCCCAGCCTCAGCCACCATCCTTCTCTGCAGACTCCAAATCCAGCCCGTCCACATCCTGTTAGCTGCCCCACCTGAACAGTTCTGGAATCCATGTCCAGTGAATCCAGGACCCCATCCCCCCAGGCTTCCCTGCTGCCCTCCTGCCCCACCCCTGAGCTTTGAACAATCTGTATCTTTCATCAGGCAGAAGTGGTGCTGGAGTTTCTCTCCTTCTGCTGTGTCTCCTTCTTAGCCTGGTTGAAAGTTACACAAATGTGTGTTGCAGTGTTATTTCGTACACTTCACACCTAGGTTAAAAGCAGCCTTTTGTCCTTATTCAGTATTTATTTAAAGCAATTTAAAGCAACCAATCTGGACAATGATGCAGGCAAGAAACTAATGGGTGCAAGTCTGAGGAGAAACAGTATCTTTGCAGAGCTTCAATATATCTGTCCATACGATACATATTGATTACAAAGGAGAAAATTGTAAGGCTGCAGATGAGAAACAGATAGGGTCTGCCCCAGGCGAAGGTAGTTAAAATGGCTGGTAAAAGGGCAAATGAATATCACCTGCCTCCTGATATCATGCACAGAGGTCACATCATCACCTTGGCAGCATTCTTCCCAAAGATGCAGAACCCGAATCTAATCATGAGGAAAAGTCAGACAAACCCAAACAGGGCCATACTATAAAATGACTGGCCTATGATCTTCAAAAATGTCACTGTCACGAAAGACAGGTAAAGGAGAAAGAATGTTCCAGGTGAAGGAAGTTAAAAGGGCAACGGGGAGCCTGGGTGACTCACTCAGTTAAGCACTCAACTCTTGATTTGGGCTCAGGTCATGATCTCAGGGTCGTGAGATTGAGCCCCTCACCCCCCAACTCTCTCTCTCTCTCTAAAAATTAATTAAGTAATTAATTAATTTGAAAAGCAGGGGGCATGGCCTCCAAATGCAATACATGATCCTGGATTAGACCAGAGAGCTGAAAATAAACATTGTTCTAAAGGCTCTTATTGGACGATTGATAAAATTTGAACAGAGTCTGTAGTTTATTTTTTTTTTTTAAAGATTTTATTTATTTATTTGACAGAGAGAGAGACAGCTAGAGAGGGAACACAAGCAGGGGGAGTGGGAGAGGGAGAAGCAGGCTTCCCGCTGAGCAGGGAGCCTGATGCGGGGCTCGATTCCAGGACCCTGGGATCATGACCTGAGCCGAAGGCAGATGCTTAACGACTGAGCCACCCAGGCGCCCCCAGAGTCTGTAGTTTAGATAGCAATATTATATCAATATTAAATTTTCTGATTGTGACCATTGTACCGTGGTTGTATAAGCAATGTTTCTTAACTGGAGGCAGTTCTGTTACCCCGCGGACATTATTCGTTGGGGGGGGGGGGGGGGGGGGTGTGCTACTGACATCTAGTGGGTGGAGGCCACAGATGCTAAAAATCTGACCATGCATTGGACAGTCGCCCACAGCAAAGAATTCTCCAGCCCAAATGTCAACAGTGACAAGGCAGAGAAACCCTTTGTAAGAGAGTGTCTTTCTTATCAGGGAATATAAATTGAAGTATTTAGGTATAGGATGGGTCATATCTGGGAGAAAAAAATAATCTCTCTCTCTCCCTCTCTCTCTCTCTCTCCATGGATCCTCTTTATGTTCCTCAAACACATCAGCCACGTTCCTGCCTCAGGGCCTCTGCACTGGAATGCTCTTCCCCCAGATATCTGCTTGACTTACTGCTCTACTTAAAATTGCAAGCATCCCTCTATTCCAATAATTCCCTTTTTGGATTTATTTTTCTCCTTAGTATTCATCACCATGTAATATGCTATATATTTCCCTTACTTGTATGTCCCTCAGACACTGTTACTGTGTCAGGTCCTTGTGTTAGGGCAAGGACCTTTGTCCCCATTGCGTGGCACAAAGTAGGTTTTCAATAAATGTTTGATGAATGGCCTAAAAGAAGGAGGAAGGGCAGAGAGGAGGAGGAAGAGGAAAGTTGCTACTCATCATCTCCACATCTCCCCCTTTGACTGCTCCTCTGAATCTCTCATCTCCTAGGCCAAGCCCCCGAGGCCTCCTTGGGTGCCCCGCTGCCTTCCCGAGTCGCGCACAAGGGGTGCCTGGAGCACCTCACCTCCCTCCCGGGTCTGGAGTAGCGGGAATGGAAAGCCTAAGGGCCGCTCTCGGATCTGCCACCAGGGGGCGGTGCGGCGCTTGTGCGCCGAGTATCTGCGAAGAAATTTTCCTTCGGAACAAAGAATGCCAACTTAAATTTTTCTTATTGTTATAAAAAACTAATCTCTAAAAATTAACATATTCATTATAGATATTTAAGAAGCTAAAGAGAAAAACAAAAATTGCTGCACCAGCCCTCCTGGGAACTCAAAAGGAGATCTACCAGCATATTTTACTTTGATCACCATTTGCTCACTCGAAATTTTTATTTTGACTTTTATTTTGGAGAATTTTAAAACCAAAAAAAAAAAAATAGAGAAGTGTACTTCATGCCACTAAACTACACTTAAAGTAGTTAAAATGGTAAATTTTATGATATATATCTTCTCCCACAATGAAAAAAATATGTATATATATATAACATAGACACGGGGTTATCAACCCAATCTTGCTTCATCTCCTCCCATTTTCCCACTTCCTTCCCAACTGGATTTTTTTTTTAAGATTTTATTTATTTGCAAGAGAGAGCAAAGCGAGCACAAGCAGGGGAGCAGCAGAGGGAGAGGGAGAAGCAGGCTTCCCACTGAGCAGGGAGCCCGATCTGGGGCTCCATCCCAGGACCCTGAGATCATGACCCCAGGGGAAAGCAGTTGCTTAACTTACTGAGCCACCCAGGAGCCTCTAGCCACTTTAATTTTAAAAGGCAAAGCAAAGAAGGTAAAATTTATTGTGATCATTTAATTTTAACCCAACATATCCGGAATTTGATTATTCCAACACACAATCAATGTTGAAAATTAGTCAGGGGCACCTGGGTGGCTCAGTCAGTTAAGTGTCTGCCTTCAGCTCAGGTCATGATCTTGGGGTCCTGGGATCGAGCCTCCCGTTGGGCTCCCTGCTCAGCGGGAAGTCTGCTTCTCCCTCTCCTCCCTGCTCGTGCTCTCTCTCACTATCACTCTCTCTCTCTCAAATAAATAAATACAATCTTTTTAAAAATTAGTCAAATATTTCACATTCCTTTCTTTTCTTTTCTTTTTTCAGCCAAGTCTTCCAAATCTGGCATCTTGTTTAGAGCACATCTCAACTTAGACTGGCCACATTTCAAGTGCTTGTAAGCCACAGGTAACTCATTGTTGTTGTTGTTGTTTTTAAAGATTTTATTTATTTATTTGACAGAGAGAGACACAGCGAGAGAGGGAACACAAGCAGGGGGAGTGGGAGAGGGAGAAGCAGGCTTCCCGCCGAGCAGGGAGCCAGATGTGGGGCTCGATCCCAGGACCCTGGGATCATGACCTGAGCCGAAGGCAGCCGCTTAACCGACTGAGCCACCCAGGTGCCCCTCATTGTTATTATTTTGAATGGTGAACTAATTCTAGACATTTTTTCAGCTTCAAGTTTGATTTTTCAGCAAGGCAACTTTATCAGTGGTGATGCACACTTCCATGAAGATGTCCATGGCTGGGGCGCCTGGGTGGCTCAGTTGGTTAAGCGACTGCCTTCGGCTCAGGTCATGATCCTGGAGTCCCGGGATCGAGTCCCGCATCGGGCTCCCTGCTCGGCCGGGCGTCTGCTTCTCCCTCTGACCCTCCCCCCTCTCATGTGCTTGCTCTCTCTCATTCTCTCTCTCTCAAATAAATAAATAAATAATCTTAAAAAAAAAAAAAAAAGATGTCCATGGCTTCCTCTCTTCTGTCAAACAGCATCAGTAATATCCTAGTGCATGAATGTGCCCACAGAAGCCCTGCCTGAGGTTATTCATCTGTTTGTGTGTCTCTCACCAGCTTCCTTTCTCATAAACATGCTTAAAAAGAGAAATTGGAATGCCACTGGTCACGCAGTTTGGATTTCTCATTTAACACACCCTATATTTTTCCCAGGTTACTAGCTGCTTCCTTAAACTAGCTTGCAGTTTGAAAGTATGTTGCACTCTAGGTCTTTTCCCTAATGTTGAAACACTTAGGTTTTTCCTGAGTGTTACTGTTGCAACAAATCATTGTTTAAGGAAGTGGTGTAACTAGTTCATTACAATGTTGTGGTTTAGGGGGCACCTGGCTCTCCCTCTTGGGAGCAACTTTCGCTCTTGGGATCGTGAGTTGGATCCCAACTCTACTTTGGGCATAGGGATTACTTTTTTAAAA
Source organism: Phoca vitulina (assembly GCF_004348235.1). Taxonomy (NCBI): domain Eukaryota; kingdom Metazoa; phylum Chordata; class Mammalia; order Carnivora; family Phocidae; genus Phoca; species Phoca vitulina. The sequence continues at coordinate 5,362,140 of NW_022589784.1, read as the reverse complement.
TGTTGTGGTTTGAATCAAATATTTATGCATAAAAATAAAACCATAAATGTTTAACAAAAAAAGAGAGAATTATCTTGCAAAAGATTTTCTGTGACTTAAAACCCAGAAGTAAAAAAAAAAAAAGTTTCTTCTTTCTCTCTCACACAGAAATAAAACTTCTCTATGGCAAAAATATATTCAGAGCAGGCAACAGCTCTTTCTGCCCACTGGTTCTGTCCCCATGCTTTAATAAAATCAAGTTTTTGCACCAAAATACACACACACACACACACACATATATATTCAGAACAAAGAGGCACCTGGCTGAGTCAGTCTGTAGAGGATACAATTCTTAATCTCAGGGTTGGGAGTTCAATCCCCACGTCGGGTGTGGAGCCTTCTTAAAATAAATTTATTTATTTATTTATTTATTTATTTATTTATTTATATTTTTTCAGTATATATACTGAAAAATTATATATTTACTTATATATAAGTGTATGTTAACATATAAATTTATTCTTTATATATTTATATGTTAAGTATAAATTTATATATATAAATGATATATATACACATGTATATTTCATATATATGCAATTATATATATATGTATATATATAAACTGAAAAAGGTTTGCAATTCATATCCCAGAAACAATCTGACTGATAAGGAGCTGCTAGAAATCAGTAAGAAAAAGAACATGCCAATTTCAAAAAAAAAAAAAAAAGGATAAAGGAAATAGAAATGGCTATTAAACATTTGAAAAGATAATCTTGTGCTAAGATGATAATTAAATGGTGAGATGCCGTTTTCTGCCTATCAGATTGGCAAAAGCCCTGAAGTTTAGTAAGACATTTTATTGGCAATGCTGAGGGAAAATAAGTGCTCTCATACATTGTTGGTGCCAACATACACTGGCCCAACTCCATGGAGGGCAGTTTGGTAATATTTATCAAAATTACTAATATACATGCCCTCTGACCCAGTAATTCCACTTTGGGAAATTCATTCTGAAGGTCTAATTGCAAAGTGCAACATGGCAACCTGCAAGGTTATTTATTACTGCATGGTTTGTGGTAGCAAAAGATTAGAGACCTGTTTAAATAAATTATAGTACAAACATAAATGGAATACTATACACCCATAAAAATAACTGATAAGAACTCTGAGATTTATGTCAAGTGAAAAAAGATACAAAACAGTGCATGCAATATACTATCTTCTGTGTAAAAAGGTCTTGGATGTATTGCTTATATCTGTCTAAATAAACACAAGAAGGATAGAGAAAGCACTCTTGACACTGATTTTATGCAGGGAACTGAGCAATAGGGAAGAGGAGTGCTAGGGAAATTAAAATTAAAATTTGAAATTAGGGGCATCTGGCTGGTTCAGTCAGTAGAGCATGTTACTCTTGGTCTTGGGGTCATGAGTTTGAGCCCCACATCGGGTGTAGAGATTACTTTAAAAATAATAATAAGTACATAAAAATAATTATAATGTGAAATTTAAAAAAAAGATTCCTGGGGGTGCCTGGGTGGCTCAGTCGTCAGATGTCTGCTTTCGGCTCAGGTCATGATCCCAGGGTCCTGGGATCGAGCCCTGCATCGGGCTCCCTGCTCAGCGGGAAGCCTGCTTCTCCCTCTCCCACTCCCCCTGCTTGTGTTCCTGCTGTCGCTACCTCTCTCTCTGTCAAATAAATAAATAAAATCTTAAAAAAAAAAAAAAAAAGATTCCTGGGACATCTGGCTGGCTCAGTCAGTAGAACATGTGACTCTTAATCTCAGGGTTGTAGGCTAGAGCCCCGTGTTAGGTGTAGACATTACTTAAAAATAAAATCTTTATGGGGCGCCTGGGTGGCTCAGTCGGTTAAGCGGCTGCCTTTGGCTCAGGTCATGATCCCAGGGTCCTGGGATCGAGCCCCACGTCGGGCTCCCTGCTCAGTGGAGAGTCTGCTTCTCCCTCTCCCTCTGCCTGCCTCTCTGCCTACTTGTGCTCTCTATCTATCTGTCAAATAAATAAATAAAATCTTTTTAAAAAATAAATAAAATAAAATAAAATCTTTAAAAAAACATTCCCCCAGGGGCACCTGGGTTGTTCAGTCAGTTGAGCATCTGCCTTGGGCTCAGGTCATGATCCTGGAGTCCTGGGATTGAGCCCTGCGTTGGGCTCCCTGCTCAGCGGGAGCCTGCTTCTCCCTCTCCCTCTGCCCCATCCCCCTCATGCACTCTCTCTCTCTCTCAAATAAATAAATAAAATATTTTTAAAAAATCCCCCAAAAGAGGGCGCCTGGGTGGCTCAGTCGTTAAGCGTCTGCCTTCCGCTCAGGTCATGATCCCAGGGTCCTGCGATCGAGCCCCTCATCAGGCTCCCTGCTCAGCGGGAAGCCTGCTTCTCCCTCTCCTACTCCCCCTGCTTGTGTTCTGTCTCTCACTGTGTTTCTCTCTGTCAAATAAATAAATAAAATCTTTAAAAATCCCCCAAAAGAAAGGAAAGCATTATCCATTCAAAATCTTGTACATGAATGTCCATAGCAACTTTATTTATTGGGAAACAACCCAAGTGTCCTTCAACAGATGAATGGATAAAGACACTGTGATTGATCCATATTATCATTAAAAATAAATATACTACTGATCTCCACCGGGGGTGAATCTCAAAGTAAACACGCTGGGTGAAAGAAGCCAGACAAAAAAAGAGGGCATTCTATCTGATGGCATTGGTATAAAATTCTAGAAAAGGCAACATACTCTGGAGTGACAGAAAGCAAGTCATGAGTACACAGGGAAGTGGGAGGAGCCAGTGGGAGGGGTTCCCAAGAAATGCAAAGAAGCTTGGATGCGGTAGAAGCGCAAGGAAGCGTGGGTGTGATGGATACGTCCATTACCTTGATTATGGTGATAGTTTCACAGACATATTCATATGTCACTGTCAATTACGTTGTGCCCTTGAAATGCGCCATGTTATGGCCATGTCGATTCGACTTTAACATGCTATATTAGTCATCTTCAGCTGCTATAACAAAATGCCACAGGCCGAGTGGCTTAAACAACAGACATTTATTTCTCACAGTTCTGGAGGCTGGGAAGTCCGAGATCAATGTGCTGGTAGATTTGGTTCCTGGGGAGAGCTCTCTTCCTGGCTTGTAAGCAGCCACCTTCCGGGGGCATCCTCATATATGTCTCTCTGTGTCTCTTTTTAAAAGGGCACCAATGCCATCATGGGGACCCCACCCTCATAACCTAATCACTTGCAAAAGCCCCCATCTCCAAATACCATCACATTGGGGGGTTAGGTTTTCCACATATGAATTGTAAGAGAATACAAACGTTCTGTCCATAACAATTTTTTATTTTATTTTCATTTATTTATTTATTTTTATTATGTTCAGTTAGCCAACATATGTTTTTGATTTTTTTAATTTTTTTAAAGATTTTTAAAGACAGAGAGAGAGCACAAGCAGGGCGAGTGGCAGGCAGAAGGGAGAAGCAGTCTCCCCGCTGAGCAAGGAGCCTGATTCGGGACTTGATCCCAGGACTCTGGGATCATGACCTGAGCCACAGGTAGACACTTAACCAACTGAACCACCCAGGAGTCCATGTCCATAACAATTTTTTTAAATGAGGGTATGTAAACATACAAAAAACCCCTCAGAAGTGATGAGTAGTAAACCTGGATAAACATTCTCAAAACAAAGTTTTGTGTAGACATATGATTAGGAAGGAGGGACTTCTCCAGCATCTCTTTTTAGACTTTTTGGATTTGGGGCAATGTAAATGCAGTACCCTTTCAAAACTGCCACTTACAAAAAAAATGGCAAGATTTAAAAAAAAAAAAAAAGATTCAGTGATTTGGAACTAGAAAGAACTAGATTAAAATCTTGGCTCTTCCAAGCTGTGTGACTTTGGCTAAGTATCTGAACATCTCTGAACCTCAGTCTTCCCAACAGTCAGAAAGGGAAAGGAACACTGTCCTTTCCAGGGCTTGTTTGAGATTGACGTAATATGGACCAGTCCTGATGGTACAAAGATGAGGACTAAATAAAGGTGCACTTTATGGTTATTACTCCTTCCTTAGTGAGTTGAGAGTTGTTGGCTGCCAGGTTCACATGCACACAAGCTCCCAGGCTGGGGGGACTCTGAGACAGGATGCAGATGGGGAACCTGCCCCATTCTTTTCTAGGGGCCAACCCACAATCTGATTCATCCTTTTTTCCCTGAGCCTCTGAGCCTCCTGCCCTATGGCTGACCTTTCCTGTCAACCTGGCTGTGACCAGAGGCTGGTAGGAAAGGGCATGAGCAGTGGCTGGAGGTGGTGGGGGCCATTCCCTGGACAGAAGCCAGCAGCCTCCCTTGGGGTGTCCGCATACACACCCCCGGTGTCCCTCTGGGCTTGCCTGGGATGGACTGGGCACATGTCCCGGGCTATGGTGCATTTTTCATGCTCTCCCTCCAACCTGGGCCATCCATTCCTTACCCTCTTCCTCTGGTTGATCTTGTGGGATTGTTCCCTTTCCTGGGCTCTCCTAGATTCACATGCTTCACATGACTGACCATCCAGGATTAAATTTAAAGTTAAAATAATCACTATCAATCAAACTTCCAGTTATAAAATAAATAAGTCCTGGGGATGTGTAACATACAGTTTGGTGACTACAGTTAATAACACTGTAGTGCCCATTTGAAAGCTGCTAAGAGAATAGATCTTAAAAGTTCTCATCACAAAAACAAAAACGTTTTGTAACTATGTAGAGTGACGGATGGTGATTAGACGTATGGTGGTGATCATTTTGCAACACATACAAGTATTGAATCATTATATTGTATACCTGAAACTAACATAATGTTATACGTCAATTATGCCTCAATAAAAAGATAAATTTTTAAAAATCACAACGAACAGTGCTGGCAAGGGACAGACGGACATCACATGCCTCCTGATATGCACAGAGGACAAAATATCACTGCCAAAAATTGTCTAATCGGGAGGAAACATCAGACAAATGCAAAGTGCAGGACGTTCTATAGATAACTGGTGTGTAGACTTCAGAAATGTCGATGCCATGAAGGACAAGATTGGTCCAGATTAAGGGGAGGCTAAAGAGACACAAACAAAACTCAGCATGTGATCCTGGATGGGATCCCAAGAGAAAACACAGCTATAAAGGACATGGTGGAATATGGACCGTAGATTAGATAATGGCAATGTGTCAGAGTCACATTTCCTGATGTTGTGAACCATGCTGCGGTGCCCAGGAGAGTGGCCTTGTTCTCAGCAGAAGTCAAAGGCACACATCGTGCCGGCAACATACACTCACACCGTTCAGAAAAAATCAATGCATGTGTGTATGTGTGTGAAAGAGTATATATCACTTTTCTTTTTCCCTCTGTGTGCATATTATATCCATATCTATATCTGTATCTGTATTTTCTATTTATGGGCATGTGTATTATATATCTCTGTGTATATATATGTGTGTGTCTCTGTACATAAATGTGGCTCTCTCCATATATGTGTGGAGTTTGTGTTATACATATGTATCTGTGTATATTAATATGTCCCTACAATTTGTGTATTATGTATATATTTATGTATATATGTGTATTATATATCTCTGTGTATATTATCTATATATGTAGCTCTCTACATATAAATATGTGTATTATACATATGTCTTTCTCCATAAATGTTTGATATATACATCTCTCAATATATTTGTGTGTATAGGGGCGCCCGGGTGGCTCAGTTGTTAAGGATCTGCCTTCAGCTCAGGTCATGATCCCAGGGAGCCCAATGCGGGGCTCGATCCCAGGACCCTGGGATCATGACCTGAGCTGAAGGCAGACGCTTAATGATTGAGCCACCCAGGCGCCCCTAAATAAATATTAAAAAAAAAATAGAAGCACAGCTCACCAAAGGCTCACCAGGCACAGTCCCATCCCCAGGCCCTTGCAGTGGCTGTCCCCTCTGCTGGGTACATGGGTGCTCAGAGAACATCTTCTCGGAATTTATAGATAGAATGATAAATCTAGTGGAACAAGTTAACAATTGGCAAATCTCTATGAAGACTATACAGGAAGCCTATGACCTCTTCTTGCAACATTTCTATAAGTTGAAGTTATTTCAAAATTAAAGATTAAAAAAAAAGAAATTGCAGCGTCATGTGGTCTGTCTCCCCGGGCAAGCTTTTCCAAAAAGAGCTTAAAGCGTAAGCTCTTTTCAAACCCCTACAAAAACATTCGGGATTTGAAAACAAAACATACTTTCTTGCAAATTTGGAAAGAAAAAAAAAGTCTGCAATACTAAAGTTAACACGTTTAATTAGATGTCTACAAAATGTCACATGATATCAACTTGACTGCAACTCAGCTCCATGTAGATAATTCACCCCAGGGCCCTGGTCCCCCCACCGATTTGTGAAGTCTTGAGGACAGGACTGTGTTGACATGCCCTGGGTTGTATCCCCACTGGATGGCACAGGGCCTTGGCACATGATAGGTAATTAAGTAACATTTGCAGAATGTATGAAGCGAGCCAGAGCTGGGTCTGACCCCCAGAGCTGGGATCTCCATGAGGGCCATTACAGGATCTCGATGTGTGTTGAGTCCCTGGTACAATGGAGAAGTCCCCTCCAACATTTGCAGGGCCAGGGCAAAAGTACTAGTGGAGATCCATATACCATATATCTAAATATGTGAAGTTCTACATCAAGTTAACTGTGGTAGGGTGTTCACTAATGGCCCCCAATCCTTCATGCCTAGTGATACCCATACCCTTGTGTAGCTTTGGCTGTTGGGGCATCAGCAAAGGAGATCCAAGCAGAGGCTTAAAACATGTTGGGTAGGGGCGCCTGGGTGGCTCAGTCATTGAGCGTCTACCTTCGGCTCAGGTCATGATCCCAGGGTCCTGGGATCAAGCCCCGCATCGGGCTCCCTGCTCAGCCAGGAGCCTGCTTCTCCCTCTTCCACTCCCCCTGCTTGTGTTTCCTCTCTAGCTGTCTCTCTCTCTGTGTCAAATAAATAAATCTTTCAAAAAAAAAAAAAAAAATGTCGGGTCTTTGGTCTTATTCTCTTGCAACACTGTCTTGTCCATGCAAGAAGTTCAGTCAATCCTGCTGGAAAGGCTCTATAGAGGAGGACCCAGGGGTCCTGTCCGACAGCCCCAGCTAACCACCAGACACAAAATGTTCACCTTGGATCATCCGTTCCCAGTGGAGGTCAGGCGAGTCTTGAGTGACACCAGCAACACGAACTGCCCCACCAAGTCCCCTGAATGTAGTTTTGAGCCCCTAAGTTCTGAGAATGTTTGTTACACAGCAATAATAAGGAAACAAATGAACTAATTAACTCCTGTCAAATAATAAAATATGACCTATCCTAGTTATTAAATATATTTATTAAATATATCTTCAAAACCATATGAAAGGCCAGGTTCAAGTTTCTTACTTCTTTTTTGTCTTATCAAGATTTCTTTTAGATTTTTTTTATTGTGGTGAAACACACATAATGGAAAATTGATCATTTTATTTATTTATTTATTTAAGATTTTATTTTATTTAGGGTACCTGGGTGGCCTGATTAAATTAATTAAATAAGTAATTAAATTAAATAAAGATTTTATTTATTAATTTGAGAGAGAGAGAGAGCGAGAGAGAGCACGAGCAGGGGGGAGGGGCAGAAGGAGAGGGAGAAACCAGCTCCCTGCTAAGCGGGGAGCCCGATGTGGGGCTCAGTCTCAGGACCCTGGGATCATGACCTGAGCTGAAGGCAGATGCTCAACCAACTGAGCCACCCAGGCGTCCCCATTTTAACCATTTTAAACTATACAATTCAGTTATGTACGTTCATGATGTATTACCAGCATCATTACATAGTTCCAGAACTTTTTCAGCACACTAAATGGAAACTCTGTACCCCTGGTCTAGAGGGGAGTCTGTAAGCTCCAGTAAATACATCCCTGCTTCCACAACTCCTCACCTGGTTGGGGGAGGTCACCCTTTAAGTGCAGTACCCTCCTAGGAGCCCCTCTTGCCCAGGTCTGAGACTGGCACTAGCAATGGAAAATCACCAGCCCAAAGGCAATGACCAAAGCCCTCAGGGATGTGCTAAAGACAGAGCACGGAAGGGACTGTGTCACACGGCAGCGACAGGGTTGGAAGGCTTGCCCTGGCCAAAAAGGCCGCTTCCCATCAGCTCCGGCCCATTGCAAACAAGCAGGACTGCAGACCACCCTTGCTGGTCCTTCCAATTTTGCAAGGGAAACCAAAAATCTAGATTTTCATTAGAAAGCTCCTGATATTCAAAATTCTGGGCAGACCAAAGCAAGCATATCTGTCTTCAGGCAGGGTTTGGCAGTGGGGCCCAGTATAGGATCATGCAAGGTCTGTGCCTAAAACATGGGCAAGGGGTGGAGTGGGTGCCAGAGGAGAAATGGCAGAGGGGGCTTGGCTTCTGCAAACGTGGACAGGTGACAGGACTGTGACTCATGAGAGTGGCATTAACTGTACCCGTTGTCAGCCCCTGGCAGAACTCAAAACAGAATACAGTTGCAGCAGGGTTAAGCCCAATAAAAGCTCCTAGTCTTCCTGGGAGACTAGCCCCCTCACACCTCCTCTTTCAGGTCACGTGACCTCTCTGTGCCTCAGTTTCCTCTTCTTTCTTTAATTTTTTAAAATTCTGCTTTAATTTTTTTTTTTTTTAAGATTTTATTTATTTTTATTTGAGAGAGAGAGAATGAGAGAGAGCGAGTACATGAGAGGGGGGAGGGTCAGAGGGAGAAGCAGACTCCCTGCCGAGCAGGGAGCCCGATGCGGGACTCGATCCAGGGACTCCAGGATCATGACCTGAGCCGAAGGCAGTCGCTTAACCAACTGAGCCACCCAGGCGCCCTCTGCTTTAATTTTTTTAAAACAAATTTCTGTTTTTTTTAATTTTTAAATATTTTATTTATTTGAGAGAGAGAGAGAGCACAAGCCAACAGAGCGGCAGGCAGAGGGAGAAGCAGACCCCCTGCTGAGCAAGGAGCCCAATGCGGGGCTCGATCCCAAGACCCTGGAATCATGACCTGAGCTGAAGGCAGAAGCTCAACCGACTGAGCCACCCAGGTGCCCCTGCTTTAATTGTTTTTAAGTAGACTCCACACCCAACGTGGGACTTGAGCCCACAACCCTGAGATCAAGAGTTGCGTCCTCTACCATCTGAGCCAGCCAGGCGCCCCTCCTCTTTTTTTTTAAAGATTTCATTTATTCATTTGAGAGAGAGAGACAGAGAGAGCACACATGCAGGGGGAGAGGCAGAGGGAGAGGGAGAAGCAGGCCTCCTGCCGAGCCATCCAGGAGCCTGATGTGGGGCTCGATCCCAGGACCCCAGGATCATCACCCGAGCAGAAGGCAGATAGATGCCCAACCATCTGAGCCACCCAGGCACCCCCTCTTTTTTAAAATGGAGATTAAAACAGTACCGTGCCAACCACATAAGGCATGCTAAGTGAATGAACGTATGTAAAATACTTAAAATAGTGCCCGTCACTATTTAATCATTGGCTATTGTATTAGTTATCTATAGTGTTAGCTGCATATTGATTCTGGCTTGGGGTCTCATGAGGTTGCTAACACATCTCAGCTGAGGCTGCATCATTTGGAAGCTTGACTGGGGCTGCAGGATCTGCTTCCAAAATAGTCCCTTGGGGGCGCCTGGGTGGCTCAGTTGGTTAAGCGTCAACTCTCTCTCTCTTTTTTTTAAAGATTTTATTTATTTATTTGACAGAGAGAGAGATAGTGAGAGCAGGAACACAAGCAGGGGGAGTAGGAGAGGGAGAAGCAGGCCCCCTGCCGAGCAGAGAGCCCAATGTGGGACTCGATCCCAGGACCCCGGGATCACGACCGGAGCCGAAGGCAGATGCCCAATGACTGAGCCACCCAGGCACCCAAGCGTCAACTCTTGATTTTGGCTCAGGTCATGATCTCAGGGTCATGAGATGGAGGCCCCATGTCAGGCTCTGCGCTCAGCGGGGAGTCTGCTTCATTCCCTCTCCCTTTGCCCCTCTCCCCCATCTTTCTCTAAAAATAAATAAATAAATCTTCAGAATAGTTCCCTTGCATAGTCGACAGGCTGATGTTGGTCGTTGTGGGGGGAAGGGTCCAGTTCTTCATCACACCGTGTGGATCTCTCCAAAGGGCTGCTTGAGTATCCTCACAGCATGGAGGCCGGCTTCTCCCAGAACAACTGATCTAATCAAGAACAAGACAGAAGCCACATGGTTTTTCATGAGCTAACCTAGGAAAGTTGCACACACTATCATTTCAAGAATATCCTCTTGGTTATACCACGGGGATGAACTATAGAAGGGCATGGGTGTCAGGAGGCAAGGACCACGGGGCTATTATGAACAAAGGCGGCATCCCTCGGCTGCCAGGAACACAGTTGTCAGTCAGCAAGCCTACTTTTTTTTTTTTTTTAAGATTTATTTATTTATTTATTTGAGACAGAGAGAATGAGAGAGCGAGCACATGAGAGTGGGGGAGGGTCAGAGGGAGAAGCAGAATCCCCGCCGAGCAGGGAGCCCGACGCGGGACTCGATCCCGGGACTCCAGGATCATGACCTGAGCCGAAGGCAGTCGCTTAACCAACTGAGCCACCCAGGCGCCCAAGCCTACTTTTGTAGTATGTTCAGAGCAGGTGCCTCTAAGAGCTTTGGCGTGTTTTATGCCCTCCACAACATGGCACAGAGGATGAAGTCCCTGAAAAGTGAATCGAGAGAAGGCCAGCATCAGGTTGAGAAAGTAACTGATCATTTCTCTCAGTGCCAGAAGCCAGGAAAGAAGACAGCACACCCTGATACTTAAATCACCCACTTGGAGAGAGGCCAGGGCCTGGGGGATGGACAGGCCGGCTGCCAGGGCAGATGGTGGCTGTCTGGATCTACTCCTTGCAAAGAGACTTTCCTTCCTGCCCTTCCCATCTGCCTGTCACGGCTTCCGGGATCAGCCATCCTGGCATCTGGCCCGGGCCAGGGCCAAGTGTATGAGTGGTGACCTGCACGTCAGCCCCGGGGCTCGAAGTTTCAGATTCCAGAGGCTGAGCTGGCTCTGAGCCCTGCTGAGTCAACTCTGTTCTTGTCTGTGCTCCAAGCCAGCCTGCCCAGGGTTCTTCCTGGCATGCAGACTTTTCTTTGCCAGCCTCAATTTCCTGACAGGGTATATAGTGGAGCTGGTGGGGAAGGAGGGGGAGGACTTGAGTCAAAATTTGTGGAATGAGGGGCGCCTGGGTGACTCAGTCGGTTAAGCAACCTACTCTTGGTCATAATCTTAGGGGTTGTGGGATCTATCCCTCCATTGGGCTCGTCGCCCATCAGGAAGTCTGCTTGAAAGACTCCCTCCCTTTGCCCCTCCCCTTACTTCAGCAGGGTCGTGCGCAGGAGCATGCTCTCTCTCTCTCTCAACATAAATAAATAAATCTTAAAAAAAAAAGTTTGTTGAATGAATGCTTAGACTTTTGGAACGAACATGGTCCAGCCCCACAGCCTCACTTAGTTCTTCCTTTGTCCCAGCCTTGCCCCTACCCCAGGCTGAGTGTTGGACTCTCTCCACTAGCCTGGGAATTACTACGGAGAACAGAGGACTGTTTGTTGAATGAATGAATGAATGAGGAGGAGGAGCCCTTCTTTCCTGTATCAGCTCTTGCTGTTCCGATGTGTCTGCTGTGACACAGGCCGAGACTGAAGACACTGCAGACCCTGGGGTAGAGGGTGGACATGGAGAGTGAGCCCCGAGCTGGAGTCTGAACAAGATAGACCCGGGGCCATCCCTAGGGCACTCAGTTGTGGGAAGTGGGATGAGAGAAGTCAGACGATCCCACAAACACATCTGCAGTGACGAATCCTTGAGCGGGAAGGAGGGTGGGAGCCCAGAGACGGCTCCCAAGGGGTCCAGCCCCGTCTTGGGCTGTTCTCCGGGAAGTCTCCGGAGGCGGGGGTGTTTGAGGTGTCCCGGGCTCCATGCCCGGCCTTGCTGGACTCAGCGCACCAGGGCCTTTGCTTATTCGTCTCTCCCCGCCTCGGGAGTAGGCGCCGGGCGGCCCTGCGCGCTCAGCAGCCCGGCGGTGGCCTCACACAGCATCAGGGCTGCCGAAGCTTCTGATTTGGGGAGCGGGGTCCGGAGTACCCCCAGCCCCGTGAGTCCCCGCTGAGCGTGGCGAGTGCGGCGTAGAGGGCTTGGGATTCCAGCGCTTGGAAGGGGGCCGCGGAGAGTCACGTCTTCCATGGTCGGCAGGGAAGACGCTCCAGGGCCTGGTGGGGAGGAGCTAGAGTTTTGCACCCCCAAGGCGCACCCCCCACCCCCATAACTACCCGGCCGCCTCGAGAGCACAGAACCCCACCCCCGGCCGCACGCCCCGCCCCCGGCACTCCCTGCGCCCCGCCTCCGAGGCTCCCCTTTCCCTCTCGCACCGGCCTTATAAAAGGGGGCGTCCCGGGGACAAGCCAAGCCCAAAGGGCTGGAGGCTGTGCTCCGAGGCTTCCTTGCGGCTTCTGCACGCGACTGAGTCTCCGCCAGGGCCCCCGCGTCTCCAGCCCTCGAATCTCGAGCCCCCGCGTCCGCCCCGCGCCTCCGCGTCCCCGAGTCCCCGAGTCCAGGCCACCCCCGGAAGGATGCGCCGTGCTCCGACGGCTTCGGCAGCCCTGATGCTGTGTGCGGCCACCGCCGGGCTGCTGAGCGCGCAGGGCCGCCCGGCGCCTCCTCCCGAGCCGCCGCGCTTCGCGTCCTGGGACGAGGTGAACGTGCTGGCGCACGGGCTCCTGCAGCTCGGCCACGGGCTGCGTGAGCACGTGGAGCGCACCCGGGGACAGCTGGGCGCGCTGGAGCGGCGTCTGGGCGCCTGCGGGGCAGCCTGCGGGGACTCTGGGAGGCCCGCCGCGCCCCCGCGCGCGCCCGAGGGTCTGGTTCCCAGTGGCGCAGCTGCCCCCGACAGCCTCCGCAGTCTGCAGGTACTGGTGCTCCTACTTCTCCCCTAAACAGTGTGGGCGGGACGGGGATGCATCCGGGGTTCCCTGGGAGGGAAAGCTGGAAGGAGGGACAAGTGCATCAGTGGAGAGGCTTGCCGTACAAGGCCGGGTCCTCCCCACTGTTTTCACGCTCTCCCAGACTCAGCTCAAGACTCAGAACAGCAGGATTGAGCAACTCTTCCACAAGGTAGCCCAGCAGCAGCGGCACCTGGAGAAGCAGCACATGAAAATACAGAATCTGCAAAGCCAGGTGCCTGGTGCTTGCCCGGGGTGGGGCAGGAGGTCGAAGCTCGACCTGTGGCTGTGGACTTAGAGCCAGGTTAAGCAGCGTGAGCCAGCCAGACCTGATATCCTCCTCCTGTCCTGTCCAGGTGGGCCTCCTGGCCGCCAAGCACCTGGGCCACGGGATGGCCAAGCCTGCCATGAAGAAGAGGCTACCCAAGATAGCGCAGCTCGTAGGCCCTGCTCACAACATCAGCCGCCTGCACAGTGAGTGTCCAGTCCTTTGCTGCCCTCTGGCAATCCCCTCCCCCCAACCACCGCACACACACTTGCCATTCCTGTTCCCCTCCTGGTCCGGTCCACCTTACTGGGAAGAAGAGAGACCCTGGCTCTGGGTTCCTGTGGGCTCATTTGTCTCTCCCGTGAAGGGCTGATGGGAGTACCTCCCACCTCATCCCTGCCCCTGAGCAGCTAGCCCACCCCATCCTTCTTCCTGGCAAGCCATTGGCTCTCCCCAAAGCCTCGCTGGCCACTAACTGGAGCAGGGCTTGGGCAAGAGGATCCAAGAGGAACTTGAGCTGCAGGAATGTGGGGAAGGGGGTGTTGCAGTGCAAGGACACCTTCCTGAAGGTTGGAACCTTCTCTGAGGGCACAATGGTGGACAAGAGGGTGCTAGCTAGGGATCTTGGAGTTCTGATTGGGTGAAGAGAGAGGGCTGCCTGGGAGGGGGGCTCTGAACTTGGGTGCCCCATGGTCTCTTGGAGTGTAGATCTAGGACGGGGGGTGAAGGCAGGGAACCCCCATCTCCCTGGCCAGACATACCACTCACTCTTGAATCTCTCACAAATCCAGGGCTCCTGACCCACACACCTGGTCCCTCACCTCTCTCTTGGTCCCAAAGTCCCTGATTATCCCCCTTCCCACTCCCCCATTCCTGAAGAGAATGGGCCTTTGCCACTGTCACACGTTCTGGGTCCTTTATTGTGCATCCCAGATTGCCCCAAATCTCCCGCAGCATGTCTCTGTGTGTCTGACACAGGCTCCTAGCTCCTGGTGTCTCTGTTCCCCCCACTAAGTTCAGGGCTCCAGATGCGGTTGGCTTCCCCATAGTCCCCCTACCCCATCACCCCAGCCTGGCATCAGTGGTCATGTGCAGCCAACTGGGTGAGAGTTCGGATTCCCTCCTTCACACCAGAGGCTGGTTGCTGGTTGTCAGCCCTCTGGTCTTAGGGCTCCTCCTCCCTCCCTCCCCCCACTTCCCTCCCCCACTCCTCCTCCGTGCCAGCCAGTAAGGGTCCAGTGCACCCTCCCAAGCCTCCCCCCTGGGATGAGGGGTCTTGGAACAGGCCAGCAGGCATGGGTCTGGGCTGGGGGATGTGAGGGTGGGGGGTGCGTGGGTTTGGGGACTCCCAGACTCGGGGCCTAGCCCTGCCAAGTAGGGGAAGGTTCAGAGCTGGAGAGACAAACAGCTGGTGTTAATGGAAGCCACATTGGTGGTTTGGCCGGGTGCCGTCCAGATTGGAAGAGAGGAAAGTAGGGGAAAGGGGAGCTGCTCCAGGGGCCGGAAAATGTCTCCAGTCGCTCTGGGCCCACTCCCAGCCCCCCAGCTGCCCCCCCTCGCCCCAGTATGGACTTCCCTTCCCTGGGGCAACCTTTCCCCTACTTTCCTGGCTGGGCTGGGGGCGGGGACTTCCCCAGCCTCTGGACCTGCCCAAGCCATCTCTCCCTCCTCCCCTCCTTCTTTTCCTCCTTGGTTCATCAATCCTTCCCCTCCTGGGACCCAGGGGGGGCCTCTGTCCCTGCAAGCCCCATCCAGGCCCTCGGCATCCCCTGCCTGACAAAGCAGAGCCACTTCTGCTCAGCTTCCCCCCACCTTCCCCACTCTGGCCCAGCTTCTCACTCACTCATTCCTCCAGTCTTTATTAAACACCTGCTGTGGGCCAGGATCAGCCTGGGCACTGGTGCCAGACTGTGGGCAAAGAGCCACTCTGTCCCTGGCCCCAAGGAATCCTTATTCAGTGGCAGAGAGACCACCAGATGACCCCCCAGTGTTGGGAGCGGGAAGTCCTCCGTGCTCCTTTTGGGAGGCTGGCCTGGTCTGGGAGTGAAAGAAGGTATCCCTTCCAGAAGCTGGGATCTTTAGAATGAGGCAACAAAGGTCTGAGGGAGGAGGGTCCTGGGCAGCATGACTGGCATGTGCCAAGTCCCTGTGGCAGGAGCGTGCGTGGCGCAGGGAAGGCTGTGTGGCTGGAGGTGGGAGTGCGGTGTGGGAGGATGGTGGATGGCACAGGGGCCATCCAGGAGGGGGCCCTGGTGAACCCAGGATTGCCCCCTCATGTTCCTGTCACCCACTGCCCAGCCCCTAACATGCCTGTTTCCTGAGAACCCTCCTGCCTCAATCTCCCCGCCCTTCTCTTTTTCTGCCCTTCAGGGCTGCCCAGGGACTGCCAAGAGCTGTTTGACGATGGAGAGAGGCAAAGTGGACTGTTCCAGATCCAGCCTCAGGGGTCCCCGCCTTTCCTGGTGAACTGCAAGATGACCTCAGGTAGGATTTGCTGGCCCCCTGGGGAGCCCTGCATCATGCATGGGCCTTGTCCTCTTCTATCAAATGCAGCTCCGCACCACCACACGTGGTTGAGCCAGGTTCCGTGGGCCCAGAGATCTCTAGATTTCTGCTGCCCCTTCCCTCCCTGCTGGGTCCTCGGGACAATGATCTAGGCTGAGCCCCTTGCCCACTGGCCAGCCCACCTTTGACCACCTTCCTCCAGTCCTGCTGGGATGAATGAGAGGAACATTGCCCTCTTCGGATCTGGAGGCAGTTTGGGGTTTGGGAGTCAGATGAGGAGTCCAGGTCCCCTGCAAGAAGGGTCCTCCTGACGACATTGCACCTCTCTGGGCAGATGGAGGCTGGACTGTAATTCAGAGGCGCCGGGATGGCTCTGTGGACTTTAACCAGCCCTGGGAAGCCTACAAGGCTGGCTTTGGAGACCCTCAAGGTGGGTGTTTCCAGTGGGGCCAGAGGCATTGGGGGAAGGAGGGGGCTTGGAGATGGGTCTGTCTCACTGATTGGCCTCTCCCCGGTAGGTGAGTTCTGGCTGGGCTTGGAGAAGGTGCACCGCATCCTGGGGGACCGTGGCAGCCGCCTCGCTGTGCAGCTGCAGGACTGGGAGGGCAATGCCGAGTCATTGCAGTTCCCTGTCCACCTGGGCGGTGAGGACACGGCCTATAGCCTACAGCTCACAGCTCCCGTGGCCAATGAACTGGGGGCCACCACTGCTGCGCCCAGTGGCCTCTCCCTGCCCTTCTCCACTTGGGATCAGGACCACGACCTCCGTGGGGACAAGAACTGTGCCAAGAGCCTCTCTGGTGAGCAAGCTCTGTCCCTTCCCTCCCTTGCACCACAAGGGCAAGACCTCCCCTGCCCGCCTTTCTGCATCCCTGTCCGCCTTCAAGGCCAAATTCCATCTCTTCTCTGCCTCCTTTTCTCCTTACTTGCTGTGTGCCTTTGGGCAACTGACTTACCCTCTCCCACCTTCAGTTTGCCTGTCTTTAAAATGGGTGTAAGCACAGTGCCCACTCCATAGGATTATTTCGAGATGACATTTGTGCTGTAGGGGCTGGCATGTGGCAAAGCCACCAAGATAAACCCTGTTTTGTTCTAATGAAATCCGAGGCAGAGCCTAGGCCCTGTGAAGTGAAGTCTATGAGGTTGCTTTTTGGTGGGTCAAAACTGATGGAAAACCAGTAATTCATTTGGGCCAGTCTAATATAAATTGATGAACCAGAGGATGATCATATCAAGTCTTTAATAAAAGTCGCCATGTGCCAGGTACAGAGAAGGAATGTGCCACAGTCACAGACGTGAAAGCTGTAGTTACTGGGAGGGGAGGGGGCCCAGAGCCCCTGAGACTCCTTTGTCACAGCCCGGGGTTCTTCAGGACGCAGTGTGACAATCACTAGAAACATCTTCCCCTCTAAAGTTTGTAAAGTCCGACACCTCGCCTCCTTCCCATCCCAGTCCCAGCGGAGGCACAGGGACCCCAGCCTGACCAGGTTCTGTTTTTTCCGACCCCGGCAGGTGGCTGGTGGTTTGGCACCTGCAGCCATTCCAACCTCAACGGCCAGTACTTCCGTTCCGTCCCACCCCAGCGGCAGCAGCGTAAGAAGGGCATCTTCTGGAAGACCTGGCGGGGCCGTTACTACCCACTGCAGGCCACCACAATGCTGATCCAGCCCACAGAGACTGAAGCAGCCTCCTAGCCTCCTCCCTGGGGCCTGGTCCCAGGCTCGTAGAGGACAGTGACTCTGACTCTGGCCCAGCATGTGGCCACTCCCGGCCTCGGCAGGGGCTCAAAACATATGAATAGCTGTTGACACACTCGCAAGAAGGGTGGGATTGACTGAGAAGGGGCATGAGGCAGCTTTCTCCAGTGATGGTGATGTTCTGAACCTTGATAGAGGTGGGTTACTCCTCCATATGCCAAACAGGGGCCATCTGGAGCCTCATGGACAGAGAAGACGCTCACAACTGGAGATGCCCCCCTTTCCGAGTGGGGGGCTGCAGGTGATGGCCTCTGAGGACAGAGCTGCAGGGCACAGACTCCTGGAAGCGTGAGACTGAGAGGCGTTGAGACCCACTCCTTGCCCGCCTGAGGTGTCGGGGACAGAGAGGGACCATTTGGGGGCAGCCAGGCCAGCCCTCGATGGCGGATTCAGTCACATTGACTGGCTGGGGGACCAGGGCTCCCGTGGGCCCCCAGTACCCTCACAGTGCTCTGGTGTGTGGGTGCTGTGGGATGAGCCGGCGCCAGTGGTGTCCGGGAGGAGCTTGCAGAATCCTTGCAATAAAAGCAACCTCAGAACATTTCATTCTTCTTTGTTCTTCAGTTTGTTTTTAAAAGAGTGGGCAGTTTCAAAGTCCACAGAAATATGTTCCCAGGGTGGAGGGTGAACACTCCCAGATCTTTTGAGGACAACACTGGTTAGTCCTACCACCTGACAACTGATTTTAATTTCCTTCATGATTTCACAATGTGTGTCTCAATTTTTATTTTCAAAAAACTGAAACCCTCATTCAATCCTTCTGGAAGCAGATAATGGAGACAATGAGAACCCTTCTTGATCATACTTACACACATGAATCACAGTGAACTTTTTAGCATCCGGACATCTCATAGAAATATAATGTGCGTCACATGTTTAATTTTATTTTATTTTTCTAATAGTCACATTAAACAAAAAGGAAAAATAAATATACACACACCAAAAAAGTTAAAAAAAGTCAGGGCGCTTGGGTGGCTCAGTGGGTAAAGCATCTGCCTTCGGCTCAGGTTATGATCCTGAGGGTCCTGGGATTGATCCCTGAGTCAGGCTCCTAGCTCAGTAGGGAGTCTGCTTCTCCCTCTCCCTCTGCCCCTCCCCCTGCTTGTGCTCTCTCTCTCTGTCAAATAAATGAATAAAATCTTAAAAAAAAAAAAAAAAGGTAAAAAGAGGGGCACCTGGGTGGCTCAGTCAGTTAAGGGTCAGACTCTTGATTTCAGCTCAGGTTATGATCTCAGGGTTGTAAAATCGAGCCCCACAGTGGGCCAAGCTGGGCATGGAGCCTGCCTAAAAGATTCTTTCTCTCTCTCTGCCCCTCCCTCCATCCCTCTCCAAAAAAAATAAAAGAAACATATGAAAAGAATTTTAGAAATGTATTTTTATCGGGGTGGCTCAGTAGCTCAGTTGGTTGAGCACCTGGCTCTTGAGTTCAGCTCAGGTCATAATCTCAGGGTCATGGGATTGAGCCCCTTGTTGGTTCCACGCTGAGCATGGTGCCTGCTTGGGGTTCTCTCTATCCCTCTCCCTCTGCCCTCCCCATCCCCCCACATGCTTGTTCTCTTTCTCTCTCTTTCTCTTGCTCAAAAAATAAATAAATAAAATAAATGTATTTTTATCAAACCCAGTATAACCAAAATATTACCATTTCAACATGTGAGTGACATACAGGTTATTAATGTATTAATGCAGGATATTAATATTAGTATTATATTAAAGCATATACACTGCTTTTTTTGTACTAAGTCTTTGGAACCCAGTGTTTGTTTTATGCTTAGGGCACATCTCAATTGGGACTGTCCATATTTCTTTTTCTTTTTTAACATTTTTTTAAAGATTTTATTTATTTGTCAGAGAGCATGAGCAGGGGGAGTGGCAGGGAGAGAGAGAAGCAGGCTCCCCACTGAGCAGGGAGTCCAATGCAGGACTCGGTCCCAGGACCCTGGGATCATGACCGGAGAGGAAGGCAGACGCTTAATGGACCAAGCCACCCAGGCGCCCCAGGACGGGCCATATTTCATGAGCTCAATAACCACAGGGGGTGATGACCACCGTACTGGACAGCCAACTCTAGTATATACATTCATGCAGTGTTTTGGGTAAATTCTTCACATTTTAACCACATCTGCATAAGTTATCCTTTAAGTTGGACATGAAAATATATCTATAAATTCAACTAATATTTACTGAGCTCCTACCACATCCCAAGCCGTTGTACTAAGTGCTTGGCATACTCTAGTGAACAAAAAGATTCCTACCCTCCCCTCACCAAGCTTACCTTCAAAGTCCCTCCTTATCACAGATATGTTGGCTTATAATTGATGGTCCAAAATGAGGCCATCACTTCGGGTGGGGGAAAAACATGAATAGCTGTTGACACACTCGCAAGAAGGGTGGGATTGACTGAGAAGGGGCATGAGGCAGCTTTCTCCAGTGATGGTGATGTTCTGAACCTTGATAGAGGTGGGTTACTCCTCCATATGCCTTTGTCTCTGTAAATGCACACTTAAGATTTGTATTTCATTGTATGTAAATTTCACCTTAGAAGGAAAAAAAGAAAAGAGCCATAAACAAATATTGAACTCTGGTTAATGATATGCATGCTGAAGTGTTTAGAGGGGAAGTAGACTGATGTCTTCAACTTTATTTTTTCCAGCTATATTGAGATACAACGGACATATGACATTGTGTCAGTTTAAGGTGTACGATGTGTTGATTTGATACATGTATATATTGTGAAATGGTTACCCCCATAGTGTTAGCTGTCACTTCCATCACATCACAGTTATTTCTTTTCTGTGGTGAGAACATTTAATCTCTATTCTTTTAGCAACTTTCAAGTACTAACTATAATCACCATGCTATATGCTAGATTCCTCCAAATTTTCAACTTTCTTTGAAATTCATCAAAGCGTTGGGTGGGTGGCTAGAGAGATGGATATGTGATAAAATAAAATGTTAATAGTGAAATCTAGATATTTTCTATAAAATTCTTTTCATTTTTCTAAATGTTAAAAAAAATTTCAGAATAAAATGGCAAGAAAAATTCTAGCCAGATCCTGTTGCCTTCTGAAGGCTCTCAGTCAGAGCTCTGTATAGAAAGGGAGATGGGGGGGCACCCAGGTGGCAGAGTCGGTCAAGCATCCAACTCTTGGTTTTGGCTCAGATGGTGATCTCGGGGTGGTGAGATCGAGCCCTACTTTGGGCTCTGCACTCAGTATGGAGGAGTCTGCTTAAGTCTCTCTCTTTCTCCCTCTGCCCCTTCCCCTCCCTGCTCTCTCTCTCTCTCAAATAAATAAATCTTTTTTCAAAAAATGAGGGGTGCTTGGGTGGCTCAGTTGGTTGAGCATCTGCCTTCGGCTCAGGTCATGACCACAGGTTCCTGGATTGGGCCCCGCGTCAGACTCCCTGCTCAGTGGTGAGTCTGCTTCTCCCTCTGCCTCTCCCCCTGGCTCATGCTCCCCCCCTACCCCCATGTCATATAATTAAATAAAATCTTTTTAAAAATTAAAAAACGAAAGGGAGATGAGGGAGAGAAAACTGTTCAAGAGGTATGAGCAAGGGGCACCTGGGTGGCTCAGTCGGTAAAGCGTCTGCCTTCGGCTCAGGTTATGGTCCCGGGGTCCTGGGATTGAGCCCCACATCAGGCTCCCTGCTCCGCGGGAGGCCTGCCTCTCCCTCTCCCACTCCCCCTGCTTGTGTTCCCTCTCTCGCTGTGTCTCTCTCTGTCATACAAATAAATAAAATCTTTAAAAAAAAAGAGGTATGGGCAAGAAAGAGTAAGTCTCTCTCCTTGGTAATAAAATACGTCAGAAATGGGACAAGGGTACAACTTTCTCAGCATGTGGTTCAGTGCTATTTAATGCACTGCCTAAAATTACCACTCATATCATGTGGTCTGGAATAATATGATGCCTTGTCTCCAGGACACATGTTTGGGAAAAACAACATCTGCGTGTGCCCTGGGTCCCAGCTGCTGTTTTAATAGGAAAACCTATCTTTCCAATATGCTTTTTAAGTGTTCTTAGGGAAGTGGTGGGGGCCTCCTTTGCTAGAGGAAAAGTCTGTGCTTTTCTGGTCCTGTGGCTCTTCCTGGTTGGTGCTGGGGACACAGTAACTTCGCTGGGGCCCTGGCTGAGTATGGGTGATGAACTCCTCAGCCAGAGGCCAGACTGGATTCTCCAGAATCCTTGTTTGGGGGTATCCTATCCCAGGCAGGCTTGCAGAGTCTCCCTTGAGCCCACTGTGGCTGGAACTGGTGGGAAGTGCTGCCTATGGAGGTTGGGGCAGTAGGGGGTTCCCTCACCTCTGCCCTCTTGATCCTCAAACTCTGTCAAGAGAGCTTATCTCCCCAACCCTGTCGCATCTCCTGTCATCACAGCCTCTCCCATCCCGGGGAACAACACAAAGAATAACCACTAGGGCTGGGAACCAAACGAGAGCCAGGATGTGAATCCAGACCCACCCAACTCTGGAGTCGGAGTCTTCAACCACATCATTCTCCCGGTTGACTAGAGATAGTCTGTTAAAGCTCTGTGGCTTCAGTTTCTGCATCTGGAAAATGGGGGGGTGGGGAGCCTCTGGTATCCCACCCTCCCATCCCTACCCCTTTCTGTTCTCCTGGTGCTGTGAGGAGTTCATGTGGCAGTAAATGAAAAGCACTCCAAACAGTGTCTGGCTCATAGCACACAATAAAAACATTAGTCAACATTACTAATATTACTATGAACTATCCTGGAGAAAAGGCTTCAGGGTGGAGGTGGCTTTTGAGTCAGTTTTCAAAGAAGACCGGGGGGGGGGGGGGGCATTCCAGGAAGAGCACACAGTGAGAGCGCTTGTGACCTTGGCAGGAAGTAAAGCTCACTGGGGAACCATTTAATAGCCCCACCTGGCTGCAGCATTTGGGCAGGAAGCTAGGATGGTGAACTGGGAGTTGGGGGAGAGGGCATTTGTAAGGGAATGTGCAAGGCTTCAAGCCAACTGCCTGGGAGTGTGCTGACAAGGCCCTGGAGGGTCCACTCTGGTCTGGCTTCCAGTCTTGCTTTTTTCAACTTGTCCAATCT
Source organism: Phoca vitulina (assembly GCF_004348235.1). Classification (NCBI taxonomy): domain Eukaryota; kingdom Metazoa; phylum Chordata; class Mammalia; order Carnivora; family Phocidae; genus Phoca; species Phoca vitulina. The sequence continues at coordinate 5,339,560 of NW_022589784.1, read as the reverse complement.
CTTGGCTCCTGGACCCCACTCTCCAGCCACCATGGCTACCCGGCTGTTCAGATCCATCAGAGTCTCTCTCACTTGCTGTTGTGTCCCCCTGAAATGCTGTTCCCACCACCTCCTCCCCTCCCCCAAACAGTGCAAATGCCACCTCCCCCAGGATGCCTTCCCTGGGTCCCTAGCTAAGGAGCGCCACCATCATCACATAATCCAAGTTATTCCCCTCACTGCTCACTTCCCATTCTGAAATTATCTTGTGCAGATTGTTTACTGGCTTCTTGTGTGCCTGACCCCATTAGATGCCAGGTGTGAGGGCTTGGACTTTGTCTTATTCAATGCTGCATCCCCAGCACCTAGAGCACTGCCTGGTACTTAGTAGGTGCTCAGTAAATGTTTACAAAGGAAGAACTGAAAGATTTTTGAACAGGTGAGCGGGACAATCTGACTTATGTTTTAAAAGCCTCCTCTGGGGCTCCTGGCTGGCTCAGTCGGTGGAGCGTGTGACTCTTGATCTCGGGGTGGTGAGTTTGAGTCTCATGTTGGGCATAGAGTTTACCTAAAAAAAAAAAAAAAAGACTCCTCTGACTGCAGACTGTGTGGGGTGAGGGCAGAGCAGGGAGATCTGGGGATAGACAACAGCTCAGGTCCAGGGAGTGATGATGGGGCCAGGACTGAGATGGTGGCAGTGGTGGGGGTGAGAAGTGGTCAGAAATTGAGAAGGGAGGAGGAAAACAGTAAGACAACTGAGGGAAAGGAGGCAGGAAGAAGCAGGGGACTAAAGGATGAGGAGAGAGGAATCCATGACCTTTGGCTGTGAGCTGAGCAGGAGAGGAGGATTGAGGTGCGGGGTGGCGTGGGGGACACGGAGTCACAGGAGGAGTGGATATGGGAAAAGAGGCCAAATTAGTGTCTGGGATGCCTGTTGGACAATGCAGGGATGAGGTCCACGAGGCAATGATAATAATTATAATTATAGTAAAATAACTGCCACAGAGCTCTCTGGTTACATTATTCGTCACTCATCAAATATTTACTGAACACTGGGGACACAGCACCAGCAGAGACAGACAAGAGTCCTTGCCTTCACGGGGCTGATAATCTGTTGGCAGCGGACTAGAGAAATTAATGGATCAAGAAATACATATATATATATATATATATATATATATATATATATATATATAATTAGCTCTACGCCCAAATGGGGCCCGAACCCCTGAGATAAGGGTCGCATACTCCACCGACTGAGCCAGGCAGGCGCCCCCAGAAATACAGTCTAATATCAGGTAGTGGTAAATCCTCCGGGGGAGGAAGGTGGAATATAACAGGGCAAGGGGATAGAGAAGGGGAGATCACGTTGGAGAGAGTCTGACGTCCAGGAAGGACTTTATAAATATTTGTTAAAGCCTCAATGACAGAAAGTGGATGGTTGATTTAGTATGTCTTTAGGTCTCGAGATGATCTAGTTATCTTCCAAAGATTCCACAAAGTGAGTTTCTCCCGTCATGTAGCGGAGGAAACTGAGGTAGTGGGGTACCTTAACGACTCACAAATACAGCGATGGAAATCCAACAAAGAACCGAGAGGGAACCCCCAGGTGGGAGAAAACAAAAAACAAAAACCCGCTCAGAGGCCCGGAAACGGTCATTTACTGGGGAGGGCAGAAGGAGGCGGGGTTGGGGGGGAAGCAGAGCCGCGCGCATTGACCTATGACGTCATCGGGACGTTAGCTAGCGTAACATCACCTGGACGTAGCCCCATTTCCCTTCCCGGACAGGTCCTCTGGTACTCCCGGACCGTCTGAATCAAGCCTCTCATTGGTTACTCGTTCCATCAATCTGTTTCATTCTTACAGTCTTCCGCCCCGCCTTCGAGAGCCCACCTCTGATAGGCTGATGCAGCCGTCACTTCAGAAAGGTCCGCATTCCTTCCGCCTTTCTCCAGGAGACCGAAGGCGAGGAGGGTGGATCCCAGGAGGCGCCCACCCTTGAGGCTCTGCTTCTGCCTGTGATTGGCTGCCCTGGGTGCCGGTCGCTACGCCACCCACCTCTGATTGGTCATCCAGCCGCCGCTCTCCGCGGCGCCGGCTCCGCCCCCGTCGGGTGTTTGTGGTGGGGCTGCGGAGTCGCCGATCCCGCCGGAAGCGCCAGGACAATGGGGACCAGGGACGACGAGTACGACTATCTATTCAAAGGTGCGGTCTGTGGGACAGAGACGGGCGAGCGCACGGCGACAAGGCGGCGGGCAGGCGGGTTGAGGCTGCGCTCCAGGCCGCTAGGCCCAGGCCGGAGTCCGGGACTTGGGGCCCAGCGGGTTAGGCAGCGGGGAAGGCCGGGGCAGTTTGGGCTCGGTCAGCTTTGGGCTGGAGTGCGCGGCCGTGCGGAGCGGGCGTCCCAGAGAGGCCTGGGGGCCCTGGATGCGCCGAGGCGGGGCCGGGGCCCGGAGGGGGTGGGGCCCCAAGCGGTGGGAGAGGCCGTTAGGGGCGGGGCCTCCGGGGGCGGGGCCTCCCCAGCATTTGGCGGGCCGGCTGGGTGGAAAGCTCCATTCGTGGTGGGGGCGGGGCCATCAGAGGCGGGGCTAGGGCGTAGAGGGCGTGTCCAAGAAATGGGCTGGCTCTGGGCAGGTGGGGGTGATTCTCTCACGGAGTGGGAGGAGCCGGTCCTGATTGGCGGCGTCATGTCTGGGGGTGGTGCCTGGGAAGGCAGAGGACGCGAGGGGATGAGGCGTGTGGGGGGAGACCTTGGATTTGGGACCCTGGATTGGGGTGCTGACCCAGAATTGCGTGGAAGGGGCGCCTGGCGGGGGGACTGTGTGTGCTGGACCCAGGCTTGGTGGTTAACAGTAACCACCAGTTATTATCTTTGAACTCTTAGAACTCTTAATAGAACCACCAAAGTACCTGCCCTTCTCTAAGCACTTCACTAATTCATTGGAATGCTCACCCCAACCCTGTGAGGTCGTCGATAGTATCCAGCCTCTCTCTGTGGACCTGGAAACTGAGACCCAGAGAGACAGGGCACATTTGAAAAGTGTTGGAGCGGGATTTGAACCCAGGTCAGCTCTGGGCTTTACCACCTAAGGAGTATATGTGGGACTAAGCCTGTTAGACCACCTCCCCCAACACATGGGCACCGATGGGCTGGCCTTCGGCCAACCTGCTAGAGGATCGTCCCTGCCCAAGGGACAGAGGGTTCTAGGAGCCAGAAGTGCGGCCGTGGCAGGTCAGACAGCCACTGCCGGCCTAGCTCCCTCGCCCTGCCGCTCAAGCTGGGGAGACTCCCTCCACATCGCTGGGGGTGTGGACTGACCTAAGTCCCTGGCTTTAGGGGTGCCTGGCTGGCTCAGTCTAGCATGCAACGCTTGATCTGTGGGTTGTAAGTTCGAGCCCCACTTTGGGTGTAGAGATTACTTAAAAACAAAATCTTAAAAAAAAAGAAAAAAGAGTCACTGGCTTCACAGTGCCTTCTGTGCCAACCTGGGCTTTGGCCAGGCCCGGGGCCGTCTGTTTTGAGCTCCCTGGCTGACAATGGTGGCCCTTGATAGCTAACCCCGGGCCCGCATGAAGCACCTTTGTCCTGCTGCCTGCCGTGTGAGGGTCTGCCTCCCACACCAGCGGTTGACATCGTCCCCTCGTTGGGGAAGCCTGGCTATCTCTGGGAGTGCGGTCCGTGTCCGTCACTGACCGTTGTGTCTGTGTTATCATCCCACACATTGGGGCCGGAAGCCTGGGGACCTTGGGGATGTGGAGAGCGGGGTGGAGCACTCCCTACCTAGGATATCCATGTGGTGAAAGGCTTCTGGGCTGGGGGAGTGCCCACACAGAGGCCCAGAGTTGTCACGTGGCACCGTGGGCCCCGGGGAGCTGTGTGCAGGCTCATAAGTCACTGGCAGGTGAAGCCGTGTGGTCAGCAGGTATCAGGCCAAGGTCCTGGTGCCGACTTGCCCTGGGGTCTCACGTTAGAGGCAGGGGAAGCTCTTCTGTCAGTCCCCCAAAGGGACTGGCCACCGGTGGACGGGACTCCATCCTGCTGTGGCTGGGGCCCTGAGGCCTCTGCTCCCCAGGTCCTGGTTGCAGGGCAGGGGGTCTTAACCCCAGTCGTCAACCTCCAAGCTTCTGGGGCCATTGCCCACTTGTTATTTTCAGCCGCTTGCTGTTATAAATAACCCAGCTCGAGTGTTTGCACTAGTCATCTTTTGCCCTTTGGGTTATTTCCTTGAAGTATGTTCCCAGAAGTCCAGTTACTGGGTCAGGGGCAATGGAGCGACTGTGTGCTTCCCGGGACTCATCTCCAGAGTCCTCTTCCTGGAAGCCCAGATCTGGCTTCGGCGGCAACTGGCACAGGGCGGGGGTATGGGTGGGGGCTGCCTGCCCCGCTGCCCTCCCCCCTCAGCCTACTTTTCTGAGTCATTCAGGGTTAGGAGTAAAAGTTGAACCCACAAGGTCAGTATTTCCCAAACCGCGGGCATCCGAGACCTCACGTTCACACGTGTGTCTTGTTGGAGGTCTCCCTATTATCTCTGCATATTTCTCTTGAAATCCACTCCGTTTTTCACTCCAGCAGGAGAAGGAAACTGTGTGGGTCTGGCACATACTCCTTACCTCGAGGCTCCCCAGCCCCATCACCTAGTCTGAGGGGCCCTTCAGGAGGGGAGGGGCAGTGATCATCATGCCCCCAACCCTGTGCTCAGCCTCCCCCAGGCTTTAGTCACCTTCTGGCCCCTCCTTTGGCACGGAGGCGCCACACTTCTCACTTGGGACGCTGACTGCCCCCTGCTTAGCCCTCCCGCCACTGCCTTGGTTGGTTTGGCCGCCACATCACACGGTGGCTCCCCTGACCTCCCAAGACCAAGGCCAGCAGATCCCCCTGGGTGTTTTCCCCACGTGCTGTTTATTTTCCTCACTGCGCTTTCCCCCTTCCCCCAGGAGTAAGGTTGTTTATTTGTACCTAATGATAGATCCTTGTGTTCAGCCTGCTAACATTTTATCCTGACAGCTATGGGCCATTTTCCCAACCTGCAGATCAGCCCCTGGGGGCTGCCCTGATCTCTCTTGGCTTGGACCAGGCTGCGGGATCCACAGTGGGAGCAGCTATGTCCCCAAGGGCCACCAAGGACTTCCTGGAGCCCCCCAGCCACTCACCTGGCCTCTGAGGATGTGGGTTGAAGTGGGAAGCTGCTGTGGTAGCCCAGGACCTTGTTCCCTGGGCTTTGTCCACCCCTGTGCCATCCATGAGTCCTTTTGGGAAAGGGGGTGAGGAGAGAGTAGCAGCCAGCGCCCAGGGAACAGGCTAGCCCCATGCTCGCCCTCCTCTGCTGAGTGCTCCTGAGGTAGCCTCCTTGCTCTCCAGCCTGGGCAGGGCCCCCACCAGACCCCCCGGTAAGGACCCGAGCATGCCATCTTCCCCCATTGGCCCATGGTGGCCTTGTCTGTGCCCTGGCTTTGGGCCCCGATCTGTCCTCCGCTCTGATTCCCCGGGATATAACTGTGGCAGGATTGCCCTCAAGTGCCAGTCTCTGGGGCCTGGGATGGTCAGGGCTGGCTTCCTGGGGTTGGGGGGGAAGCAGGGGCCTGCTCTGCCTGGAGTAGGGGAGCCAGCACCCCCCCCCAAACGGCCACAGTCTACCTGAGTGTCAGCGTGCGGGCCCCAGGGGTGCCACACTGTCATGAGGCAGGTCGGAGGACCCAGGGCTTCAAGAGGTGCCAGCTCTTTGTTTTTGCCAACTGGGCTTGCCTGCTCTGCCAGCCAAGTGGCATGTCCGGGGGGGCCGTTTCCCAGCCAGTGATGCCACCGACTTCTGTGGAAATTCTAGGGGCTGTGTCCTCAAGGGCCCTTTATTTCCCCAAGACAACAGATCACTTGTGCCTTGGACAATGCTGTTCTCATTCCTAGCCCTCACATGGGGCCAGCCTGGCCACTGCCCCACTGGCCACCTCCCTGCATCAGGCACCATGGGCCAGGGGCGGGCCGGCAGTTCATCTGTGCAGTGGCTGGGGGCTCTCATCTTGCTCTGGCCTCCGCTTTCTCACTGGGTGACCCTGGGCCAGGAACTTGGTCACTCCGGGCCGAGTGGCCCCCAGCTGCACAAGGGGAAGGATAATACGAACATTTGCTCCTGGGATGGCCCTGAGAACGCAATCACAAAGCCTTCAGGGCTGGGCCTGGCCCGAGGTGCTGAGGAGATTGTTGGCTCGGCCAGGGCAGAGTTGAGGGGGCCAAGGCTGGCAAGGGAGGGAGGGGATGGGGGTGGCCATACAGGGCAGAGCCCAGAAGGGACCCTCCTGCTCATTTCCTGTTCCATTCCCGAGGGCATACGCATTGTGAGCCAGCCTCTCCAGCCTTGGCCAGGTCCCAGTGGCCACGTGGGAAGGAGGTGAGGGGTTGGGGGTGTGCGTGGTGGGCTCCACAGCGTGGGTGAGAGCCACAGGCCCTTGTCCATCTCCACCTCTTCCACCTTCTCCGAGGTCGGCTCGCAGTCTTCCGTTGGGCACCTACATTGTCAAGAGAACACCTGCCTTGTTATCCCAGGTCATGGAGGCCAGGTCACATGGTGGTTTGAGGGGAGAGGAGAGGCCTGACTTGAGGGGTTTTGAAGGATGAGCAGGAGTTTACCCACTACTCCGAGGGTCAGGATGCCCCAGATGGTGGGAGAGGAGGAGGCTGGACCCAGATCCCTGAGCTTAGCTCTGGATGCAGGAGACGTGGGTTCAGATCCTGACAAACCACTTTCCAGCCAGGTGGCCCTGGGCAAGTCACTGTCTGGTGAGCAGGGTTGGGAGGTAGGAGCAGGCCTGCAAACAGGCATGCGCTCACAGTGCCTTGGGCTCGGCATTCTCCTGCTTCCTCTTGTAAAGGTTACATGAGACTTGTGTGAGGTGGTGCACATCGAGGGCTTTCTTAGGACAGACTCATTAAACATTCTTCTTGTTCTTAGTCTTCTGGGGGCTGCCTTACCTGCCCTTTCCTCTTCTGTGGCCTGAGGATGGTAACCTGGGTGGGGGGAGCTGTGGAGGAAAGGCAGGCGGGGAGGGGAGTGGGCTTTTAAGAGGATGGCAGCGAGGGCCTGCCTCCTCGATCGAGTGGCATCTGAGGGACCACACCGAGGAGGGGAGGGCAGATGGCAGGCAGGTACCCGGGCAAGAATGTCCAGGCAAAGTGCAGCGTGGCCCTGTCTAGCTTCGAGTTCCAGTGAGGAGGCCCCTGTGGCTGGAGCAGAGTGGGCGAGGGGGAGAGAGGGAGGGCAGGGAGGGCATGGGGCAGGTGGTGCAAGGCTCTGTGGGCCGCTGGGAGGGTTTGGACTTTTACCTCTGGGAGGTGGGAGCCCTGGAGGGCTGTGGGCAGAGCGGCGGTGGGAGCCACTCAGGTGCTCACGGGCGCCCTCTGGTGGCCTCCAGGAGAACAGCCTGGTGGTTGGCTACGAGAGTAACCACAAGGACCCCAGGAGAGGTGCCGGCGGTATGGCCCCAGGTGGGGCAGTGAAGGTGGTCAGAAGCCGTGGGAACTTGGCCATGCACATATACAACTTTCCATCGAGGAAAAACTTAACTGGGGCTCTGGGTGACCAAACCTACAGCCCCCGTGGCTTTCCACTGGACAGACCCACCCTTGGGTGCCAGAGCCCAAGGTCCACACGTGGGGGTCCATGTGGTTTCTGCCTGGGGTGTCTGGTCAGACAGCCGTGTGTTGTTTCTTCTCCGCCGCACATATTCCCACGCGTACACGGGCAGCTCACACACTGTGCAGACACAGACGTGAGACTCCAGTGTGCGCTGGGTCTAAGGACAGCATCTTGGGCTCACACTCTTCCTGGACCAGCTCTCGTGGCCCTACCACAGAGCCTGGGGCACCTTGGCCCCTAGAGGCAGTGCTTCTCTGGCTGGGGCAGAGGGATGCAGGGAGAGACTGGAGGGGCCTGCCCTGCCCTGCTCAGGAGGACTCTGTGCTCTGGATGTCTCTGCAGGAAGGGCTGACTCTGGGGGCGTCGGGGTGGCAGGCTCTGTGCCTTTGCAGATGCATCTAGAGGGCACATTCCTGTTCCGCATGAGCCAGCTCTGACGATGCCGGGGCTGAATGTGGGTTTGCTTGCGGCAACCCTCCATGAGGAAGGAGCGGGTGGGCGTGGGGGGGAGGCTTCTCATTTCCTGTGACTTAGAGCTCCAGAGACAGACCCTTGTAGGTAAGAACCTAGCAATAACTGTTCCCTGCCTGCCTTAGCATGCTAGATGCTACTGGAGTTCTGATCCTGCCTTTTCTCCTCGAGTCCCCCTTCTGCAGAAAAGGCAGCCCAGAGAGGTTAAATGACTCGCCCAAGGTGGCCCAGCCCTGAAGCCTTCTTGGCCTCTAGGCTGCAGGGGAGGTTCAGGGGTTGATAGATCCCCACTCTGCCTGCCCGCCGGGATGTCTGGGTGCGTACATCGGCACTGGGGCAGCCCTGCTCTGAAGGACCAGAGACAGCGGGGTGTTGCACTGTCCACAGCGGCTGTGTTTCCGGAAGCCCTGAGCCTGTGCTTGCTTCTGCACCAGCAGATGTGGAGCCTCGGGCTCCAGGACAGCCCCGCTGCTCTGATGTTGGCTTTCAAGTTTGTGCAGCACCCAGGGTGCCGCTGGTGGTCCTGCAGGTGGGCATGGGTGCTGTATGGGCCTTGGCTTGGGGAGGCCGGCCTGCCGAGTCTCACCTGTCTCCCTCCTGCCCCCAAAGTGGTGCTCATTGGGGACTCGGGCGTGGGGAAGAGCAACCTGCTATCACGCTTCACCCGCAACGAGTTCAACCTGGAGAGCAAGAGCACCATCGGCGTGGAGTTTGCCACCCGCAGCATCCAGGTGGACGGCAAGACCATCAAGGCGCAGATCTGGGACACTGCCGGCCAGGAGCGCTACCGTGCCATCACCTCCGCGTGAGTGACGGGGCCGGGGCGATGCAGGAAGCCATGCATGTGGGGCCGCTGGGCCCAGAAGGGTGGGCAGGAGGTGGGCAGGCTCGGTGGGCAGCAGCTCCTCGGCCCAGGATGGAGGGACAGGACCTCCAGGAGCTATGGGACCGTTGGGAAGACCAGTGCCCAGTCCTGGCCATGCTGTGACCCTAGGGTAGACATGTCCTACGGTTCCTCTGAGCCCTGGAGTCCCTGTCCCTTAAGGCACTGTGGTTTCACCGACGCTGGCTGCACCGTGAGGGTTGTTACCCTGGACTGGGCCCCTCTGCCCGCTCCCCAGCCCTGCCTGCTCGCCTGCCCTGCCTGTCTTCCCTCAGCTTCCCTCTGCGCTTCAGCTCAGACCCTGTCCCACCCTCGCCCTGTCCTCCCACATAGGCCTGGCATCCCTTGCCTCCCTGTGGGCCCCCGCTACCAGGACCCACTGGGGCTGCCTCTCCCTAGACCCTCCCAGCATCCCGCCACTTCCAGTCAGTCACTTGTGCCCTCGGGACTCCCTCCACTGAGGCCTGGTCACCTTCTCATGTCCCTAATCCCTCGGGGTGGGTGGGTGTCTGTCAGTTGCCTTGGTGGTCAGACTGGCCAAGCCATGGTGGGCATCGGGGCTTTTGCCCAGCAGCAGCCCTTTCCTTCTTCCCTTTTGTGACTGACCCCGTGAGGGTCTGCTGACCCCAGGTCCCAAGCTCCTTGCTCTGGCCCCGTAGTCCTGAGCTGAACCCGGGGAGCAGAGCCAGAACTTGGGGACACACACCCCACCCTCGAGGCCGCAGTGGCCACCCCTCGGGCAGGCTCTGTGCCCCCTGCACCGTGTGTGGGGGCCGAGGAGCTGCTACCCACCGAGCCTGGGAAGCCCCTGTGGGTAGCTCACGCACTGCGCCCATAGGTACTACCGCGGCGCCGTGGGCGCGCTGCTCGTGTATGACATCGCCAAGCACCTGACCTACGAGAACGTGGAGCGCTGGCTGAAGGAGCTGCGGGACCACGCCGACAGCAACATCGTCATCATGCTGGTGGGCAACAAGAGTGACCTGCGCCACCTGCGGGCCGTGCCCACTGACGAGGCTCGTGCCTTTGCAGGTGAGTTGTGCCGGGCCGGAGCAGGTGTGGCTGGGGGGGTGGGGCGTGTGGGTGTCACACGGGGCTGCCTGCCCGGGCCTCCCCCGGGGGCCACATTCCTGAAAGTGGGACTGTGACTGAGGCATCGGAGAACCATCTGGAAGGCAGGCCCCTGCCAGCTTCCCCTTCCTGAGGTGTGGGCATTTCAGTCCTGTCTCTTTGGCTCCCACCATTCATTTCTTGGCCAGGAAAGCGGGCAAGGAAGCAGGGTCCCTGGGAGGATGCAGGGTAGCCCTCCCCCCCACCCCCACTGCTCACCTGGGCGATACTCTTTTTGTTCCAGAGAAGAACAACTTGTCTTTCATTGAGACCTCAGCCTTGGATTCCACCAACGTCGAGGAAGCTTTCAAGAACATCCTCACAGGTGGTCACTGGGCCTGGCTGGGGCCGTGGTAACCCCAACATGCCCACTGTGGGTGGGCCTGGGAAGGGCACCAGCCACCCCGGTTGCCTGCTCCAGAACACAGTCCCTGAAGCTTTATTCTTGAAACCCGAAAGCCGGTCTGGACATGAGGACAGACATGGCGTGCTTCCTGGGATCAGGCCGGATCCTGAGGACATAGAGACCCCCTCTGCCGTGGCCCCACCCGAGAACAGCCAGCTGGGTCAGCCGCGGGGCCATAGGGCCCCTGGGCTCCTGGGCTCCTGGGCGTTTATTCTGAGGAGGAGGGGCCTCTGATCTTACAGGAGAAGAGGCGGGGCTGGGGGGGGTAGCTCTGTGACCAGACACGGGTCCCGCCCTCGCTGAGCACCCAGCCAGCACTTGGTGACCGGGTGGGAGCCTCCAGGAGCCCAGCCCCTGCTGTCATTCCCCCCGACATGATGGGGGGGACACACGGGGCACAGAGGGGGGCCTTTGAGAGGGGTCTTGGGCTCAGAGGACACTGAGGTCCAGATGGGTCACCCCGCATTCCCCCACCTGCAGAGATCTACCGCATCGTGTCACAGAAGCAGATCGCAGACCGCGCAGCCCACGATGAGTCCCCCGGCAACAACGTGGTGGACATCAGCGTGCCGCCCACCACCGACGGACAGAAACCCAACAAGCTGCAGTGCTGCCAGAACCTGTGAGCGCCCTGCGCCCCGCCCGCGCGCGCGTGCGCGTGCGCGTCCTCGGCCTCCGCCCGCCCCGCCCCGCACCGCGCTGCGCTCCCCTGCCCCGCCCTCTCCGCCCCTCCCATCGAGCTCCGCATGGCTGGCTGCGGCCCCGGAAGAACAGGAGTCGTCGAGTGGCAACTGCTGTCCCCGCTCGAGGAAAGCCAGGCGCCCGGCTCGCCGCGCCTGCTCTTGGGTCCCAGTGTGCATCTCGGCGGGCCAGGGAGGGTGGCAGGCTGCACGGGGCCGGCCGGAGGCGAGGAGGAGGGGCGCGCCCAGCGGGCTTCTCCAGTTTTCCACGGCAGACTCCAGGGAGCGACGGCCTCCCTCCGTCTGTGGCCAGTTGGCCCCACTGACCCCCCTCCCCCCCAAGGCCCCACCCAGAACCCCCTTCCGAGCTGCTGCTCGAAGAGCAAGGCGCCTGGGGGCCGGGGCAGGCGGACACTCTGGGCTCCCGGCCCCCTTGCCCCCCCACGCACAGCCGGCACCGCACACGCCTTCGACCTCTCCCGTGCGTGCGCGACCAGCTCCTGCCTGTAGATTTGTGCTGGGAGAAGACCCCGATCCCCCGTCACCCTCCTTTTGCACGCAGCGCGCTCTCCAGCCCCTTCCTGGGCCCCTCTCTGTCTTGTCTCCCGTCTGGTCAGGAACCTGTTTGCAAGTGAAGCAATATCTCCGTGTTTTGTATATACAACCGCTCTTGTAGCCTTTGGTTTTTTTGTTATTGTAGAGAAACACAGATTCTTTATACACTTTGTAAGATTGACGCCAAACCCCAGCTCTCGACCTCTTATTCTCCCTGTGGCCCCCGCACTGTTGCCCCGATGCCTCATTTCTTCCGCCCGTTACTAAAATGTATAATCCGACTTCCTGTACAGAAACCTGCCGCTGCGCCTTTGTCTTCATTCTCTCCGCCAGGCGGCCACGGCTGGGCCAGGGCTTCGCGAGGCACACGTCCCGCTGCGGGCTGCGTCGGCCCGGCTCAGCCCCGCAGGGAGCTAGAAGAGCAGGGCCAAGCGCCACCCGGGACAGTGCGGAGGCCCACGAGCTGACCACGGGGGCCTTGGCCTGCGGGGGAGGGGTGGGTGCCCTCTCCAAGCTGCCCCTGTGGCTGGGGGATGTACTCTACTTCTTCTCGGCCCGGGAGCTGAGGGTGCCTCCTAGCAGGGGCTGACCTGTGCCCGCTGCTCCCCATTCCCAGCCCTGGGGTTGGACTGTCCTCGCTTCCGTCTGCTGCCCACGGCCTCCGCCTCCCCTGGGGTCTCGTCAAGGACACGCAAGAGGGACTCGACCAGGGGATGTTGGTGATACGGGCGCCACCCCAGCTCTCCCCATCCCAGGCTGCCCTTTAAGGAGGGCCCAGTGGGAGGACGCTGGTGCCAGAGGGGAGGCAGGCGGCCTGGAGTTCCTCTGCCTCTCCCCAGGATCCAGCTTCTCCCCTGGCCTGAGGGCCATTTGCCACTATGGTGGAAGTGTTGCTATCCCCCTCGCCTCCCACCCCCATCCCTGCCCTGACCATGTGACCCAGTAACTCCTGTCTCACCTGAGTGCCTGCAGCTGTTCTAGAAGCTCTACCCTCTGGCTGAAGCCACTTATGCCCTTGACCCCTTGAAGAGCCACCAGAGACGGGGGTCTGCTTCTCCCAATGCCAGGCTTTGGCCGCTCTGCCTGGAGAGCTGGGCAAACCCAGGCAGTCTTTCCAGAAGGGCCCTGAGCCACAGGGGGCTGTTCCCATAGGGGAGTTGGAGTGAGGCAGGGTGTGTGCTCCAGGCCAGGGGGCGTCCTGAGCCAAGGCCAGCAACAGGACAGCGGCAGATGTGGTGGGGCCACAAACACTCCAGGGACCATTCACTCAGACCCTGGGGGTGCCGAATCTGGATTTGGGCAAGGTGGGCGTGGGGAGGTCAGAGGGTGGGCAGAGGCTTCAGGCAGGCTGGGTGAAGTAATGAGGCACCCTGGAAGGTTTCAGGTAGTCCAAAGATCAGATCTTTCCTGAGCCTCCATGGACTGGCCGGGCCCGAGGCACATACCAGGGAACGAGACTGAGATGACATTGTCCCCTTGGGGGTTCCAGTCCAGCGATGCTGTTTCAGTTACTCTGATTTCAGTGATGTAGTAAGCCCAGCATGTACACTCGGTGCCAGGCACTGTTCTTAAGTCTTTTTTTTTTTTTTTTAATGGTGATAAAATACACAACATTAAATTGGCCATCTTGACCACTTTTCTGTGTACAGCTCAGTGGCATTAAGTATATTCAGTGTTGAGCAACCATGCCCACCGTCCGTCTCCAGAACTCTTCATCTTGCAAAACTGAGACTCTGTCCCCGTGAAGCACCATCTCCCCACCCCCTGCCCCATCCCAGGCTCCCACCATCTACTTCCTGTCTGTGAATTTGACTCCTCTAGGGACCTATAAGTGGAATCCTACAGTATTTGTTCTTTTGTGACTGGCTTATTTCACTTAGTATAATGTCTTCAAGGTTCATCCACGTTGTAGCAGGTGTTAGAAGTTCCTTTTTAATAAAAGGCTGAATGATCGTCCATTGTATGGATAGTCCACTTCTTGTTTATCCATTCATCCATCGATGGATATTTGGGTCGCTTCCACTTGCTGGCCATTGTGGATCATGCTGCTGTGAACACGGGTGTGCAGATAGAGGTGTTCGGGTCCCTGCTTTCAGTTCTTCTGGGTAGATAGCCAGAGATGGAATCGCTGGGTTCTAGGGTGACTCTGTGTTTAATTTTTCCACAAACTGTGTTAACCTAAATAAATTATGTCATTTAAAAGTGGAGAGAGGGGCGCCTGGGTGGCTCAGTTGGTTAAGCGTCTGCCTTCGGCTCAGGTCATGATCTCAGGGTCCCAAGTTGGGCTCCCTACTCAGCGAGGAGTCTGCTTCTCTCTCTCCCACTGCTCCTCCCCCTGCCACTTGTGTTCTCTCTCTCTCTCTCAAATAAATAAAATCTTTTTTTTGTTTTTGTTTTTTTTAAAGATTTCATTTATTTTTTTTTTTTTAAGATTTTATTTATTTATTTGACAGAGAGACAGCGAGAGAGGGAACACAAGCAGGGGGAGTGGGAGAGGGAGAAGCAGGCTTCCCACCGAGCAGGGAGCCCGATGCAGGGCTCGATCCCAGGACCCTAGGATCATGACCTGAGCCGAAGGCAGCCTCCTAACAACTGAGCCACCCAGGTGCCCCTCAAATAAATAAAATATTTAAAAAATAAATAAAAGTGGAGGGCGCCTGGGTGGCTCAGTCGGTTAAGCGACTGCCTTCAGCTCAGGTCATGATCCTGGAGTCCCGGGATCGAGTCCCACATCGGGCTCCCTGCTCAGCCGGGGAGTCTGCTTCTCCCTCTGACCCTCCTCCCTCTCGTGCTCTCTGTCTCTCACTCTCTCTCTCAAATAAATAAAAAAAATAAAAATAAAAAAAATAAAAGTGGAGAGAATAGTCTAACTCCCATAAGCCCACTACCCAACTTCAACCAATCTGGTTTCACCCCATTCTCTTCCTGTGTGCAAATCCTGGACATATTCCCCCTCTAAATATTTCTCTCTTTTTTTAAGATTTTATTTATTGATTTGACAGAGAGAGCACAAGCGGGGAGGGGGGGAGTGGCAGGCAGAGGGAGAGGGAGAAGCAGGCTCCCTGCTGAGCAAGGAGCCTGATGTGGGGCTTGATCCCAGGACCCCGGGATCATGACCTGAGGCGAAGGCAGACACTTAACCGACTGAGCCACCCAGGCACTCTCTTTTTTTAAGGAGATTTTTTAAAAGATTTTATTTATTTGAGAGAGAGAGAGAACAAGCAGGGGGAGGGGCAAAGGGAGAGGGAGAAGCAGGCTCCCAGCTGAGCAGGGAGCCCCACACAGGGCTGGATCCTAGGACCCTAGGATCATGACCTGAGCCAAAGGCAGACGCCCAACTGACTGAGCCACCCAGGCACCCCATTCATTTAAAAATGTACATCCAGTGGTTTTAGTACATGCACAAGGTTGTGCAAACACCACACTGTAATTCAGAATTTTTTTTCATCACTCCAAAAAGAAACCTCATATCCATTAAGCAGTTCCTCCCCATTTCCCCTTCTCCGGTCCCTGGCAACCACCAATCTGCTTTTTGTCTCTTTGGACCATGGTGTTATTTCCCATGTGCCTTTGTCCCCTGCATTTCCTGTAAATGAATAGTTAGATCTAGAGATTGATCAGATTTAGGGCTGAGTGCTCCGTAGGTGGTGTGTGCACACACCAGGAGACAAATGATGTCAGCGTGTCTCTCATTTGTGATGTTTGCAGCTGCTGCAAAGCATCACCTAGATTCACAGTCCATTAGGGGTTATGAAATTCAAAATCTAGCCTTCTGCATTTATTTCTGGAATACATCCATAAAGAGAAGTTTCCCTTCATTTAATGTGGTTACCCTGAGGTACAGATTGTAAAGGTCAGCATAAATACTTAATTCTTTTTGTCAATTTCCGAATTTCATAATTTTCAAGATTTTGAGTTGGTTCCCGAGAAGCCTTCAAAAGTGACTGATTATTTTTTTAGTAAAATGCATGGATTCAGCTCCTTTGTTGGGGCCAAGCTTTCAACCAGTGTGTCCAATGGGAGTGGAATTGGTTAGGAGGTTTTTATCTGGGACTGAGTTTTGACTAGTGTATCTAGGAGTTAGGTTTCACATGGGGTGGGGGGAGTGGAAAAACGAGTAAATGCATTTGGGAATCCGGGAGTCAGGGAAGGAAGTTAGAAATATGAAGTGTCTGGGATAAACTTTGGTGTTGGTTTAGAATTAGGGGTATTGGTGTGCACTCATGGTTTTAAAGACGGATGGATGATGGATGGATGGACAGATAGATGATAGCTAGATAAATGTCTATATATAGGTACATACATACATATGTATTAGAATGAGAAAAGTAAGAATTGATAACATGATAGCTGTGAGCACACCTAGCACCCAGATCTTGGTTTTTAAATATCGTTCCCCATTAAAACCAGGGCTCCTTAGAGAAATGGTTGCTTCCAGAACTGAGGCAGGTAAAAATACAAGAAAAAGCCACCTTGGAACATTTTGTTGAGCCAGTATAAAAGGAAAAAAATCATCTTTTGACAACCATTATCTGATTAAAAAAAAAAAAAAAGACAGCCATGGCTAACACCTCCACGCCACTCCCTTCTTCCTGACTTGATTGAGGATGTGATGCCCGGAATCATAGCAGCCATCTCACTACCATGAGGAAAAGGCCAAGAGACTCTCAGGGTCATCATTTGACAAAGCCAATGCCAGCAGCCGTCCTCCTCCAGAATTCTTGTAAGTAAAAATAAAACCCTCTTTGCCAAAGTAATCACAACAACAATAAAATTAAAACAAAACATTGATTCAGTCAAGTGTCATCAATGGTTAATAAACCTAGTGGGTGAAGGTTTGTTGAGGAACCAGATATTTAATTTCAAAGTATTTTCCCATAAAGCACTATTGACAAGTACAACATACTATCTCAGGGTGGAGACCTGGCAGACACCATTTTATTTTATTTTTTATTTTTAAAGATTTTATTTATTTGTCAGAGAGAGAGAGCATGTGAGCACAAGCAGGGGGAACGGCAGGCAGAGAGAAGCAGGCTCCTTGCTGAGCAAGAAGCCTGATGCAGGATTCGATCCCAGGGTCCTGGGATCGTGACCTGAGCCGAAGGCAGACACTTAACCGACTGAGCCACCCAGGCATCCTGGCAAACACCATTTTAACCAGGCTAGCATACTCAGCAATGGAAGAAATCAACATTCTATTCTTCCTTGCATATGCACTGAGAACTCGTTATCACTTCTGCAGTTCCTGTTCCAAATGCACAAATCCTGACAAAACATTAGACAAACACAAACTGAGGAACTTTCTACAAAATAACTAGCTCATACTCTTCAAAAGTATCAAGGTCATGAAAGACAAGTAAAGATTGACGAACTATTGCAGCATGAATGACACTGGGAGTAGAAAAATACAAAGTGTGATTGGGAATGAATGCTGGAGCTTTAAAGGACTTTATTGGAAACTTTGAATGGGATTTGGGAACTACGTGGTAATATTGGATCAATAATAATTTCCTGATTTTGAAGGTGGTACTGTGGTTATGTGGAAGAGTGTGCTTATACTTGAGAAATATACACTGAAAAACAAAGAAAAATATACAGTGAAGGGGTGCCTGCCTGGCTCACTTGGCAGAGTATGCAACTCTTGATCTTGAAGTCCTGAGTTCAAGCCCCACATTGGGGGTAGAGATTACTTAAAAATAAACAAACAAACAAACAAACAAATAAACTTAAGAAAAAAGAAAATATTTAAAAAAATAAAGGGGGACGCCTGGGTGCCTCAGTCGGTTAAATGTCTGCCTTCGGCTCAGGTCATGATCCCAGGGTCCTGGGATGGAGTCCTGCATCTGGCTCCTTGTTCGGCAGGGAGCCTGCTTCTCCCTCGCCTGCCGCTCCCACTGCTTGTGCTCTCTCTCTCTCTCTCTCTCCGACAAATAAATAAAATCTTAAAAAAAACAAATAAATAAATAAATAAATAAAGGATTCGGGGTTCCTGGCTGGCTCAGTCCACAGAGCTTGTGACTCTTGGTCTTAGGGTTGTGAATTCGAGCCCTACATTAGTGTGGAGCCTACTTAAAGATTAAAAAAAAATTTTTTAATAAAAATAAAAATAAAGGATTCAGAAATACTAACAATTGGGGCATCTGGGCAAAGGGTCTATGGGAGCTCTGCGTATTACTTCTGCAACTTTTATGATGTAAATTTGACATTTTTTATTTTTTATTTATTTTATTTATTTATTTTTTAAAGATTTTATTTATTTGAGAGAGAGAGAATGAGAGAGAGCATGAGAGGGGAGAGGGTCAGAGGGAGAAGCAGACTCCCCACTGAGCGGGGAGCCCGATGTGGGACTCGATCCTGGGACTCCAGGATCATGACCTGAGCTGAAGGCAGTCGCTTAACCAACTGGAGCCACCCAGGCGCCCTTGACATTTTTTAAAAAACTAAACTCTATGCCCAATGTGGGACTTGAACTCACGACCCCAAGATCAAGAGTGACATGCTCTACCAACTGAGTCAGCCAGGCGCCCCGACATTATTTAAAGAATTTTTAAAAACCCCGGTAAATGGATTTTTTTTAAGGTTTTATTTTATTTTTTTAAGGAATCTCTATACCCAACGTGGGTCTTGAACTTGTAACCCTGAGATCAAGATTCGCATGCTCTACCAGCTGAGCCAGCCAGGCTCCCCCCAGTAAATGGATTTAAACATTTGATGGGTTTATTTATTTATGTATTTATTTCTTTACTAAGATTTTATTTACTTATTTGACAGAGAGGGACACAGCGAAAGAGAGAACACAAGCAGGGGGAGTGGGAGAGGGAGAAGCAGGCTTCCCGCAGAGCAGGGACCCCGATGTGGGGCTTGATCCCAGGACCCTGAGATCATGACCTGAGCCGAAGGCAGACGCTTAACGACTGAGCCACTCAGGCTCCCCTTAACATTTGATGTATTTAGATCTACTGCACCCATTACCCTTACTGAAGGGCAAATTATCCCACTTGTGGCCAGTGAGAGCTTTTTCTAGTTGACTCCCACTGACACTACCTTACTAGGTAATGTCTTTGAGAACGCCTGCGCTTTCTGGTATATCAGATTGTGTCAGGTTCATCTTGTACATTTCCTGCCCCAGACCCAGAATCAGGTATTTCCCCAGCGTTCCCTGGTTCGTTCAATTGGAAGTAGCGATATTTAGAGACTATGATCTGGGTTTAAGGAGTGCTGATGGCAACAAAGTCAGTCTTTGTTTCAGACCTTTTCAGTGGACAGAGCTAGGAAATGTTTGCTTTTTTGCAAAGATAAAATATATTGTGACGCTCCCAATTCAAGTTCAAGACTATAAGGTTTTTTTTTTTTTTTTTTTTTTAAATTTTATTTATTTATTTGAGACAGAGAGAATGAGAGAGAGAGAGCACATGAGAGGGGTGAGGGTCATAGGGAGAAGCAGGCTCCCTGCCGAGCAGGGAGCCCGATGCAGGACTCGATCCAGGGACTCCAGGATCATGACCTGAGCCGAAGGCAGCCGCTTAACCAACTGAGCCACCCAGGCGGCCAAGACTATAAGGTTTTTATTAGCATAATCAACCTTATGTCTGTACCTCCTTCACTCCCTCTGAAAATCCCAGTCCTTGACATGAACGTATTACTTTGTTTTTGCTTTATGCAAAACTAAATATGCAACAGACTCAGAATAACAATTGCAACATCACTATCAACAATATAATAGTGGTATGTAGGGTTAAATTGTCGTTTTAAAGTCACTAGACATTCATCTCTCTGTTGTTTTGTCACCAACTGGATACAGAAGTTTCTCTGTTTTATTTTCGTTTTTAGGGCTACCTTTACACTTTAAAATTTGTTTTATAATTATATGCAATATTTTACATGGTTGTAAAGCCAAATATATAAAACAAGGTATATTTTTAAAAGTCTAACTTGTATCTCTGTCCCCTTCCTCCTTCTTCTAACCTTTTAAACAATGTTATGATTTATCTTTTCACTTCTGAAAAATAAAGCTAGTACAACACAACAGAATGTAACTGAGGTAATCGAATTGCTCCATATATTTCATAAAGGCAGGGCAGGAGGGGAGAGGAGTACTGAGGCAATTCTCCATCCTACCTCAGGCCCTTTGCATGTGCCTGAACCCTCTGCCTGGGATTCTTCTCCCCTCTTTTCTCTTAGTTCCCCTCTGCTCTGTATCAGTTGTCAGTTCAATTGCTTCTTCCTTAAGGCAGTATTTTTGGACTTTCCAAATTATTCCATGATATGTCCCCCTCACTTGCTACAATTTATTACTTTTGTAATTAAGAATTACACAATTGGTTAATTCCCTAGGTTAAGGTCCATGAAGGCAACAGTATTTGTCTTAACCCTGTGTCCCCAGAGCCTATACAGTGCCTGGCTCATAACAGGCCCTCTTACTGATGTTTATTACATCTAGTGAATGAACCTATTGCATGAATGAATAAGTGAATGATGAATAAATGGCGTTGGCTTTAGGCTCTTCCACGGCCCCCTAACCTCTCTAGGCTGCCGTTTTCCCTCTGTAAAGTGTGATCATACGGTTCGTCTCTCTTTCCCTCCCAGAATTAATGAGAAGCATATGGGAGGTGATGAACACTTACAAATCCCTTAGCTGGGTGTCACGTTCAAGTTTGTAACGGTTAGCTAAGCACTGGTCGTCGGCAGGTGGCGCCACCAACCCCGCTCGTGCCCCCTGCCGGGATGGGGCGGGGTCAGGGTTGGGGGTGGAGCCGGAGCTGGGGGCGGAGTTAAGACGCGGTGGGGGCGGAGCCAGCAGCTGCGGCGCTGCGGGGCCTGTGCGGCCCAGGACGTCCCTGTCGCCTCCGGCCCCGCCTCCTAGGGCGGGACGTGCGCGGGGATTGGCTAGTGCGGGCGAGAGGCAGTCGCCATTGGACCGTGGCACCGTCGGCTCGGCGGGCGGTGTCCGGACGCAGGTGCCGGCCGGAGCCGAGCTGGCGGCGCTGACGGGACCGGCCGGGCCGGGACCGGGGCCGGGGCTAGTGGAGGGGCCTGCGCGGCCGCCCGGCCCGGCCGCGGGTCAGGTAGGCACGGGCGGGCTGATGGGGTGGGGTGGGGGGGGCGCGGGTCCGCGGGCCGGCGCCGGGTTCGAGGCCCTAGCCTGGCTCCCGAGCGGGACGATCAGGCTCAGACCCTCGGCCTCAGCCTTCTCCGGAACGAGGTATCGCAGTCCCCGTCTCGAGGGCGGCGGGAGGTCCCCGGGACCCGGCACACAGTAGGTGCCTCTCCGAGCCTCGGTTTCCTCAGCTGTGAAACCGGGTCATCCCAGCGCCAACCTCATGGGGCTTGTTGGGAGAATTCAGAAGGTGGCGGATGAGGAAAGACCCTTGCACACAGTAGGCTGTCAATAAGCGCCTTCCTCTACCTCCTTCCAGCGGGGCTCTGCCTGGAAGATAGTAAATATTATAATGACCCAGGCACTGTCTACAAAGGACTTGCTTAGCAGAGTGCCTGGCTGTTAGTGGGTGCTCAAAACGGGGTAGCCAGAATTTATATGATTCTCTTATTTAGTCCTCTAGGGACCTTAATAGGTGGAAGTACTAGAAATGTTCCCTGTTAGATGAAGGAATTGAGGCTCAGAGAAGTCTTTTCTCTTGGGGCCATACATCGAACGAGAGCAGAGCTGGGCTTAAACCTGGCCTCCAATGCAGGGCCGTGCAAGGACTGCAGGACACACAGGAGCCTCTCTCTGGCGAGCGAAGAGGAATGAATGCATTTTACAGGCTCCACATTTCTTCTAAAAATAAGAGCAGCATTTAGTGCACACTTACTGTGCCAGATTCTGGCTGTGCCTTGTCTCATCAAACCCTCTAACAGCTCTGTAAGCTGATGACAGTAATCGTTAAGAAGAGCTAATATTTACTGACTTCTTAATAATTAGGGGCGTATGAGCTGGGTATTGTTATGACCTTCATTTTACAGACGAGAAAACTGAGGCCCAGAGAGTGAAGCAGTTTGCCCGAATGGGCACCCTTAGGGCCCTCTGACTCCTCTTCCTGTAGTTTCTTGCCCTCAGGGAAAGGACGCTGGACAGGTTGCTTTGCCTCAGCGCCACCCCAAGTGGGCCTAGACAAGGACAAGCTTTGCCGGAGGAATTGAGCCTGGGGGCTCCTTCTCAAGAGTCCCTCAGCAAAGTCCATCAGCTCCATCAACTTACTTGACAAAAGAGAAGGATGAGGCCCAGAGAGGCAAAGTGGCTTGTTCCTGGACACACAGCATCAGTGACAGAGTCAAGATTTTAAAAAATCCAGGTCTTCTGAGTCCTAGACCCACTCACTGGACTAAGTTGAAATCTTGGTCCTGTCCCTTCTTAGCTGTGTGATCTTGGGCAAATAGCTGCCCCTCTCTGAGCCTCAGTCTCCTCACCTGTCAAATGAGGGTAATTATTAGATTTATGTCATAGATTTGTTGTGAAGACTCAGTGAAATCTATTCCCCAGGCATTGGGCCAAGTTCACTTGAGGCATCGGCTCACTCGCCCAGCCCAGCAGCCCCAGAGCTGAGTCCAGCCTTGAGTTTAGCCCCTTCCAAGCCCAGGCTTCTGTGGTTTGCACAAGCCTCTAGCCTCTAGACATCCCTGATTCCCACCACGGGCCCTGGCAGACCAAGGTATGGGGGTCAGGAGGGTTCTTCTCCCCCCCTTGCTCTTACACAGAGTAGGGGCTGAGAAATGAAACGCAGCAACTTTGTGCCCAACACAGGGCAGGCGCCAGGGACGACAGAGTGCATGTCCAACCTGGTCCCCCCTTCCCAGAGCTCACCGAGAGTGAAGAAATAAGAGCACTTCAGGGAGGGGTACATTCCATGAACACAATAATGTGGTCACGAACGGCACTTTGGCCAGGATGGTCAGGGAAGGCCTCTCCAGGCAGGTGATCTTTGAAGGGGACGCTTAGGGCAACTGTTTAGAGTTCAGCGAGCTTCTCAGTACCCAGCATGCGGTAGGTCCTTAACGAACTGTAGCTGCTGTCATAATTTTGTGATTTTCAGGCCTTGCTTTAGCAGATTTACTGATGAATCTCCCCCCCCCCACCCAATAGTAACAGAAATGGCAGAACATAATATATGGGAGCTCTGATGATTCTTGGAGCGCCCAATTCCTTGCAGGAATGTTAAGGCTGATGCTTGGAGGGGTGGGAAGAATGGATTCCCCTCTATGTGCATTCTCTCGGAGAGCCCAGAGGCTTCCCTGTTGACCTCTGAGCCGGAAGTTCCTCGGGAGGGATAGGAGCGCACACAACGTGCCAGGCCCCCCGCCACCGCTGCCCTGAGGATGTTATCTGGGCCAAGCAGTCTTCCTCCCTGCTTCTCCTGCCTCTGGGCTGATATTTGCTTATCTGGCTGGCAGCGGCCCAACTGTGGAGGCTCCGAAGGGCACGGTGGGCCAGGAAGGCTTCTGGCTGAACTGTTCAGAGGGTGCTGATCCGTGGGCAGATGATGGCCTTGGTGCAAAGCGTTAGTCAATCACTTACTCTGGCTTTTCCCCTTCTGTCTTAGGTGTCAGATTTGGCCGGCAGGGGTTGATAAAAGCTGCCTAGGGGGTGCCTCAGTGAGTGTTTCTGGCGTCTCTGGACTGCAGCTCCTGGAGACAGAGGCCTGAGGACAAGACCTCGGGGACCCCTGGCTCCAGGGTTCCTGTGTTGCCTCTGTTACTTCCAGGAAGTTCTCAGGGGAAACACACAAGGTCTCACTGGCTCCTTCTGGGACGGGGGTGAAGGCTGCCAAGGGTTCCTTTTGGTGGAACAGACCCGAGGGTAGGGGGGAGAATAGTGCTGAAGCCCCCCACCCAGAGCAGACTTGAGGTCGCTGCCTAAGTCTCCGGCCATCTCCCACTGCTTCTCCTCGAGGACACGGGCATGGCTTGGATCACCTGCTCCAGTAGGAACAGAGGCTGCCCGAGTCCTTCCCAGCCTGCGTCGTTTTCCTGAAGGCCTGAGGTGTCCAGGAGGTATCAAACGATGCCCCATCCTGGTCTGTTCGCCCCAGGTTTCTAGCTCAGTTCTGCCCAACTCCAAGGCAGGCTCACGTGCTGTGAGCGCAGCCCCGGAAATCCAGTCCATGGAGAACAAGTGTCTAGGTGGTCGGCGGGCAGGGTTCCAGCCCACGGAAGCCCCAAGCACAAGGCCTGGCCCACAGCAGGCTCTCAGTAACTGTTCGGGGCCCTTCCCGGGTCTGGAGAGGTGATGCTGGGGGTGGCCTGCAGGCCTTGAGGGCTGGACCTGGCTGGCCTTTCTCAGGAGGGTTAGAGATAATAAAACCAAGCCCCTACTGTGCGTCAGGCCTGGGCTGAGTTACAAGTGGCATCTCATTGAATCCCCCATTTTACAGATTGGGCGACTGAGGCTCCGAGAGCTGGATTCAAGCCCTGGTCAGTGTTTGGCTCGATATCCTTGCCCTTAACCTCCCTGCCGGCCTCTCCCCAGGCTCCTGGGACCATGGGCCTCAGGCCCTGAGGACACAGGGCTCCCTGTGGCCATGACGACGGGTGACTGCTGCCACCTCCCTGGCTCCCTGTGTGACTGCTCGGGCAGCCCTGCCTTCTCCAAGGTCGTGGAGGCCACTGGCCTCGGGCCACCCCAGTACGTGGCGCAGGTGACTTCAAGGGATGGCCGGCTCCTCTCAACCGTCATCCGAGCCTTGGACACGTCAAGGTGAGTGGCGCCCGAGCAGGGGTCTTTGCCTTCACTCGCTTTACTCTCTGGGCCAAGTGATTTTCTCCCAGTCTGGGGTCAGAAATCCAATCATCTAGAGGGACCGGGTGGGCGAATAAACCAGGGAAGGGGCCCCAGTCATAACTGCGGTGTAGATACAGAGGCCCCGGCCGGCCAGGTCTGGTTCTCCAGGAAAAGCGGAAATTCCAGATTGTCAGGTGAAATCTGAAGATTAGATGGTGGGGAGTAGCTCATGGTTTGGAGAGGCATGATAAGGAAGTGGCTCACAGTACAGGCCGTGGATTCACAGCACCTGGGCTCAATCCTGCCCTGCAGCCCCTCTCCCTCAGGGACCAGGGACAACTTACTTTACCCTCGTCTCTCGGAGATGGGGACACCTTCCTCATCGCATTGTTCCGAGAGGCTCTTGCTGTGGTCCACATACGGTGTCTGCCCGCGGGTTTGCCACCTCGTATGCATTCAATAAAAGTATTTAAGCCCCGGTGCGGGCCTTCCAGACCCCCATGTGAGCTCCCCTGCCTCGTTTGCCAATTTGTCATCATTTTCAAGGAAAAGAGTTTGAGGTAAACCCTTCAAATCTGAATCTGAATCCATTTTCACTCATTTGGATTTAAAACAGCCACCAGGTTGGCTAAGGGAACAAGACTCTGAGTGATATCTTTTTCTTTTTAATTTTTCAAGTTTTTCGCATTGTCGTCAGGTTTATCTACTAAGATTTCATTCCTAAGTTCTTTTCCAGTTTTTTTTTTTCATTGTGGTAAAATAGAGATAACCTAAAATGTGCCATTGTAACACTTTTTAAGTATACAGTTAGTTCAGTGCTACACTCACACTGTGGTGCAACCACCCCCACCACCCGTCTCTAGAACTTTCTTCCCAAACTGAACCTCTGTCCCCATGAAACACGGACTCCCCGCCCCCTCCCCCACCCTGCGCCCACCATCTCCTCTCTGTCTCAGCAAATGTGACTCCTCCAGGGAGCTCCTAGAAGTGCAATTGCATGGTATTCATCTTTCTGTGACTGGCTCGTTTCACTGAGCTCCATGTCATCAGGATTTATCCGTGTTGTGGCCTGTGTCAGAATTAATTCATAAGCTGTTCATTCCAACATCCAAAGAAGCAGATGGGAGGCCTTGCAGTGCTTTGGAGGGAGCTCACTGCCATTCACCCTCCGAGTCTTTGCTTGGCGTCACTTCCGGGCAGGAAGCCTCGCTCAAGCCCAGATGATATGGAGAGTTCTCCTGGGCCTCCTCCGGGGTGTGGGTTTTTATACTCGCATCTCCATCAGCCCCCTTGAAGGCAGGACAGAGTCTGTGCCGGGCAAGCCAGGCTGGGAGCAAGGGGACATTTGGTGGGGTAGGGGGCCTGGGAAGAGGCTGACCAAGGCTAGGGGGTCCCTACCTGGGGTGCCTGAGGGGCAGTGAGTGAGCTGACCCCGCTTTGCCCCAGCCTCCCTCCTGACACCTGAGAACACCGAGGCCCAGAGGGAGGCGGACACCTGCCAGTGTCAATGAGCATTGCTGAAGCTTGAACCCAGGGCTCCTGCTTGGGTTGGAAGGGGAGAAGCTCGTTCAGTCCCACCAGCCAGTCTTGCAGTCCTCAGAGGCAGGGCAAGAGGCAGGGAGCAGAGAGTCCCTCAGTGACCCCCGCTGATGGTAAGGACAGCCATGCCCGCAAGACCACTAGGCCCTCTTGATTTGCTCCTTGGCCTCTTTGCTCATGGCTTCTCCCCTCTGATTTTTTTTTTTTTTAAGTCATCTCTATACCCAACGTGGGGCTCAAACTCATGACCTTGAGATCAAGAGTCACAGGCTCCACTGACTGAGCCCGCCACGTGCCCCTCCCCTCTGAGTTTTGATACAACTCATCCCAAACCTGCCCAGGCTGGGGACCAGGGCAGAACCACCCTCCCAGAGAGAAGGCTGCTGTTTGTCCAAAGGGTTCTCATCCTCTTGAGCCTTCGGCGCTCTGCCCACCAGTCCGTGAGCGAGCCCAGGCCGTCCTCGAAGCTTCCCAGGGCATATCTGCACCCCCGGCCCTTCCTCCTGGCCTTCCCCTGCTGCCCCTTCGACGTGGCTTCTGCCGGCTTCCTTGCCCACACTCTCCCCTCTCTTGCTCTTGGAGTGTGCCCTGGGCAGCCCCACTGAGGCTCCCCCCCCGCCAACCCCTGGTCCATTTCCTTCTCAACTGTGCCATTTGCGTTATTTTCCTGCCAGAACTTCATGAGCGAAGCCCATTTCTCTTGTCCTGCCGTCTGGAACGGTGTAGGCAGTGTAGCATGGCCACTAAGGGGGGCCTGGGCCCCGGCTTCGCAGGCTACTAGCCATGTGAGTTCACGCAAACGGGGTCACCCCTTGCTGCCTCAGTTTCCCCATCTGTGAAAGGAGGGCAAAATAGCCCCTTCCTCGCAGGTTCCCTGGGAGAATAACAGATTCATCCACGTGCTGCCCTTGGAACAGGGCACGGTCCTTAATCAGTGCTTGGCAAAAAGTCAGGTTTCATTTTGTTTTCTTTTCTCCGAAGTGGCTTTTCCAAAAAAGTAGGGTTCCCCGGGACAAACCCCAAACTGACGTGGCTCTTCCTCAAGGTTCTGGTCCCTTCCACTTCCTGGGGTTGGCTTCCGGAGCAGGGATTCCTTTCCTGTTAACTCTGGGCAGGGGCGCTGTGGGATCAGGGTGGAGCCCGGTACAGCCTTTTGACATCGTAGGGGACGGCAGCAGCCCCGGCACAGGACTGAGAAGAAAGTAGCCATGAGGGGTCCGCTCAAGGTTTTGGCTTCAAAGCAGCCAGGCTCTGCCCCACAGCAGGAGACGCTGAGGAGAGGATAGCAAACAGTTTCTGAGGGGAAACTGGTGTTATCTGGAAAACGGCCCTCCTGCTCCGCCTCCTTCGTGTGTTCCTGCGGTCCACTCTCCGGGCAGAAATGTTTGGAAAACAATGACTCATGTGCTGGACAGCCTCTGCGCCCACCAAGGCCACACCTCCAGCCCTGAGCTGCCCCAGGAAGGACCCAGTATCCCCAGAGACCAGGCTGGGGCTGAGGCTTCCCTCAAGTGGCTTCCTGTGGACGCTTGTTATGTCTGTCTTCTGAGCCTACCTAGGACACAGGAGCAGGGGAACTACTCTCCCTGGATGCACAGGTTTCTCAAGTAGCGTGGCCTTCAGGTGAGACTAGATCCAGGGCCTCTGATGGTGTCCTTGAGAATCTGTCTTTCCCTGTTGCTTGGCTCTGCTTTCCTCTGTTTGGCATCATTCACGGACTCCACATGGGGACCAGACTGCTGCCATCAGCTCCAGACTTACATCAGCCTTGCTGTCTCTAGTTCTGGAGTTGAGGGGGTGGGGAGAATTTCAGGAATTAATCACAGTGACTCTGATTGCTTCACACATGCCTTTCCCTGAATCAGTCCTGGTGACCAGGGGTGTGTGGTGTTCTAATCGGTCAGGCCTGAGGTCATCAGGGGTGTTGTCAGCTCTGCTCTAGTCCTTGAGGACCGAGACTTGAGAGTGGGTTGGTTGCCCGGGACGGTTAGGGGAGTATTGCAGGGAAAGGAGGAACAGATGCTAGATGGGCAGCTGTAAGAGATGCTCACCCTGGGCCTAAAATTGTGCCACAGGAACCCTGGGGAGGGAGCACACTGCTGCACTTCCGGGAATTTGGGAAAGCTTTACAAAGGAAAGGAGGTCTGGAGCTGGGTGTTGAAGGATGAGTAGGAGTTTGCCAAGTGGCAGCGCAGGGGCAATGCTGACCTTATGATCCAGTGGGCAGCAAAGCAGGCGTAGGCAAGAAGATTGGTTGTTGCTCATGCGCTCTATCTCTGTGTCTAGCGATGGTCCCTTCTGCCGGATCTGCCACGAGGGAGCAAATGGGGAGAGCCTGCTGTCCCCATGCGGCTGCACTGG
This sequence comes from Phoca vitulina, assembly GCF_004348235.1. Classification (NCBI taxonomy): domain Eukaryota; kingdom Metazoa; phylum Chordata; class Mammalia; order Carnivora; family Phocidae; genus Phoca; species Phoca vitulina. Next base: position 5,311,232 of record NW_022589784.1, on the reverse strand, counting down.
TACGCTGGGGGCCGTTCACAAGAGCTGTCTGGAGAGGTGGCTTTCCTCGTCCAACACCAGCTACTGTGAGCTGTGCCACACGGAGTTTGCAGTGGAGAAGCGGCCCCGGCCCCTCACAGAGGTATGCTTGGGAGCCCCAGGTTGGAGCGGGCAGGGGGCAGGCAGACAGGCCTGGGGCCGGAGGAGGGAACTGCCCAGGAGGATCCTTCTCTATGGAGTGGACCTCCTTCTCCCCCACCCCCATGGTAGAGTCTGTGGATGGGGGTGGGGAACCAGGCCCGAGACCCCGTGCCCCCTCCCTGTTCGGTCACCCCTGAAGCTGAGACCTGAAGAATGAGGAGCCAGCAATGCCAAGGACCCAAGCTGGGGAAGGACAGTCCTGGCAGAGGGCACAACAAGTGCAAAGGCCCTGAGGCCAGGAAGAGTTCGGTGTGCTTGATGAAGCCTGGGTGGCTGGAGTGGAGCGAGTTACAGGAGGGGGAGAGTGGCCCGGAGGAGGTATTGGCAGCTACTCCGGGCTTTGTGGGCTGTGCCCAGGAGCTTAGACTTTAGCCTGAGCGGCGTGGGTCAGGCCCGAGATGAGCATTCTCGGGCGTGGTGGCTGCCGCACTGCTCTCCGGAGCCCTGCTGGCTGCACGGGTGCCCCCCGGACTCCTCCGGGCCTGCTTGGAGGGGGCAGCTGAGCGCTGTACAGTCATGTTGCTGGGCTGGGGGTGGGCTCTTGGAAAGGCCCCTGGCCCGCCCGGGGTGGCTGGGCGTTCAGAAGAACAGTACGGTAGGAGAGGCAGCACCCGCCTGCACCCCTCTCCCTTTGCCCTCGCCCTCCAGCCACATGGGCCTCCTCCCTGCTGTACTTTGCCCAGGCCACATACTCCCATATCAGGGCCCCACATTTGCTGTTCTGCAGCCTGGGGTGCTGTCTTCCCTGTTCTTCACATGGCTGCTTCTGCTCATTCCGTTCAACTCACGGTCCCCTCCTCAACAAGGCCGTCCCCTCCCCGACCATCCACCCCATTTCATACCTCTTGTACTAGCGTGGGAGCTCCGGGAGGGCAGGGACCCTTCTGTTCCATTGACCGGAATTACCATGAGCGAAGCCCACTTCTCTCGCCCCTTCATCTGCGGGGGCCCTGCGACAAGACCCCCAGCCAGACCCCCCCCCCCCAGCTTGCAGTCCTGGCTCTGTGGGTGACCAGTTGTGTGAGTTTGCACAAATGAGTCCATCCCTCTGTGCCCTCAGTATCCCCCGTCTGCACAATGGGGGCACCTAGCAGGGCCCGGGAGCTCATCGTAGGCTCAGTAAGTATGGGAGGGAAGGAAAGTACAGAGGGTGGCGCCCGGCCAGAGGCTGGTCCTGCGGGGCCCGCCCATCCACATGGGTGTCTGCAGGCAGAGGCGTGAGGCCTGGAGGTCCCGCACCCCCATCCCCAGGCCGGGGCTCGTGGGAGGGCGTTATGAAGCCCGCCTCAGCTGCTCCTCCCCCCACCCCCGCAGTGGCTGAAGGACCCGGGGCCTCGGACAGAGAAGCGGACGCTGTGCTGTGACATGGTATGCTTCCTGTTCATCACGCCACTGGCTGCCATCTCAGGCTGGCTGTGCCTGCGCGGGGCCCAGGACCACCTCCGGCTGCACAGCCGGCTCGAGGCCGTGGGGCTCATCGCACTCACCATTGCTCTGTTCACCATCTACGTCCTCTGGACGCTGGTGAGTGGCTGCCAGCTGGAGGCATCTGGGGGTCTCTGGTTCAGAGCAGGCTGGCCAGGGCTTTGGACAGTGGCTTGGGGGCCTCCCTGCCTGCCTCTGCCCGGGTGGAAGTGATTCCCAGCATCTCACGGAGCTCCAGATTCTGAGCCCAGCCAAGGCCCAGGGAAGCCGTGAGTCAGGGGTGAGCCTCCACTCCCGAGAGATGAGGACACCTGACTGGCAGTATTGAATGGAGGCCCGCCATCCACAAGCTCAGCAAGACTAGCTGGGGTCAGGGGATAGAGAGGGCGGGAGGGTGAGAGGAAGAGCAAGACCAGAAGACTGGGAGAGAAAGAGCAGGAGAATGAGAGGGACAGACAGACAGGAAGCTGAAGAGCTGGAGAGGGAAGGCCACTGGGATTGAGAGGGACTGGACTGGCAGCCATTAGGACCCTCGCCCAGAGAGGAGCCCCCCAGTGTCACCTCTTAGGTCTAACCACTGTTGTCTAGCTGTGGGAGCATTCCCTTCTCAAAAAGGATTGGCATCCACTAGCAGGTTTTTTCTTTTCTTTTCTTTTCTTTTTTTTTTTAAGCACATAGTATGAAACCATAGGTACTGCTTCGTAGTCTGCTTGCTTTCGCTTTGCTGATGTCCTTTAAAAAAAAAGGCAGCCACCCAACAGTTATTCATGGTCTGGATGTACCATATTTATTTAACTAATCCCTTTTGATGGACACCGGGACTCTTTCCAATGTTTTCTTTCCCTTCCTTTTTTTTTTTTTTTTCCTGTTATGAACAGTGCTTTGAGCACCACCTGTGCAAATGCCTTCTTGGAACTTCCTTGATCAAAGACTATGAACCATTGACATTGGTTTTAAAAAAAATTTTTTATAGACTTTATTTATTGGGTCAGTTTCAGGTTCACAGCAAAATTGAGCAGAAGATACAGAGAGTTCTTGCATATCCCCATCCCGATCCCCGGCCTCCCCCGCCATCAACGCGGGATCAGAGGGGCACCTCCATTACAGACGAGATCGGGCGCATTCAGGGGGGTATGGCCGTAGACGGGGCACCTCCGTTAAAATAGAGGAAACCTACATCGACACGTCACGATCCTCCAGAGCCTCTGTGGCTTACAGTAGGGTTCACACTTGCTGCTGTACGTTCTGTGGGGTTTGGACAGATGGATGATGAATGTACCCACCATTATGGTATCATACAGAGTAGTTACACTGCCCTAAAAGTCCTCTGGCTCCGTCTGTTCATCCCTGCCCCCCCGCCCCCCAGCTCCTGGCACCACCGATCCTTGTACCCTCTCCATAGTTTCATCCTTACAGAATGTCACAGAGCTGGAATCATGCAGTCTGGAGCCTTGCAGCCTGGGTCCTTTCCCTTAGTGACCTGCATTTGAGGCTCTTCCATGTCTTTTCATGGCCGGAGAGCTCATTTCTTTTTTTAGCACTAATACTCCCTTGTCTGGATGTCCCGCCATTTATTTGTCCACTCACCTTCCGAAGAACATCTTGCTGGCTTCCGAGTTTGGGCAATTCTCTGACCCGGTGACATTTAATCCCTTCCAAGAGGCTGTACTACTTCGGTCCCATCCTGGGAGAAACAGAAAGGGAGCTCCTTGCTCCCTGCCGCCGACCCCTGCACTTTGCAGGGTCCTGAATGCCGGTGGGGAGTTTTCCCAGGAGAGTGAATGGGTGTGTGTACACAGTCCGTGTGAGAGATGTATGAATGCTGTCTCTGCTTCTAGAAGCATGAGCCTGGCCCTGGTTTGGGCCAGAGCAGGTGCCACCTGGGCTCAGTGTCCCTCCCCTGGGGTGGAGACCAGCGGCTGGCATTCCCACCCACCCCCACCCTGCCCTGCAGGTCTCCTTCCGCTACCACTGCCAGCTCTACTCTGAGTGGAGAAGGACCAACCAGAAAGTTCGCCTGAAGATCCGGGATGCAGATGGCTCGGAGGACGCCCAGCACTCCTCACTGGCAGCAGGACTCCTGAAGAAGGTGGCAGAGGAGACACCTGTGTGAAGGCCGGGCCAGCAGGGCCAGAGGCAGCTGGTGACGCCCTGGTATTTGGAAGGACAAAACCACCCGACCCTTCCTGCCCGGCCGGAATGCTTCTTAGACCAAGAGACACCAAGCGGAGCTGTTTTCTGTGATCCCACGTGAAGATATTTTCCAGCTGTTTTGCACACTGTGGTACATGAGGACAGATGGACGTGGCCCTGAGCTTCGGACAGAGCAGGCACCCTGATCTCATTCTGAGGCCCACCCGGCCCCCTTGGGGGCCAGCAGCCACGGCCGTAGGTGAACCAGGGCGCCCACGGAGCTGGGAGGTTCCGCAAGCTTCTTGCACTTCTCTGCACCTGACAGGCTTGCTTTCCTGGCACCCCTCGACTTTATAAAGTTGCACTGCGTTTCAAAAAACCCACCCCGAATGAATAAAAGGAGCCCTTGCTGGACAAAACGGACTTGTCAGTTACATTTCTGAACCGAGGCCTCAAAGGGAAGCACCTGAGACCTGAAGGGAGTCAGGTTAAAAAAAACAAAACCAGCCCCTCAGCTGGTTTTGAGGGATCTGTTGTAGAAGTCTGGAAGAAGCAAAGCCTGGGTTTTTGAGTGAAGAGCAGGTAGCAGGGTTATATAATAAATGATTTAAAGTAAGTACACGTAAGAAGAACAGTTTCCATTTACTTTGCATCTAGAGTGGGCCAGGTATCATGCTGGGCCCTTTATACTCCTAGTCACTATACTTAGCAAGGGTTCCCTGGTTCTGAGCCTTCGCAGGTGCCCTCCCTCTGCCCATCCTCAGTGGCAGGAATGGCTCTTACCTCCAATTTACAGAGAAGATTGAGGCTCAGAGCAGGGAAGCCTTTGTCTGAGGCCCCACGACCCCAGGAGGCAGAGATAGGGTTGACCCCCTGGTCCACATGGCTCCAGTGTGGAGCGTTCTGTGTCCCCTTCCGGGAGGACTCAGGAAAAGAAGCAGAATATGGTCATGCTAGTAACAGCATCTACTTCTTGAGCTCTTTCTGAGCTTTGTACATTTGAGGGTTCCCTGCATTGAGCCACATTTATTACTCAGAGCAGATCCAAAAGGTGGGTTCCGGGGTTCTCTTATGAATCCCATTTGCAGATGAGCAAACAGAGGCTCAGAGCACTGGGGTTACTCACCCAAGATTCCACATCCTGGATGGGTCTAGCACAGTGTCTGGCATGTTCTCTTGTTTACCGCATGAATGCCCGTCTGCTGTGTGGCTCACCCAGAGAGGGAGAAAAACCCTTTCTGCCCTAGATGAAGAACATGGGAGAAGCCAGCCTGGCCACAGCGGGGCGGGGGGTGGGGGGGGGAGAGCAAAGGGCAAAGGCCTGGAGGCTGGAAACTACGTGGCCTGTGGGAGGAGCAGCAGGGCAGCTGGGCCATGCTTGGAGCCCTGAGATTCAGGGGCAGAGGGGCAGGAGAGAGGAAGCTGAAGAGATGAGCAGGCGTCTGCAGAACAGGATCATACCTAGTGCCCCGGCTCAGCTGGCACTCAGGGCCCTTCTCATGCTTGTGGCTTTTTACGCTGTACAGGCCTGGCACCCACCTCTCCAGGCCGACTTTGGAATGTGCTGTCCCTGAAGAGAGTGCAGAGGCCCCAGGATGTGCCATCATGAAAAGAGAAAGCTTTTTCCTTTGCAGATCTCTTCTAACACTCTTATTTTATTTATTTTTAAAGATTTTATCTATTTATTTGACAGAGAGATACAGCGAGAGAGGGAACACAAGCAGGGGGAGTGGGAGAGGGAGAAGCAGGCTTCCCGCCGAGCAGGGAGCCCGATGCGGGGTTTGATCCCAGGATCCCGGGATCATGACCTGAGCCGAAGGCAGACGCTTAACGACTGAGCCACCCAGGCGCCCCCAACACTTTTATTTTTTAAAGATTTATTTATTTGAGAGAGAAAGAATGCATGTGCATGCAAGCTGGGGAGAAGCAGAATGAGGGAATCCTCATGCAGACTCCCCTCTGAGTGAGGAGCCCCGATGCAGGGCTGGATCCCAGGACCCTGAGATCATGACCTGAGCCAAAACCAAGGGCTGGACACTTAACCACTTAACCGACTGAGCCACACAGGTGCCCCTCTTCTGACACTTTCAATTACAGTGAGGAGAAAGTTATAGGTTGGTGCTAGGCAGTCTTTAATGACCCTTAACCCTAGCAAAAGAGAGAACAAGTCTTGGGTTCAGAGCTGTTGGCTGTGTACACAACTGAATGGCATCATCCTCTTATTTTTTACAAGAAACTATTTACAGCAAGTTTTCGATACGTAGTGTTATGTAAGGCAAAATTTAAAAACATATTTCTTTAAAGGAAAAAAAAATGTGTGTCAAAGGAGAGTATGAAGAAAATCATAGTTCAGGAGATGGCAAAACCCAGGAATGTGGGCAGTGTTGGGTTAAGTCAACCAGCCCATAGGAACCTAGCCTGGAAGTTTGTCTCCTCAACCAGGGCCTGGCTTGTTCCTGATTTCCAGTCACACTCACTGCAGGGGAAGGGACTGGAGAGACAGGTGGCTTCATGTCTCCACTGCTTTGCATTTGGACTCTTTTCCCTCATTCTGACAGACTGTTGTGGCCTCTTCCATCATCTCTGAGCCTTGCTGAGCAAGGGGATTCAGAGGTTTGGTGAGGCTCCTTCTGCCCCAGGGACCCCTCCAGTCTAGGAGAGGTCTAAGGGAGAGGAAAGTAAGCTTAGATACCAGTGCAGCCCCAGGAGAAGAGCTGGTGTGCACAGGGGAGGGGTTGTGGGAGGAGGAGGGCCTTGGAGATGGTTGATAGAAGGAAATTCTATGAGACAGAGGAGTTTGGGGAGTATGTGGGAATGGGGGCCTAGCCCCCGTGTCAGGCTGGGCTACTGGATTTCTTCTCTGGGCCTGGAATTCTCAGCCTGGGTCAGAATCGCCAGGCTGAATTAAGCAGCTAGGACAGTGTGGCAGATGAGATATTCCCCCAGAGCCTGATGATATGCAGCCATTCTGTGGGAGAGGGGGTAAAGAAAACTTTCCTTTTGTATACCTAGAGAGAGTTCAGTGGTTGGATGGGAACTTCTCCAAGATTCAGTGAAGCCTTTCAAAGTTCCAGAGACACTGGGGAGCGGGGTGCTGTGGGGAAAGGGAGCTGGAGGCCTCTGAAGGCTTTCCTGGGCTCTGGCTTCTTCCCAAGGCCAACCTGGTTGCCCCAGGACACAACCTGTAACAGCCCTTGAAAACCTGTTTCTGGACAGAGCCAGTTCTTCAGGACAAAGGGATCCAGGGGCAGACAGAAAGGAGCCCCCGTTAAGGTTAATGGGCTCTCCTGGCCTGTGACTCATTTCTTCTATCCTGTTGGGATTATTGCTTGTTCATTCACTCAAGAAACATCCGTGAGCACATACTAAGTCCCCAGCTTCATGTTTCGGTTGTTGGTTAATGGGTTCAGTGAGAGGAACTTAGGCCATGAGCTCTGCACTCAGGAGGTCCCAAACTGGTGGGGAGACAGGCCAGACAGAGCCCAGGTATTCTTGGTGCAGGATGATACTTGCTTAGCGAGACAGCATTTTGTACAGCAGTCCTGTCAAGCCCGGCCAGTGTCCTGCCTTCCTTGTCTAGCTAACTCCTTTATATCATAGTAAACAAAACTTTCGCAGCCTCTCTGCGCCGGCTCTGATTACAGGAAGCTGGGAGTGAGTAGGTCCGTGTAGGGAGGTGGGGAGGTGCGTCCCCTCCCCGACTTCGAGTGGGTGGAGAATCCAGTAGGTGCCTAACGCAAGTTCGTTGCGGTAATGAATGAATAACAGCTGCGGGTCCGCGCTTGCGCGCGGCGGGGGCGTGGCCCCGAGCAGGGGCGTGGCCCGTGGCGGGAGGGGACGAGGCGGGAGCGGGCCGCGGCGCGCGCAGGCGTTACTGGTCGCGCCGAGTCACGTGAGCGCGCAGGCGCAGCGGCTCGCATCCCGCTCCCTCACACAAAGCCCAGACGCGGAGAAAATGGCGGCAGGGGTCGAAGCGGCGGCCGAGGTGGCGACGACGGAGACCAAAATGGAGGAGGAGAGCGGCGCGCCCGGCGTGCCAAGCGGCAACGGGGCTCCGGGCCCGAAGGGGTGAGTATTCCACGGCTCCTTGTCCCGGGTCGGGCACCTTCGCGGCGGCCGCCTGCAGCTCCGTTAGGTCTGTTGGCGGCCTCCCACCGGCGCGGCCTCGGCCTGGGCCTTCCCCGCCTGTCCTGCCGAGGGTGGGGGCGGCCGAAGCCGTGAGGAGTGAAGCCGGGTGGCCCCTTGAGCGCCTCAAGGATCGCCGCCTCCTCCCAGGCCGCGGACCTCAGCCCCGCCGGCGCCTGCAGGCCGGGCCCGACGCCGAGGCCTGAGGCCGGGCCCCTGCGCACGGGGATGATGGCGCGGGCCGGGGAGTCGCCGAGTCCGCCGCCCGCCAGCCTGTCGGGTGACCTTGGGTTGAGTGGTTTCACAACCCCCCTCCTCTACCACCCGGGGTCTCAGTTTCGCGATCCGTAAAGTGGGGGGAGGGGAGAGAGTGCGCGCGCAGAGCTTCGCGCGCGGTGAGCCCCGGTAAACGGCAGCCGAGGCAGGCGGGTAGGTTTCGGCGGGGACCGCGAGGCCCGTTCGGGGCGCCTCCTCTTCCTTTTCCCCTTCCCCCGCCTCGCGGGGAGTGCCTCGGTCGGAACCGCCGCTAGCCCTACGCTCTGGCCCCGGCTCGAGTCCCTCGCGGCGTCCCTCGCTCCTCCCAGGTGCGCAGTACGTAACTGTAGAGAGTTCGGATCTGCTGCTCAGTGTTCACCCTTAGAAACAAGCAAACAAAGAGGGCGGGGGGTGGGGGGGAGAAAGCTCCTCTTCCGTGTTCCAGGGGAAGATTTTTCCTTCCTTAGGCGGGCTCGCCGACTTGCGAACTTCGTCACCTGTTCTAGTCCAGCCTGGGGCTCTGTCTTGGGGTTCTTGGTTTTTCAAGTTTAATTAAAGCTTTAACGCATCATCTTGTGTCCCCATGAAACCCAGCCATTCTGATAGCAGTCACTTGAAAGACGCGGAGAGACGTTGTGTCTACAACCAACAGCTGGGAGGAGAGGGGACTTCTGGGCGCACATTTGATTTCTTACAAATTTTTTAAAAATTGTGGTAACATACATAACCTACGATTTACAGTTTTAACCATTTTTGAGTGTGCGATTCAATGACATTAAGCGCATTCACAGTGTTGTGCTACTATCATCCTATGTTCACGTCCAGAACTTTATCACCTTCCCAAACTGGAGCGATTGATTGATTACATAGGAGTTTACTCTGCCTCATTCCTCAGCTGCTGGTTACCTCTCTTACAGGTTTCTGTCTCTTATGAATTTGCCTTCCCACGAATTTTTTAATATGCATAACTAGAGTTTGTGGAGATTGAAAATGAGTGCAGTTAAATTGGCTTTATGTGAATGAGCATTCAATAAATACTGGCTTTGTTAAACTTTCTCTCCTTAGGTGGGGAGGAACAAAATACCATGGTTACTGGTCCTGAGAAATCAACAGAAAGGCATCCTGGAAGTGTTCCCAACACTTTGCTATTGAAAACTGGAAAGAGATGTGCTCATTTGGACTTTTTTCATCATCTTTTGGGGAGCCTAGTAGGATTTCTAAGGGCCATATTTGGGGGCGTTTAAGACACATTTCTTTTTTTCTTTTTTTTTCTTTTAAAGCATCACAGGATGAAATGCTGCTAGAACTGTTAGGTGAGAAGTTTGGTTATAGATTATAGCAGCTGGGGTACATTTTTCAAATTTCCCATTTTCCACTATTCATTTTCAAGTAGTAATTTTGTGGCTGATTTATTTAACATGTGGACTATTAGGAAGAACCTGAAGGTTTTAGAGATAAAACAGCCCTTGTTGGAATAAACCCAGAGTCTAGGACTGCTTAATTGTGGATATTTTGGGGAGGTAGCAACAGATCTATTTTGTAGGGCCTGTGGAAATTTTTTTCTTTTCTTTCCTTCATTCCTTTTTTCTTTTCTTTTCTTTCGTATGAGGAAGCTCTTGAAACAGAGCTCTTTAGAATAAAGCCCTTGCCCAGAGGAGGAAGCACTTTACATTTCTGTAGTAGGGTAATTAGGCTGTGTTAGAAGTAAAAGGAGTTACCTGGTGGGGAGCTTGCAAGGGGCCACCCTCCCTCCAGCCTAACCTGCTGGGGGCAGGGAGATGTATCTTTGGTTGGAGAGGGAAAGATGATGATTGGGGAGAGGCTGAGAGGAGAGTGTCCAAAGACTAGGGATTTGGGTGTATGCTTTGCATATTTGTAAAAAATTGAAGCTGCTGTGGCACTTACTGCTAAAACACTGGGGGCCAGCTGGTGGGGCAATGAATTCCAGGCTAAGGAATCTAGATTTTTATCTTGAAAGCCTTTGAAGGATGGGAATTGAGTGAAACTTCATTCTTCTGACCTGTCTGTACCAGGAGTGGAGTGTGCTGTAAACCAAAAAGGCAGTGAGCAAGCAAGCTTGATTGAGGACCCCAGATAGGAAAGCTTATTTTTCAGTTCCTTTTCTTCTGGGTGTGGGAGGAGGATTTGTTTTATTTTGATGAAAAATCTTCCATCTAAAGGCAATCAAGATTCAGAGTTAAGAGTATATTTAGTCAGGGAAGAAGTGTTTATTTTAGAGGACTATATAAGGGTTTAGGTGTGTGCCCGTCCCCCCCCCCCCTTAAGTAAAGGTTGTACCATATATTTAAAATCAGTGACTTAACCTATTCCTTTTCTAAATCTTGTGGCTGAATCAGAAAATTGAGAGATGGAGATTATTTAAAAATAAAAAATTATACTTAGTATAGATTGGCAGGGAGGTAGCATTGTGGTAACTCTTTTTAGAACTGAGAAAAAAAATTTTTTTAAGCAATTGAGGAAACTCCAGTTAAGGAAATTGACCCAGAGACTAGGGATGACTATCTAGACTCCAAGGCCCTATTTGCTTCCACAGTACTACCCTGGTAACCTCTCTAAACACAGTCATTGAAAGTGTTTTATTTAAACCACATTCTCTGGTTTGCAGTGATTTGAGTGTTTGCTGTACTTTAAAAAGTGACTGTATACTTGATAAAAAGGATTTTTTGAGGCACATTAGATTGTGAGCTCAACTTTAGAGGGGGTTCTGGATTATTTGAATGCATGCTGCCAGCTCTTGACTTTCACTTTGCTCTTTGGTTTTATTCATGGCTAGGCAAAGAGATACTAGTCTGCAAAGAATAGGTTGTTTCTTTTTGGGGTTCTCAGATGGACTCCCCGTGATCATGTTTTACAGTCATGGAGTTGAAAGCTGAATCACTCCTTTGGGTAGTCTGTAATGAGTACAGTGCCTAAGCATGCTCAGCCACCACCCTGGTGGGCTTGTTTTAATCACTATGTAACGGTAGAAGGCTAGGAGTGAATCAGTCCCTCTCAAGAAAATTATTGGTACAGAAATATATCAGTGCGACAGTTATTGTGTGCCAAATCTTCTTTAAACCTGTAAGTGTGGATGGTAATACCCTTTTACAAAGGAAGGAGCTGAGCCCTAGCAAAGACCCTGGCGTTGTGTTTCAGACCTAGATGTGTGGTGCTTAGTCACCTGTAGTGCTGCTCCTTTGGATATTGTACTGGACATTTACCAAGCTGCTTTTTGTTAGGTGGTTTGTTGATTCTCACAGCATCCCTGTGGCCTACTCTGGATACAGGTTATGCTGGTTTTGCTGGTAAAGAAACAGAGGTAGAGAGCTTGAGTTGCAAGGATAGTTGACAGGTGGATCTGGAGCTAGAATAGTGCTATGAGTAGTGCTCTGTGCGCTAAATATATTAGAGGAGCTCAGGCCCTAACATAAGGGATGATTCTCAAGGGGCTTGTGGGGGGAGGAGGAGTCTTCTCCCTCAGAGACGTGATCAGGATTTCAGGGTGTTGGAGTTGCCATTTCAAACTACACTCTGAAAAACTGAAAGTAATGAGGGTATTGAATGCTGTGAAGCGTAAGAGAGGGTAGGGATTCGGCAAATGTAGCAGGCTCTTTTTAGTTGTGGTGTTTAGGTACAGTATAATTCTCGTTTGGTGGAGCAGTGACATGAAAAATGATAATTCTCAAAGAATACAGTGAGTGAAACAGTTCCCAAGCCGTATTAGACATACTTCATTTTCATGACTTGGAAGGTACTTACAGATATTTTAGGCTTGTTTTTTGATGTATCGTGAAATAGGTTGATAGAATGTTAGAAAAAATTTTTATTTATATTGGGTCTATTTAGACCGTAAGGTGGATGATTGGGTGCCAGAATAGACAGTGTTCATTGGCAACCTCAGCACTACCTGGGAATTGAGAGCCAGTTAGCAAGGAGAATATTAGTAAGATATTTAGCTGGCCTAAATAGGTCTCTTATTGTGGTTTCCATTTCTTTGAAAGATTCCATATTTGATACTTTATGTTGGAGTTACAAGTAAGTTACTGGAGTTAGATTTGAAATTTAACAAACATAAGTAGGAACTTAATTATATTGCATTATTGGCACAGTAAGCTGCACATATTAGAAATGTGCAGCATAAGTGTCAGTATTATGAATCCCTCACTGAGTCAAGGTAACAAATACGTCCATGACCCCCAGCAATTTTTTTCTCACCTCTGTAATCTTCTAAGTCCTCCCTTTCTCCACCCCCAGGCAACATTTCTGTCCAGGGGACATTTGGAAGTGTCTTGAAGATATTTTTGATTTTTACATTCAAGACTGAGGGATTGGGTTGCTGCTGAGATCTCTTGGGGAGAGGTCAGGGATGCATGTGGCAGCCCCACATAACAGAGCTTTTGTCCCAGAATGTCACTAGTGCTGAGGTTGAGAAACCCTGCTATGGATTAGTTTGCCAGATTAGATTTTCTCAAATATAAAATTCTATATGATGGAATCATACTGTATTGTAACCGTTTGGTTTCTTCGAGTGTTTCTTGTTGCATGTCGTTCATTACTTTTTGTTGCTGAGTACTATTTCAATTTATGGATCTACTACAGTTTGGTTTTTCATTTACCTGTTAGTAGATAAATTTCCGGTTTTGGGACATTACAAATAGTGTTGCTGTGAACACTTAGGTACAGATTTTTATATGGATATATGCTTTACTTTCTCTTGGAAAAGTATTGGCTGTGGACGATTGGGTCATATGGTAGATGTGTGTTTAACATTTTTAACGTCTATAAATTTGGGGTATTTGGGATTAAGCAATTTTGTCAGTGTTGTCAAAATACAATCCATTTATAAAAACGTACTTCTAAAAAGTTTTTGAAGGTAAGTGTTTACAAATATCTTAGGGCTAGAGAAGACTACTCCCCTAATTTTATCCTGAAGATAAGTGAAAAAATGGGATTGGACATTTTAAAAATGAGCTTTTCAGGATACCACTCTTAAAACTCTCACATTAGCTATACCTGAATATGTACCTTGAGTGAGATTTCTTTGAGGGTGGTCTACAATTTTAAGAAGCGTTGATGGTGTAGAGATTATTTAAGAAAAAATAAAATTTTAGAAGGGGGCCCTGGCTGGCTCAGTCGGTAGAGCATGTGATTCTTTTTTTTTTTTTTTTTTTTTAAAGATTTTATTTATTTATTTGAGAGAGAGAGAATGAGAGAGAGCACATGAGAGGGGTTAGGGTCAGAGGGAGAAGCAGACTCCCTGCTGAGCAGGGAGCCCGATGCGGGGCTCGATCCAGGGACTCCAGGATCATGACCTGAGCCGAAGGCAGTAGCTTAACCAACTGAGCCACCCAGGCGCCCAGAGCATGTGATTCTTGATCTCAGTGTTGTGAGTTCAAGCCCCACGTTGGGCATAGAGATTACTTAAAAAAATAAAAAAAGGGTTGCTGGTGGTCATTGGATTTATGAAAATGTCAATTTTTAAAGTGACGAGATAGTTCTAAGCCCATTTACTTAGGATGAAACTTCTCAGAGAGTGGAAATGATTAGCCAGAGAAGGATTTGGGTAGAGTGCTGTGCTCACATCTTGGACATAATCCATATGAGCTGCTTTCTTGATGGTGAGCCATGTGATGTGGATTAACCCCAAACCAAATACCCAGCTTCTGTGGTTCGACTGGGTAGCTAGCCTATTCTTAGCCATAATCATCTGCAGAATATGGGCTGGACACTTTGTTACCTGCTTTGACTGTAATTAGTTATTTATACATTTTTTAACTAATAGATGAGCTAAGCAGGTCTGTGAAAACACAGACTGGAACTATTACTGTGTCATGGACCTTGTGTCAGAATAATGTTTTTTAATGTAAATTATAGAGTGTGTGGGTTTCAAAAGAAACCAGTTATATTAAAATACGTTTCTATCCGCAGACCCTGTCTGGAGGTCCATGAATGGTGCTCTACATTTTATGAAGTTTTACTAACATTTGCCTTCTTAACTGCCAGGAGCAAGAGACACGTTGGCAAATACACTGTTTGGCAGACTGGTGTGGGACTTTCATATGGAATAGACAGGTGGCCTCTGTGATGGTTGAGGGTTTCCTTTGAGATCTGCTTGTGGTGTGCAGCCAGCTTCTGGAGGATCTGTTATTAACTTGGGGTAGACAGTAGAATTCTAGGAATTTTGCGGATTAGAGTGGCTATACTCCTCCATATCTGCTAGCTTCTGTGAAGGAAGTCTGTTTATTGCCTGTTGGTATATTTGAAATCATGGAGGAAACTGCTTTTCTTACTTTTGCCGAGGAGGATACCTTCACTGGGTTACCACTTGGCACCCTTGTGTTTGGATAGGAGGGACCAGCAGGGAAAAAAAAGAAACAACTTTGGGGCTTCAAAAAGTTGCTAAAATTTTCCGAGTGGAGTGGCTGGCTGACTCAGTTGGTAGAGCATGTGACTCTTGATCTCAGGGTCGTGAGGTAAAGCCCCACATTAGGTGTATAGCTTACTTAAATTATTTTTTAATTCCAAGTAAATATGTTATAAGAACAAAAGTCCTCTAGCTGTCATCTGGTATTTGAACCTTACGTCTTCCACAGAAGGAAGACATATCCTAGAATAAATATCAGCCCTTTAATTAAAGGTAGGTTTATAAATCATTAATACCATAATCTTGGCTTTTTGTTTTTTCCATTTTTGTCATGGATCACAAAGTCTCTGCTAGACCGTGTGGTTTGGGAGTTGCTGGATTTTCACTGGTGGGAAGCATAGGGCTCGGTAAGCAGAAAGTGCGGGACACAGTACAGGAAGTAGAGGAACTTCCTGTCTGCCGGATCCCAGTTGTTCATGGTCACCTCTCACAGGTGTCTGCCTGTGGTCACAGGGGGCTGATATTTGATATATGAGTGGGCAGCTCATGGAGTAGCTTCACTTGGCCAATGCATGGCGTCCTGGCACACACCGGTCTGTTTCTCTTTGCTGTGGCCAAGGCTTCCAGCCTGATGTCTGGTTCTGTGCTTTTGGAAGTTTGCTTTTCTTCTGAAACTTATGTCATGTCCTAATCTAAGCCGAATTTGTGTCTGTAGAGTTTAGAAATGAAGTGTTACAGTGTGGAGATGCCTGACACACAAGGGTAAAGAATATTATAGGAAAAGCCATGCCAAAAAAGCATTCACCCTTTGCTGAAGGTGGGATCTTTTCCTGTATTGTCTTTTACCTACCTGGGTTGCTCAGACTTCGGTTTTCCTAGGGCTGTATAGAAAATGGCTTTTTTCCGGTTTAAAAAAAAAATTTTTTTTTTAATTGTGAAATATATGTAAAATTTGTCATTTTAACCATTTTAAGTGTATAGTTTAGTGGCACTAAGTGCTATGTTGTGCATTATACCACTATCCATTTTCAGAACTTTATCATCCCAAACAGAAACTCGCATCCATGAAACAATAACTCCCCATTGCCACCTCCCCCCAGCTTCTGGTAACCTCTCTTCTGTCTCTGTGCCTGGCTTATTTTGCTTAGCATCATGTTTTCAGACTTCATCTGTGTTGCAGCATCTATCAGCATTTCATGCCTTTTATGGCTGAATAATATTCCATTGTATGGCTATACCACATTTTGTTTATTCCATTCATCTGTTGGTGGACACTTGGGTTGTTTCCACCTCTTGGCTATTATGAATAATGCTGCTATTTGGTGTACAAGTATCTGCTCCTTCCTTTCACTTCTTTTGGATCTGTACCCAGGAGTGGAATTGTTGGGTCATATGGTAATTATGTGTTTTAACTTTTCGAATGACTGCCAAAATTTTCTATAGTGGCTGCACCATTTTATATTCCTACTTAAAAAAAATTTTTTTCCCCCACAACAAAAAGATAGTTTTCTTTATGAAGTTAAAGTTGATTGGGCCTACGTGCACCAGCTCATTTCTGTTCCATGAAGTCTTGCAAATCTTCTCTTTTCCTGTTTCTGGCGAAATTGAAGCACCTTGGGCAGGGAGTTGGCCTCTTGCTCCCATCTCTGTTAAAGCTCCTAGGAATGTATGAAGGCATAGGAGAGCACAGTTTCTTGGGAATGGCTTCTTGATAGGTGGGTTTTAAGGAGGGCACTACTGTACCTTTCTGTTCTACGAGCACTTAAGTTTGAATGTGTCAGATCAAAGTCAATATTAGTCTTGTGTTAGATGTAACTGTGTGGAATTGTAAACCTGGCAAATCAAATACTGTCTTTCATATTGTGCTAACATATGGACCCTTTTTTTCCCTTCGAATTCAGTGAAGGAGAGCGACCTACTCAGAATGAGAAGAGGAAGGAGAAAAACATAAAAAGAGGAGGCAATCGCTTTGAGCCATATGCCAATCCAACTAAAAGATACAGAGCCTTCATTACAAACATACCTTTTGATGTGAAATGGCAGTCACTTAAAGACCTGGTTAAAGAAAAAGGTAATGGTACTGGTGGTCGAGTAGGGTAAGAAGGTTGATGTGTCATCTTTTCTGTGGCTAATTCCTTGGTTATTTTTTTGTCAGTGGAAGTTGATCTGGGTAGAGCATGTATTCTGTCCAGGCTTGAGAGTTAAGCCGCTTTACCCACCCTACTTTTTTGTGTGGTCATGCACCTGTGTGTCAAACAGGGTGGTTTGTATGGTCTTTTGGCCTACAAATGATTTTACTGGCTTAATATGGTTAATAGGGCTTTGATTAAGCTTGAGGGGAGCCTCTTTGTGTTGAGGAAATTTTTTGATTTCTTCATACTAGGTGGGAGAGGTTTTTCCTTTTCTTTAAAAAAATTTTTTAAGCTTTTTAATTCTGGAGGGAAGGTAGTTTGTTTAAATTTTGTGGATGTCTTCCTGGGATCAAAATTTGGTAGTTGGAACTTGTGCTGCTCAGATTCTAAATTCTAAAACATTAGTTTGTTATTTAAACTGTTAGGCTTTTTTCCCCCTGGGAAGAAACCGGGGTTAGATTGGCAATCGGAGAGCTCACAATAAGGCATCTGCTACATAATGCTGTGCTTTCAGGCGCACTTCAGTGGCGCCCAGTGTCCAGATTCTGGCCTAGGGCAGGGGAAGCAACTGAAGCTCTGCTGCCACCAGGAGGTCCTAGGAGGCTGGTTGTCCCCATGGTCCTCTGCCTCACCCCCCTGTGCACACCATATGTATCCTCTTTCTTTCCACATCCTTGTTCTGTGCTTTTGTCTTCCTTTCTTTTCTGATTCTTGGCCCTGCTGGTGGCACTCAGGGCTAAAGAGATTGCTCAGCCCTGGTTTAGACAAAACTACTGATAGAGAACAATGTGTCTGATGCCTTGAGGTCTCCCCCAAGGGAAACCTAGAATCAAATTACCCTTAAATGGAGTCTTTTTGAAGGACTGAAAGGTATTGGTTTTCTGGAGCATTCATAATGAAAAGAGATTCAAGCTTGAATTGTCAAATGATAAACATTTCAGTGGCAGAGATGCCACTTGGATAGGCCATTTTGGTATGTGTACTGGTGCTCCCAGCATTGGGTTTTGAAATTATGACTGGCCCACTGCCATCATTGTCCCATCACTTAATTTGACCATGACATGCCAGAAGCACTAGGCACCGTGAACTTCTCTGTACATTCATGTAGGCTGCTCCCATGTAGTAGTTCTCCAGATAACATGGATGGAAAAACGTTCGGTGTGAGATTTGTTTTCCTGCCTTGATCAGCCAAATCATTCCTGCCAATGCTCCTAGGGCAAGAGTGAAGTTTCTTCTTTTTGTCTGAGGGGCGTGTCACGTGGCATCCCAGATGCAGTGTTCTTGGTTTTTGGGACTGCTGCTTCAATACAAGCTTAGAATTTCTGTACAGTACAGTTGGGTCTCATTCGAATTAGTTTTTGGAATAACCCCCAAATTTGTGTTCTCGTGATTTGGTTGAACCGCTGAATTGATACTTCCATTGATAATAAGGTATAGTAGTTCCAAGAACCAGGAATGTGGCTTTGAAAACGCAATTGTTAGAATTTTGTAAGAGATTGCAGGCCAAATTATTTTTTTATTTTTAGGAGTGTGTGAACCAGTTTTGGGACATGATGGATAAAGTAGGTGACATTTTTACTGCTTTACCATTCAGTAATTCAGTTTTGGAAGCCTTAAAGCTGGTAGCAGCAGCAGCCATGACGTTTCTGGATGTAGAAGCAGTTCACCTCAATTTCCTATTTTGCACTGTATTAAGTGTGGGGCCAGCCTGGTGGTTTATTTGGATACTTCCAAACTGGTTCTCATATTCCCCTGGCATACTGCTACGAATGCCCTGGCTCAGCCCTTTCAGTGTATTTTTTTGGTGGTGTAATTTAGAATTACAGGTGTGCAGTAAATAAGTTATTTTAAACAAATCTTAAAATGTTCTTGTTTAGAGCTCCCCTGTATAGGTTAAATTAATTATTTTTCTGTTTAAATTACTTGTATTGTGGGTGAAAGGGTTTCATAAGAGGAAGATAATTTTTTTTTATGGTAATGCTTCTGTTCAGCATGTGAGGTCTGAAGAAATTTACTGTTCACATATATAGGTCTCAAAAATGTTATTTTTATTATGAGGTTTAAAATGGCGTTTTTATTCATGTCTTGGTATACTGATAATATGTTTAGGTGGTTATTTGAAATCTGAAGTATTGACTTGAAACCTGTTGCGAGTAAGTTTTCGTTTTTTGAAGACTTGTTACTGCAGCTAGGGGCACTTAACACCCTAAAAGCATCAGTCTCGAGGTCACCTCCAGAGTGGGCCAACTGTGGAGACCTGGCTTATTACAACTCTGCCACTCTTTACTGGTCTGCATTTTAAGAGTTTTGTTGTTTCAGGAAACCAACGGAATAAGCTAGAATTAGTTGTCTTCAACTTAAAGGTCTGGAAAATGTCCTGTCACTGCCACACTGTCTAACTGCCGCCTCTCAGAAGTGGACTAGTAACTTTGAAGTGGCAAGACAGGAGCTTTTCTAAGGCTAATCATGTGTCAGATGCTTCATGCACCCCTCCCTAATTCCTGATCTTTCCCCCCTTCTTGGCCACCAAGTGTATATACTCTGTCTTAAATTTGAGCATTTAGCAGCATTCTAGGAGATCCTGTTAATGATACATGTATTATGTGAATTGGTCACTTTGCTTTTTTCCCCTGGATGGGATCCCAAAGCTTGTTTGGTGCCCAGCTGTTTGGTGGCACTATCATGAAATCAGCATTGCTGAATTTAAGGAAAATGTATTGAGAGCTTTGCTTTGTTCTGAGCCAGGCTGCCCCCCCCCCCCCCCAAGTTTGGGATGTGGATTAAACAGTTTTCACAGCCTGTAGAATCGTCTGGTGAACTTTCCCCTTTCTGCTCTAAGTGTCCTGATGGAACAAAGGAGAGGTTTCTGTTGTCCTTTTGATCATGCTGATTTTTTAACGGCGATAGTACATGGAACAAAATGGCTTCTATGAACACCACAAAGAGTTGCTGAATTGAAAAAAAAAATTGAGAGCCAGTGTAATAGGAGATCAGAATCGGAGATTATCACATAAGTTTGCAGATGCTTTCACAGTCTCACAACCTACCTGATTTTCATCACTGGGGACAGATTGGGATCACATGAAAAGTGTTTTGACCATAAGGACTGGGTGAAAAAGGTGACCTTGGGAATTTTAAACTTAAATAGCGTTGTGCTACATTACTGCGAAGTCCTGTGTGGATGAAGAAAGCTCGTTATTGGGCTGCTTGTTCTCCTGGCCTAACCAGGGAGTTGGCACCATTGAGGTGGGGCATTTGTAAAGAGACAGGCCTGAGCTGAACCTGCAGTGAGTGAACATGGAGCACAGTTTGAGGAATAAAAGAACGTCAGTGATGGAGTTTACTCTCAATCAATCCCAAGTTTACCAACAGTCAGTTTAACTTGTGTAAGCAAAGATTTCTTTAAGCACTTAATCCTCTGTCTTCATTTAATGGATCGCTTTTTTTTTTTTTTTTTAAGATATATTTATTTTGAGAGAGAGCGCTCGCTGGGGCAGAGGCAGTGGGAGAGAGAATTTCAAGTGGACTACACATGCTGAGTGTGGAATACTAATGTGGGGCCTGGTCCCACAACCCTGAGATCATGACCTGAGCTAAAATCAAGAGTTGGATAGATACTTAACAGTCTGGAGCCACCCAGGTGCTCCTGATGGATTGTTTTAAGTAAATTTCAAATTCCAGCTGACTGAAAACTGAGGCCCGGAGGGCAAGCGTAGTCCAAAAGAGTCTCCGTTGGCTCTTGAACACAACCTACATTGTGGGTTTTATGCAGCCAAACTTTATTTTCAATTTAAGTAAAAATCCATATCCAGTCTATTTGTTCCTTCGTATTTTCCTTTTTTGGGGAAATTCAGCCTGCTTTTTGTGAAGACCTGTTAGGCTAATGCATTTGTGTCTGTGGGCAAATTGGGTTGAACCCTGACAGTGTAGCCTGCCTTCACTTTATGTTTGCCAGTTTTTGGTTCAGTTAGAGAAGGTAGTGATCTCTCTCTCTCTCTCTCTCTTTTTTTTTTTTTTTTTAAGATTTTTAAAATTTATTAGAGAGAGAGTACAGAGGGAGAGTGTGAGGGAGGAGCAGGCTCCCTGCTGAGCAGAGAGCCCGATGCAGGACTCGATCCCGGGACCCTGGGATCATGACCTGAGCTGAAGGCAGATGCTTACCCGACTGAGCCACCCAGGTTCCCCGAGAAGTAGTGATCTGTTGCTGTGGAAGTAGGAGCAAGAATGGGCTCAATAATTTTCTAACTCGTCCATAAATCAAGTCGTCCTTCTGTAGAATAATTATTTTACCAGGTTTCAAGTTGTCTGTATATTAAAGGCACAAGCTTTCCAAATTAAAATATGCATCTGTTCTCTGTACGAGTGGCCACCTGAGGGGTGAGTGTGTTTGATAACGTGCCTGCTCTTTGGAGCCTTCCCCTTCCACCCTCGCCTTTAAATTACAGGCCTTTTCACATATGAATTCTCTTCAGTGAAGCTTTGGCCTCTGTCGTCCCCGCCCCTCCTTTTTTGGTCCATTTCAAAGTAAATGAGAATACAGACATAAGTACTGTTCGTGATAAAAAAATACGTGCAGGTGTGCCTGACTTCTTTTTGGGTTGCTTGTTCATTCTGCTTATCCTCTTGATGTGTTTTATGCTTGAGGCAATGTTTATCATGTAAAAGTTGGTTAAAGGTGATTTGTTGAAGCATTTTAAAATAAAGGTAGGTGAAAACATTGGGCATTAGATGTTTCAGTCTTAGTTTTTTCATTTAGATGTTCTGATATTTAAAGCTGCAGTAGAATTACCTAGCACCTCCTTTTGGGATTCCATGGATCCCATCCATGTTCAGGAAGGGAGAGGAGCAGCAGTGTTTTCCATCAATAACCTGCGAGTTCCATTTGGGCAAGACTGTTGCAGCTGCCAATTTATTAACTCTGCCTCTCAGTCCTAACTCATCTGCTCTGGTTGATTTGGTCTTTTAAACTTCATTTCTTTGGATGTGACCAGACTATGCATAGGTGGCAAATTTTACCTTCAATGTTTTGTTGCTAGTTGTACTGACTACACTAAACGGGTCTTTGTTTTAATATTGTAGAACTAAAAGAGAGGTGGTCTACTATTATCTTCCTGTAGGGAAGTATGAACTAGCACCTCTTGCAGATCCTGTAATCCTGATTTGCTTACATCTTTGAATTGATGTGGAATCTCAGGGTAGAGGTTGGGAATGTATGAGGGATGTGGTTTATTACTGATGCTCCCTTGGGAACAACACTACTCATGCTAGAGCCACAGCGGCTGCCTAACCTCTGGCTAAACTGATAGGATGGAGGGTTTTTTTAATGTAATTTTTTTGCTTTTACTAAACAACTATACCATTTGGGGAAAAACAAAAAGGGGTATTTTAAGCAAAGTTTTGGTGCTTAAGGATTGAAGTTGGATGTGTGCCATCACTAGAATGTTTACGTGGAAAAAGTCCTAAATTTTAAACCTAGCTTTTTGGGAAAAAAGTTTGGTTTGGACTTGCTTGGTTTCTAGGTTGCAGTGACAGTTTTTTGATAAAGTGTCTTTATGGACACAGACTAGAAACTTACTAAATGCAACAGTATTTGAATTCCAACAACATAGTTGCAGTTGTCTTGAGTTAGATATTGTGATTTATTTTTAAGGTTACTAGATGGTAGTTAAAGCTTGTAGAAAATAAATTTGAGGTCTCTTCACTGTCTTGACACTATCTGGCATTTTTATCAAAGTGGAGATAAGGCTGTTGGTCCTCAAATGGCTGCTGCTGTTGAAATGAATGGCTTTTTAAAAACATGGCCTCAGGAATGGCCACACCTTTTTTGGAATTGCTTTACTTTTGTAAGGGTAAAATAAAGCCAAATTGTTTGACTGTACCTTGGCTGTGATCATTTTCAGTTTGCCCCACTGGAGTGCATACTCCAAAAGTTAAATTATACCAGTCCCTTTTTCTTCATTTCTTTGCACTGATTCTCTCGCCTTCCTGTTTTGTGCAAAGTGCTGGTTTGGTTCTCTAACATTCCAAGAAAAGACAAGGGGAGGTGACTTTGAACACTTGGCCTTCTTGTTGTCAACTGCTATGCAAATACATTACTAATAAATTTGCCCTTCAAATCGTTAATTTTTATTTTAAAAGTTATTTTATCTTCTATTTAAATCTTTCTTTGCTATTATTTTAAAATCCTTATAATTTGAATATCCTTTGAGCAAAGGAATTAGCATAGGCAGGACTTGTTGAGGCCAGTAAGAGGTTTACTTTTACCCTTGTACTGTTAAACCAAACTTGATCACAGAATTGGAGAAGGCTTTACTATCATAAAAATAATCCTTTAAAAAAAAAAAAAAAAAGATATTCCTGAGGACAAAAGCACTTCCTTGACTTTGGAGAGCCTGCTTAAGAGATTGTTTTCTCCAATTTTAAATTTCTGTTCTCCTTGTGCCATCTTCAAGTTCAGCAGCCATTTTGGTGGTTGTCTTCCTGATGGGTTCTAACATCTGGTCATGGTGTTCATGAATTGGCAATCCAAACCTTGAGGAAAATCTGCGGAATCTTTTGAAATGCTTTGTTTTCTGTCCCCCTTTGTGTAGTTCAGAATCACGTGAGTCTTCTGAGCTTGTTTAGTTGCAAACTGAGCTCTCAATTTTTCATTTATCTGTGTCTTTCAATGGGAAGGTTGAGAAAGCAGGAAGAATAAAGCTTGGCTTAATTCACTGAAGAGAATCCAGATGCTCTGGTTTATGATCGGATACTCGAACATCCTACTTCTGACAATTCTGGAGCCTAGTGCCATGTGCAGGACCAGCTACAGATTTTGTGGGGCCCCGTGCAAAATGAAAACAGGAGGCCTCTTGTTAAAATATTAAGAATTTCAAGATTAACATCAGAGCATTAAACTAAGCGCGCGGCCCTCCTGAGTGCAGGGCCTTGTGCGATTGCACAGGTTGCACCTATGTGGCCGGCCACACCGTGTGTGTGCCTTTGAGCATATACACACTTGCACGTCCTTGTAGTTAGCATTTGAGCTCAGTTCAGTGGCATTGCAGCTTGTGCGCTGTTTACCTGCTTTCACCTGTGAGAGTGTATTGTGTAAAACTGTTTGCCTCCCTTCCCCAAAAAAGTGAAGCACGCAGACTTCTTTCCTATAGATTTGGATTGCCTCTAGTCATGAGTGAGTATTCCAGACAGGGAAATTGATACGGAAATCTGTGGAAATAGTTTGTTTGTGGTGGGAGGAAAATCAAGGACATAATTGTTAACGAGTCTCACCTACTTTTACTGCACACCTGTAATGCCTAGTTTGGTGGTTTAGAGAATATGGAGTGTTTCTGGGCTTTCTTATAAGGCAGAGGCTCCATACAAGGTTGCTGATGATTGTTCTAAATTCCCATTGTTTTCTTGGCTTTTCTCCCTTGGTTTATGTGTCGTCTGGAAACTGATTTGTAGTTGGTGAGGTAACATACGTGGAGCTCTTAATGGACGCTGAAGGAAAGTCAAGGGTAAGTGTCTGAGAGAATTTCTTCTGTGGATTTACTACTTGAAAAATGTAACTGTATGGTGGCGTGGAATCGAATGAAATCAGGAAGGCAGTGAGTGCTCATGTTATAGTAGCTATGTTTGATTTTGCCAAACATTTGAGTGGGGTGGGAGGGGATTTGCAAACGGGAGTCCCGCTTTTCCAAATGGCTGGCCAAAGAGCTTTTTGGTATTCTGTTTGGATGCCCAATTTGGATAACTGGGGACCAATAGCAGCATTGTCTCTTTGTTAACAGAGGAATTGGCTGTGTGTGAATTATGCATGGAATTTTAGCGGTGGTATATTAATGTAAAACGTGTGTTCTTGTCTAGAAAATGTTACTCTTGGTCGTTTGCTGAATTTGAAAGTTGTGTGAACCAAAGATTCCGCAAAGTTGCCTTTGTGCCAGTAAATTGTAAAACAAATATTAAAACCTGAACGTTTAAAATTGGCCTAGTTTAAAGAGAAAATAAATTATTTTGTTGTGCAATAGAATGGCTTAGAATAATCAAAGGATGAGCTTTAATTTATGGAAGGGATGGATTTAGGAGGAGTATGATAAGGAATTGACTTGAGTACAGAGAGAAGCAGATCTAAAGTTTGTGTGATTTCTTGGAGAACCTGAATTTAGGTCTGCTTATTATAACTTCAGTAACTATAGTGCAATGCTGGTAATGCGCAGGCAGAGGAGATAATAAGGAGCCCAGCTTTTAATAAGGAAGGCTAGGCAAGACATTCCTGTGAGCTTCCCCTTAGAAGGGTTAATTTAAAAACTAACTTTGTTACATAAATCATATTTGTAATTTATATAACTGTCATTGATATTTACTATGTTTTTCTTTTCTTTTTTCCCCCTTTCCTTGCTCTTCTGACTGGTCTGTGGCTTCCTTCAAAGGGATGTGCGTAAGTATTGTCTAGTTACTTATTGGCAATTGAGCCTTCTAAATTGTAGGACTGGTTTCACTCATCTCCTTTTGACTCTTCATAGCGTTGTTGAATTCAAGATGGAAGAAAGCATGAAAAAAGCTGCCGAAGTTCTAAACAAGCATAGTCTGAGTGGAAGACCACTGAAAGTCAAAGAAGTAAGCTCTTGAAACAATGTGGATACCATTTATAATTGTCGAGTTGTCCCTGTTTGGAATTAGGAAAAGACAGAAATAGTCCTTGGCTACATTTTACGGAGCAGACCAACCTGTTGTTTTTAATGAAGAGGGTCGGTCACAGGCTTCAGTAGTCACTCCTGTAAGAACTTTGGAATAGTGGCTGAGCACATCCTGAGCAACTGCTGACTGCCTTCCTAACATCTGTGATTTGTCTTAGAGCAGCCTGCCTTGTTTTTTTCAGGGGTACTCAGACCGAGCCCATGGGGTGTGCGTGTGCGCATGTGTGTTAAGGGAATCTACGCATACAGTCTTACCCGTCCTGAATCCTATTCTTACTCAGCCCACCCTTTTTCTTTTATAAAGTGAATTTATCATTAATCTACTTTCAAATCTAATCCAAACCAGATATCTTTTCTCCCTTGAGGAAGAGGGAGGTTTTTGTTGATTAGACTTCTCCCTGACTTATTTTGACTTCTTAGAGGAAGATCAATATATTCAGAACTCAGAGAGGAGAGCATGGTAGGGTTTAAGGTTTCTGTGTGTTGAAGAGACACATGAAAGGGCAAAGAGTTCAAGACTAGTGTCAATGCCAGAGTTTCACAAACCTCTCCAGACCTTAACACGAGTCAAACGCCTGAATAACGTGAAGGACCGGAGTACCTCGGTGATCTAGAACTGCGTTTTCAAACTTTTGGAAAAAATCACTGATGGGGTTATCAGAAATTACAAAACCCCATTGAAAATTAGTGAGATTCAACTATACCAAGCCTGTGAAGATCTTATTTCCGTCTGGAAGTGTTCTATGTTATATCAACTAATTCTGTCATCAAACCCCCCCCCCTTTTTTTTTTAGTTGAGAGCTAAATTTTACGCTGTTTCTTTCTTCCTCATTCCTTTGGCTGGAATTCTTCCTAGCCTGATGGTTGAGTTCATTTGAATTTCTTGTTATAGATTTCGAGACATGCTTTCCAAACAACCTCTCAATTTCTGGAGTTTTGGGAATATCACTTTTTGTGAGATCATGGTTTTAGTTGTCACTGGGTCAGTTAAATGTAACACTTCTGTGCTTGTTTTAGGATCCTGATGGTGAACATGCCAGGAGAGCAATGCAAAAGGTGATGGCTACGACCGGTGGGATGGGTATGGGACCAGGTGGCCCAGGAATGATTAATATCCCACCCAGTATCCTAAATAATCCTAACATCCCAAATGAGATTATCCATGCATTACAGGCTGGAAGACTTGGAAGCACAGTATTTGTAGCAAATGTAAGTAAACGGAAACATTGTCTAAAGTAGAAAGTCAGAACTTTATGAAATAGTCTTGTTAATGTCATAAAAGTAATTCTGATGTTTGAGAAGAAAAAATTTTAAAAAGAGGGTTATGCTTGGGGCTCCTGGGTGGCTCAGTTGGTTAAGCATCTGACTTTCGATTTTGGCTCAGGTCATGATCTCAGGGTCCTGGGATCAAGCCCCGTGTCGGGCTCCCTGCTTAGTGGGGAGTCTGCTTCTCCCTCTCCCTCTCTCTCTCCCCCTTTGTGCTCTCCCTCCCCCCCCACTCTCTAAATAAATAAATAAATAAATAAATAAATAAAATAGAAGGTTATGTTCTCTTTTTGATCTGTTTGAAAAAATAACTTTGAAGTTGGACTTTGTTCCATGGTGACCACTGCAGTGATAAATCATAGGCCTGACCATAGTCTTATTGGGGCCACATTTACTGACTTTGCTGGTTACAGAAGTGGCAGCTGAGTCTGCATTCCCTGTGGGTTTATTTAGGTGCAGGTCAAAAAAGTCTGTGAACAGGGCTGACATTGCCCTCCATCTTGTTGTGTCTGGGATGAAAGATAATACCCTTGCCATTTGCAAGGGGAAATATTTTTAAAGGAAAGTGAGTTGGGGAGGATGATGGTAAACCAAGGAACAAAAAGTTTTTTTTTTTTTTAAATGTTCACAAAGTAAGCATAAATTTGAAATGTATGAGGTGACTTAACCTGTTCTTTCAGAGAAAAGAGTGAATAGCAGTTAAGGCCAGGCTTCGTAATCCTATCTGAAAAATTCTACTGCAGGTGATAAATTTTTGTGACATATTTATTTATTTATATTTTATTTATTTGCAAGAGCGTGATTGGGGGAGGGGAGGGACAGAAAGAAGCAGACTCCCCGCTGAGCAGAGAGCCTTACAAGGGCCTCAGATCCCAGGATTCTGAGACCATGACCTGAGCGGAAGGCGCAGATGCTTAACTGACTGAGCCACTGAGGCACCCCTATTTATTTATATTTATTTATTATATATTATTATTTTTTTAGATTTTTGTTTTTATTAACTACACTCTACACCCAGCATGGGGCTTGAACTCACGACCCCAAGATTAAAAGCTGCATGCTCTGTTGACTGAGCCTGCTGGGTGCCTAGTACAATAAAAATAACCTGACGTTATTTTTAAATGTTTGTTTCCAGCCAAAGCATATTGTACTAATATAGTGAAAATGTTTTTTCTAAAGATGTCTGCATTGAGATTTTTCTCTACTTTCTCTTGATTAGCTGGATTATAAAGTTGGCTGGAAGAAACTGAAGGAAGTTTTTAGTATGGCTGGTGTGGTGGTCCGAGCAGACATTCTTGAGGATAAAGATGGAAAAAGTCGTGGAATAGGCACTGTTACTTTTGAACAGTCCATTGAAGCTGTGCAAGCTATATGTATCCTTTTATCAGAATTCAACTCTTGGTGAACAATTTGGCCTAAAGGTTGTATTAATAATACAGGTTTTTTGGGGGAAGTGGTAACTTTGTGTGTTAATATTTTCCTAAGTGACTGGAGGGAATGCATTATTGTGGAGTTTAAAAGTTAGTTCTCTGTGATGGAATTGATTCAGTACTGCATAGAGAGAGAAGAGGCACACGCCCATGCGTGGTCTTTTCCAGCCTTCTCTCTCAGAGAAGTTTGGTCTGAAGGGAGAAGTCTATAAAGAATGTGCCTCTGGAGAGAAAATCCATTGTTATTTCATATATAATCTTTGGCCCTATTTCTCCAATGGGTTGACCTCATTCTAGAAGAAGCACTTCTCTCTGATCCTAGAGTAATATCTTTGTAGTCACAGTGGAGAATGCCACACATGAACACGGTGACTAAACTCAGATAAGGCTGTTACTGTGTCTGTTACGCAGAAAACATAGTACTTCAAAAAATGGTGGGATACCTGGTCCAATGGACTCCTACAGAAAACTCATGCCAGTACTTAGGAGGATGGTCTGGTGAGAAGTTAGGGTTATACGAATGAAGCTCTACACCTGAGGAATAAGCTGACATTTACTCCCCTACCTACCCCTGAGTTCTATTTATTGTTGCTTTTATGCTTATTGTAGAAACAAATATTTTAAAAGTATAATGAAAAATCAAAATGGTTCATAAGTTCACTAGGGGCCCTGGTAGTAGTTGGAGTATTTTTCTTCTGTATTTCTCTCCTGCTGTGCGTGTTTTTAGAATTGCAAGAAATAACCTTAATTGTAATATCAGCTATGTTTAATGGTCAACTGCTATTTGATAGACCAATGCATGTGAAAATGGTAAGTTAATAGGATCTCTTTCTGCATAATATATTCAAATAAGTCTAGCAAAAACATGGGATTATTAAAAGTATACTTTTAATAGGCACTCTATTGTATTTATGGATCAGTCTACATTAAATGGGGTGCAGTATGTTGAGCAAATTTATGACAGAAAAAACTTTTTGCTCACATGTGCAGCTCTTCAGATATTTATCCTTTACGCAGTTGCCTCTTTTTGGCATGGTCTGGTGGTCAGTTGAGTATCCTGCTTTAAGCAAATGATCAGTTTCAAAGATGGTTATGTACATGGGTTTCCACTTTTCATAGTATTGCATTAGAACGTTTAGCCAGTGTCATATCTGTTGTGAACATACGAAGTCTGATTCAGAGAGCCTTTAAACTTCTTCTGAAGCACTTCAGTGATGAACTTTAGCCCTGCTGTGGCTCTGCCATGGGTAATAATGAATTAATACAAGCATGACTGTAACATGCTGAGGACAATCTAGGTAGGGCTCAAATTAACAAGAAAATAAAAGGAACTGTAAAAGGGGGTATCATAGTTACCTTAAACATTCAGTTTGTGTTTTTGAGTAGATAATTGCTTAAGTGACTTAAAAGTCAAAAAGCATGAAAAAGATGCAGTGTGAGAGTCTTGCCCTTACTTCATATCCAGGTCCCATTCATTCCCCATAGCAACATGGATGTATATTTTTATTCTTCTGTCCTTTACACAAAAGGTATTTCTCCGTAATTTTTTTTTTTTACACTTGTGTGTTACTCCATGGCATAGGTGGGTTGTAATTTTCTAGCCAGTCCTCTATTGTTGGGAGTTGTTTCCATCTTCTGCTGTTGCAAAGCTGTGCTTCAAGGAAGGAATACTGAGATTTAGTCACTTTCTTTTTCAGGATGAAAGGGCCTTACCAAAGGGAGATTTTTTTCCTCCTGAGCGTCCACAGCAACTTCCCCGTAAGTATTCTCAATTTGGCTTAGGTTTTGAATTTGATCAGTACTAACCAGAAAAGGACACCTGGGTGGCTCATTCGCTTAAGCTTTGCTTTCGGCTCAGGTCATGGTCCCAGGGTCCTGGGATCAAGCCCTGCATCGGGCTCTCTGCTCATTGGGGAGCCTGCTTCTCCCTCTCCTCCCTGCTTGTGCTCTCTTTCGCTCTCTCTCAAATAAATAAAATCTTAAAAAAAAAAAATCTGAACAGAAAACTACACTTACCCTTGAGCTTGTGCCATGTTATTCTGCAGTTCCCTTGATCGTTCTTAAGGGAAAGCTTCAGAAAGGGTTTGTTTTTTGTTTGTTTTTTATAGATTTTTCAGGGTGAAAAATGAACAGATTCACAACTTAGGAGAGGTTGTTAGGATTACTTTGTGGTGAGGCAGACTACATCTTAGAGGATGTAGTTGGGCGTTTTGAAAGTATCCTGTGGAAGGAAGAACCAGAAACTGCAAAGGGAATTAAAACCAGGTTGCACTTGGGTTCAGAAGAGATTGGTTAGTACTGTATGGCCCAACAGTGCCACTCTTAGGTATACCCCAAAGACCCGAAAACAATGTCCACAGAGAAACTTACATACGGATGTTCCTAGTAGCATGATTTCAGTTAATAAATGAATAAATGTGGTAAATTTATAGAATGGGGTATTAACTCATATAAAGGAACGAAGTACTGATAACTGCCACAGCATGGATGAACCTTGATTCCATCTGTAGGTAATGTCCAGAGTAGGTGAATCCCATAGACAGAAAGTAGATTAGTGGTTGCCTGGAGAGAGGGGTAAGTGGAGAATTGTTCTTGAGGTGATGACAGTGTTTCGGAATTAGATGGTGGAGATAGTTGTAATGCAACTCCAGCTAAGCTAAAACTCAGTGAACTATACACTTTGGATGCATCTTATGGTATGTGAAGTACAACAATCCAAATTTTTATATAGGGTCTCTTGAAACATCCAGGTGAAAGTCTGTCCGACAGGGAAGGCTAAGTGACTGGTCACCTCACAGATGGAAATGGTGCATATCAGCGAAGCCCTAGGCACATTTTCTGGCAAGCACACAGGGCTGAGTGAAGCCTGAGCATAGGCAGCGGTGAGAGTGAGGGCTTCTAGCAGCGGGAGGGTGGGGAGTCAGAAGGAAGACTGGGGGTTGAGTGGCAGGAGAGGAGGGCTTGCTTGTGCTATGTTGGGAGAACTGCCTACCAGGTGGGGCAGTTGGGGAGGATCTGTTCGGAGGACCGGGGACTGTCTCTGCTCTGGAGAGGGACTCAGGCCTGAGGCCCATTAGATTGAATTGAATGGGAGCCTAGACTAGAACAGAAACACAAATGCCGTTGTGGTTTAATATTACGAAAGCATAATGGAGGCAGGTTTTGAGGGGAGGTCAGTGGCTTCAAGAGTAGAAGATGGCTTATCTGTTGAAAATAAACATTTTTTAGAGAAGGACCACATTTCTTTGTCCTAGTCAGTGTGGCCACTTGGCAGTGATCACTCAGGATCAGGGCGATGGCTCTTGTTGACTTTTGTGCCTAGAGGAGGTGGGACGAGGGCTATTTGGGAGCCTTGGCTGGCACACACTAGGCCCTAGGGATCCCATTATCCATGACTTTTGGTCTCCTAGCACATTTCAGAGACTGCTTTGGGGAGTAAGTAACCTTGGTGATGTCTTGCTGCTGTTTCTGTCAATTTAAAACACAGGGCTGTTAAATAGATAAAATATTTGGGAACTGGTATCGGGGTTTGTTGTTGTTGTTGTTTTTAATGAGCTTCGTTTCCATTTAAAAATGTCTCACCTGGTCGTGGTTTAAACCTCAGACCAGGGTCACTCAGAGCATCACAGGTGTCTTACACTATCAGGTTTTGTTGGCTGTTTTGAGACTAGTCTGTATTCTTACATCCCTGCTTGTTTGTGGAGCATGGAGTTGAGAGTGGACTGGGTATTGATCCACAGGTAGGAAGATTTCTGGGCAGAAGATACACTAGCTTCACTGTTAGGAAAATGGCCCACAGTGGACTCAGAGAATAGTGTATGCCAGTGTGTTAATTGGCTGTTTTATGGCATTGTTTTTTCTTGGGGAAAGTCCTTTGGGCTACCAGGTTGGGAGGTGGAGGTTGGGCATATTTGCGCTGCTGGCCACCCAATGTCCTTCATTGCCTGTTCTATATTATTTTATTTTATTTTATTTATTTATTTATTTTTAAAATATTAAAAAAAAATTTTTTTTTTTTAAAGATTTTATTTATTTATTTGACAGAGACACAGCGAGAGAGGGAACACAAGCAGGGGGAGTGGGAGAGGGAGAAGCAGGCTTCCCGCTGAGCAGGGAGCCCGATGCGGGGCTCGATCCCAGAATCCTGGGATCATGACCTGAGCTGAAGGCAGACGCTTAATGACTGAGCCACCCAGGCGCCCCTATTTTATTTTATTTTATTTTATTTTTTTTAAAGATTTTATTTATTTGAGAGAGAGAATGAGAGAGAGAGCACAGGAGAGGGGGGAGGGTCAGAGGGAGAAGCAGACTCCCCGCCGAGCAGGGAGCCCGATGCGGGACTCGATCCCAGGACTCCAGGATCATGACCTGAGCCGAAGGCAGTCGCTTAACGAACTGAGCCACCCAGGCGCCCCCCTATTTTATTTTATTTTATTTTTTAAAGATTTTATTTATTTGTCAGAGTGAGAGAGCCGTGAGCACAAGCAGGGGGAGCAGGCTCCTTGCCAAGCAAGGAGCCCGAAACGGGACTCAATCCCAGGACTCTGCGATCATGACCTGAGCCGAAGGCAGACGCTTAACTGACTGAGCCATCCAGGCTCCCCTTAATTGCCTTTTTTAATCAAGCGTTTCTCAATTCGAGATTTAGGGAAACATATCTGTGATTCTTACATGTGGGTT
Source organism: Phoca vitulina (assembly GCF_004348235.1). Lineage (NCBI taxonomy): Eukaryota > Metazoa > Chordata > Mammalia > Carnivora > Phocidae > Phoca > Phoca vitulina. The sequence goes on along the minus strand of NW_022589784.1, from coordinate 5,278,564 downwards.
CATAATTCTTCTCTGTAATTTTCAAGTAACTGATTTTCACTTGTGCTTGTTTTGTATATACCACAAACTCCAATCTGTAATTGCATATGAAAAGTTATGCCTTGAAAGGGATAGCTCCCAGGTGTACCAGTGTCGAATTATGAATTAGGCCCTGGGTTTGCCCGTGGAGGTGGGTGGATGGGCATGGAGTGTGACTTACAGCACAGTAAACAAAGACTCTTTTTCCCTTGGAAGGTTATGGTTTTCTAAGTGGACTCTACACTTACAACTTTCTCTTTTCTTTTCAGATGGACTTGGTGGTATTGGCATGGGGTTAGGCCCAGGAGGACAGCCTATTGATGCCAATCACCTGAATAAAGGCATTGGCATGGGAAACATAGGACCCGCAGGTGAGAACTACAGTGTACTTTGACTGGAGATGTCTGGGGAAGTTAGTTACTCAAGTGAACTATTGGGATAATTGGACATTGAGTACTTCAAATGGAATAAAGATTTAACGGGGGCAAAATTCCCTCCTTACTCATCTCTGATTCATTTTGATAAAAATAATATTTTGTGTTTTTACTGAATTGAATCCTTTTTTCGAAAATTGTTATACTTTGCATTTTATCCTTTCATGACCTTCCAAGCTGAGGTAGTTAAGCTATTTGATAAAAGGAGGCAAGCCGGAGAGTTGGTCTTGCTCAAGGTCACACTATCAGTTAGTGACAGAGACTATAGGTCTCCTGACCATGGGACCACAGCACTGCCACAGTCTTATTACCCAGACACCCGTTGGGCTCTCGCCTGGTGTTGATATGGCGTCTAGACTACGGTAGGGGCATTGATGGATACAGAAAGGCATGGAGGGCCTCATTACATGACAACATCGCCATCACGGGCCTCAGAGACATGGTGTTCAGTGTTGTCTTTGTTCAAGAAGATAAGAAATAGCTGCTGAATGAAAGCTTTGTGAAGAATATGTTTTAAACTCTGTTTAGCATTTTCATTCTGTGCGATGAGGCATTTATATACTATTAAGAACTATTTCATTTTTATGACCACAGTCTTAGGTCTCTCTTGAAATCCTTTGAATTGCAGGATGGATGTCCCTTCACCCTGCTACTGTTAGTTCTGCATATCCCTTGTCTCCCTCCCAGATTAAACTCTGGGCTTCATCTCAATGCCCTGGACCATCACCTCACATGGCCCTATCAGTTTGACTGCCACCCCCCCCCCCCCGCCCCCCGACTAATGCCTAAGAAGAAAGGGGTGGCGGGGAGGGAAGCCTCAGTGTTTTTAGGAACTGCTATTTAGAGAATTTTATCTTTTTAAACCTGTGTTCCCTGAAATAAGCTTCTAAAAAAGTGAGCTCCAGTTTGTACTGGCTGATTATATATCATGTTTAAAATGGTGTGACTTAGTTATTTATTAAAACTGTATGTGTAAAGAATTTTGAGTCATGTGGTGATTATTTTGTTAAAGACTTGTTAAAGACATAGTTTCCTGGAATGTGATAGTTTGACAGGTGAGATGGTAGAGCCCCCTCTGTCCTCCTTTTCCTTGACAATTAAAATATATTCATAACCAGGGATATTTTTTGTTCATTTGCTGGTTTGGAATTACTTGTGCTTTTTAAGTTCAAACATTACTGCTTTGACATAATTTTAGTTTGCATTGACTTTTTCTTTTTAAGGAATGGGAATGGAAGGCATAGGATTTGGAATAAATAAAATGGGAGGTAAGAGATTTAAAATGAAGTACAAATGTAATCACTTTTAGGTATGGTTTTCTCTCACCTTTCCTCTTTCTTTTCCCTTAAGCCTTGCATGAATTCTCACTTTGGTTTCCAAAAACTCTGAATCTAGAAATTAATTTTTCCCATCAGTCTTTCCAGTGGGTATCTTGGCTTTTGGTTCTGGCTTTCTCACTAACTAGCTCTGTGACCTTGGGCAAATCACTCCATCTCTCTGGGCCTCTCTTTGCTTGTCTGTTAAGGGGGTTGGATCAGATTAGCTTTTTGAAGATGGTGATTTTTAGGCAAGGGCACTAGCACTTTTTCCCCAAAAGCCCTTACACTTGGTAAGGAAGTTCTTGGCAGAAATACCCAGGGTGAAACTTGTGAAAAAATCTTTCTTTTCCTGATGAGTATAAGCAGTCTCGTTGGAATGAAGCTCAAATGGGAATGTCGAATGTCTCTTGCAGGCATGGAGGGACCTTTTGGTGGTGGTATGGAAAACATGGGTCGATTTGGATCTGGGATGAACATGGGCAGAATAAACGGTAAGACTCATGCTTCCTTCCTGCTTCCACCTGCCCCCTGCTAGCTGTTGGCTCTTGGGTGACCTTGAGGCAGCACACCCATTTTTAATGAATAATTGCCCCTTCCACTTTTCTATTGAATTCGATGTTTTTGAATTGCCTTAAATGTTATTAAAATCACAAGTTTGTATTCCAGAAGCTAGACTTCCTAGTAGGTGTTAATCCCGTTAGTCACTAAACTGTGTGTTGTGTTCTGAATCTCCCTGATAATTACCCAATAAAAATAGTAAAGCTTTTTATTGTCTCCAGCACTAGCAAGCATCCTGTAGATACCTGTGGTTATGCTTTGCTCATTTTAAAATTGTCTTCAAGTGTAAGGGATTAGTTTTAGTTTCTTTGGAGTTTTTGATCAAATTTATATCTTCCCTGGAGTGCTGGAGTGCATCAGTTCTTGATCATCTGCTCTGATAAAACTCTGAGTTGTGAACAGAGACATTGATTTAATTTAGCATTTACATAGTGCAAATTTTGGTGTACTATCACTTGAAGCTTTCATCCCCTTAATAGAAATATACTATCATAGTAACAGTGTGTTTTTTCATTTAGTCCTTGCAAGAACCACATGATTTGTAGGTACTTTTATCACCATTTCGTCAGAAACTGAGGCCCAGAGAGTGACTTGCCTAAGGTCACATGGCTAGTAATAATGGGATATATATGGATCCCGGCTATCTGGCTCCAGAGCCTGGCTCTTAGTCACACTGTGATCCTACTTTTCAGAACGGACTCCAGCATGGGCATCATCCCCTTCTCAGTGGGCCTGTAGAGTGTGCTTTGAGAAACCCTGCAGACTGTATTTCTGAAATCCTTTGGGGGTTGGTTGACTCTTTGAACCCCACCTGTGGGGATGTTGCTTCCCTTAAACACATAAACTTCCCTGGGATGGAAAGTCATTAAAGATTTGCATTTAAATGTTTCTTTGCTGACCTGCAGTATCCTTTAATGTGAAGATAGACTAGAGCAAGCGAGTATCTTCCTAGGATAACTGTCAAACTGGAAAGAAAGAAAATTCTCATGAATAAACTGCCCTTCTTCATGGGTTTGCCTTGTTCTAGATGATGATAAAAAGATAGAAGGAAGTCCTCACCGTTAGGAATGAAGGGACAAAGGTCTGCATTTCCAGTGTACTTTCAGGCTAGCCCATAGCTCATAGTGTGTATAGGAATTCTAATAAAAGGTGAGGACTCTGGCTTGGTAAAGTGTTTGCTCAAAGCAGATGAGTCATTAGGAAATGGGGTTTTTGCTCTGAGGAGTGGAGTGATGTCATTTAGAAGTGGATGGAGAGGGGTGGGGCTGTGCTGAGGAGTGTGAGCAAAGTCCTTGGTAATCTGGCAGGTGGAATGCCGCAGTCACAGTTCTGGGCCTGGTGATCAAAGGTTCGCAGTGCTGATTCTCCTGGAGAGCAACAGTGGGAGGATGTGTTCTGATGGAGTGTTCTTAGATGTTCTGAGATAAAGGTACTTCAAGTCCTCCCTCATCATCCTCTGCAGTAGACAACAGAGAATGCTTTACTTCCACTTGAGCTGTGTTCTGAGCTTTGAGTGCAGTCAACTTTATCAGGGGAAAAGTTGATAAAGATGTTTTGGATTTAATTTAATGTTTAGTTGGTGACCGTAATTCATCCACCAAGGTCGTGGGTGCTGACATCAGACTGATGAGAAGTCAGTCCCGGCCAGTCAGTCAGCAGTACAGGTCAAGTCCTGATAGAGTGGGTATTAAAAATTACAAATTAAAAAATCATCAAATGCCAAACAATGATATGATACAATATTTGGCAAGGAAAACTCTTTTTGGGTAGTTCATTGGAATTCACAGAGGGCGTCCTGAACTGTAGAGCCTGTTGACAGTTGGGAAGATGAGTTCTGTTTGGTTTTCTTTTTGTTTTTGTTTGGGAAGATGAGTTCTGAGGCCTTTGCTGACAAATTAATACCTACATATGACTTCCTTATCTCAAGGGGGCACAGTGCTGCCTTTTTTATGCCTTTATGATAGGGATTAAAGGAGTACAGCAGAGCATTGTCCATTACAGTGCCGCTCTGGGATTTCCCTTCTGCCTACCACATGCAAGCTTGCGCAAGTTAGTTATATTTTCAGCAGATGGCATGCCACCAACCTATGAGATTCAGTTGGGTCGATTCAAACTATGAATAGCAAGTTCACCATTGCTAAAATCTGTTTTCTTTTTTTTTTTTCTTCTTCTTTTTTTTTTTTTTTTAATTAGAGTGAGCGTGAAGGGGGTTGGTGGAGAGGCAGACAGGGAGAAACAGAATACCCGCTGAGCAGGGAGCCTGATCTGATGTAGGGCTTGATCCCAGGACCCCGAGATCATGACCTGAGCCAAAGGCAGACAGTTAAGAAACTGAACCACCAGGGCGCCCCTCTGCTGCATTTTCTAATTAATTCATAATGGCTAGCCTGCTTCCACCCCTTTGGTAAGCTTGTTCACTTCATTGAAAGTATAGGGACTTGAGCTGCATATAACTATTTTTGGTAGTTATGCGATAAAAGGTGATCATTATATAGCACCTGATTTTTAAGGAGCAACATTAACTAGATTTTTCAAGGACCTCTCAGTATGGGAGGGAGACACAGTGTGATACACATCTTACGTCTTGCTTTAGAGGAAAGAAGTAGCCAATGATGGGGATCATCAAAGGCTTTCTCTAGCAGTTGACAGCTGTGGGAAGGCTTTCCCCATAGAAGCTAAGACCTTTGTCTTTAAAAGATTGTTGCAAAACATAAGTCTTGGCTGTCAGCATAGAAAAAAATAATGAAGTTACCAACATCCTTGTGTAGATGAAACTACCTGTGTTAGTGGAGACGTCCCGTTACATACAGGCATGTTTCTATATTGTGTGTGGATGTGCTTTTGTTAGTAGAGCATGGATTTTTGCATCGGGTTTAGGTTCCAGCCTTTGCCTCACCCCTTAACCGGGCATGTGACCTTGGTCAAGTTACTAAGGCATTGGAGCCTCTTTCTTGGTAAAGGGGCAGTGATGTTGCAGGCTGTTGTGAGGAGTCCATGAGCTGCTAGCACACGTAGAGCCCTGGGTGGGGCGGGGCACGTGGGAAGTACCCGGCAGGTGGTAGCTGCTGCCGCAGCCTGCCTTTGGCTCAGCGTGTGCCCACGCCGGTTGCTGTAGGAGCAGGTGCTTGGTGTACCTTACGGCGGGCTTTACTGAAAGTTGTCAATTAGTCCTTAATGGATTAAAGGTAGGTAGTTTTCACGGATTCACTTGAGGTGACTTTTAAGGAAAAAAGGACGAATGATAGTTTCTCTGTAGAAAGAGTGGACATGCTGACTTGGTGGCGGCTGTTGTGTGCCTGTAGTGAATCTGTCATGTCTAAACACAGTGGTGTTCCTGGAAAGGCCTAGGGTAATATTTTTCTCCACAGAGATGGAGCGTGGCATGGGTGGAGGATTTGAGAGAGACTTTGCCAGAAACAAGATGGGAATGTCTCGAAGCTTTGGCGAGCCCCTTGGCAGAGGAATGGGTAAGAAGGCCCCACGTGGGCGGGGGCTCACCCCCTGGGGTGCAGGCTCATTCTCAGGTCCGAGGTTCTTTCTTAGGCAAAGTCAGCTCTTTTCCCATAGTCTTAAAAAACTGAACATTTTCTAGACCTAGGTAAAAACTTTTGGTCCTTGAATTTTTTAGTGGTATCAATAGAACCATTTTTCTTCAGTCTTTTCAGGTGGCTTCTTTGGTTGCATTGGTATAAGATGTTGGCTTGCTGTGGGAGTTAGAACCGCTGCGTTCCCCAGCACCGGCTCTCTGGAGTGGTAGAGGTTTCAGAGACCCTGCTGAGAGAGGTGTGAGTTCCCTTGTCCAGGGCGCTGTGGTGGTCTAGTTAACGGATGGCAGGGTGTGCTTGCTGGTACCTTTAAAAGAGGCCTCAGGGAACTGGAGTTTTCTGATGCTGGAAGGCCTGGCGTATTGGGCCGAAGTGCAGAGAAACTCTTGTTTCAGTTTTGGTTAGATTGCAAAAAAAGTTTCTTTACTTCTCGGTGAGTGTTTCTCCCCTCTCCCGTTTTCAGTTTAGCTGTTTCTGAGAATCCGCCAGCTTAATTCTTCATTAGTATGGTGCAAAAGAGATTGTCCAGTTTGGGGCTCTTAAGTTTGTGTCTGTCAGAGGCGATTTGGAGCGTGGATCTGTACTCTCCCCCCATCTTCACCTGCTTCTCATTCTGTGCAGATGTGAGGCTTCTAGGTGACCGCCTCAGAGTGCTCAGCATCTGTCTTTGGGGGACCCATTGAGTTAGGTGGGAGGATTTTAAGCCCTTTTGTGTAAGTTTGTATTAGATACATTCTTAGAATTTATGAAGGTCCTAGAAAGATTCATCATCCAGCTCATCAGTGAGACCAGATTCTTCTGCAGATTATTTCTAGGACTCCCATCCTCTTCGTGTTGTGTCCTCCATGAAAACCAGGAACTATTAGAAACTTTCCCTCAGAGTGGAGGGAAACAGTTGTTTGGTGGAGACTTGTTTCTCTTTTTCCCTACTGGCAGTTAAGTAGCTGGAAGGACTTTCTTGTGTCTTACTAGGCTGGTAGTGAAGATTTCTTTTTTTTTTCCTTGTACTTGTCTGATATGACTGATTGTAGTTTTATTGTAGTTAATTCCAAAGCTTTAGGATTTTGGGGATGAGTTCATAATCTTTATGTGACTAGGTTAGCTAAAAGTTTCTCATTATCTATGACTGACTGTGTTTTTGTGTCCTGGAACAGCAGGATTTTTTTTTTTTTTTTTAAGATTTTTTATTTTTTTATTAGACAGGGAGAGAGTACAAGCAGGGGAAGCGTCAGGCAGAGGGAGAGGGAGAAGCAGGCTCCCCGCTCAGCAGGGAGCCCTACGTGGGGCTGGATCCCAGGACCCTGGAATCATGACCTGGGCCGAAGGCAGCCACTTAACCGACTGAGCCACCCAGGCGCCCCAGCAGCAGGATATTTTTTAAAATATTTAAAAACTTTTCATTTGGCTGCAAACAGCAGTTTGAGGGTGAGAAGAACAAGATGGCACATGACTTCGCTTCCATAGGCTCTTCTTCCTGCCTTAGGCCTTTAATTCTTTGCCACACTGTGGTGCCTCTCAACCTCTGTGATGAGGCTGGTGGCCTTGTCCTGGTTCGTGGAGAAGGGGTAGAGCTAGTGAGGTCATTATTTTTCATGGCAACAGGGAACTCCTCCAGTCCCGACCTGAATAGAAATGTCGTCTATCTCCTGCTGCTTTGCCACCTTCTCTCTGATTGAGACTCTCTTGTCTCTTTGTCCTGAGACCTCCCAAAGTGACATGAGCAAGAGCTTTAAAGGGCTTTGTTCTGGAATTCCCTGCTGCTACTTGTGATCAGACCCAATTTAGTAAAAAGGTGTCTAAGTTTAAGTTGGGATTTCAGACTAGTTGGCCTGGGTGGGTTTTTTGTTTTGTTTTGTTTTGTTTATTCAGTTCTTGATTTCTCTCTCCTTTCTGGTTTTCACTTGAAAGTTGAATCGTTTCGGTGCTACTTTCTGTTGTGTCTCCCCATTCAGTGTCCCTTCTCTACTATCAAGGCAGTAGATCTTTGCCCTTGTTTCTGCAAACCACTGTACTTGGTGGTGCAGGGATGTAGACATGTGGTCCTTGATCTTGAAGGAGGTGGTGCAGCTGAGGAGACGATGCGCAGTGACTCAGGGCAGCACCAGAGGTCCGTACATAGAAGTGGCCTCGTGAGGGTGCCAGTGAAGATCTTGGTTCCTAGGCCCTTGGCAGACGGGTGAGCAACACACAAAGGTGATCATTTCCTACGTGGCTGATAGAAGTTTCCTGCTGAGAGCACTGGATCTGAGCAGAAGTGCAAGACCGTGCAGGAGATGTAGTTTAAGCTGGAGGGGCTGGGTGTCTGAGAGAGTCCAGTGTAACTAGAGGGCGTACTGGCAGGATAGAGAGGGCTGACAGCATCAGGTGCAGAGGCTTGGAGGTGAGGGTCTACCTGGGGTCGGAAGAACAGATTCAAGTTCAGAGTCAGAGCAGGGAGGTCTGTGAATGCCCATGAAAAGAATTTTTCCTTTTTCTTCAAATCAGTGGTGTGCCGATTGTGAAGCTTTTGCAAGGAATATTTTGATCTAAGTGCCGATTTAGGAACGTGAAGCTAGGCCTGTGTATGCTGAGCAGGATCGCAGGTGTCACGGAATAAGTAAGCCCTACTTGTTTGCAGGCCGGAGGTCTGTTGTTTCTTGGTATGCTTTCCCACGTCCTTCCTGTAGCAGGTAGTTATAGTACCAGAAACAGCTGTGTGGTTAGGGATCATCTCTGTGGTCTCAGTCATGAAATGAGATATGCTCTGTGGCTATTGGTCCACGTTGCTGAGCACACTTTGTGACCAGAGAAGGGGGGTGGGTACAAATCTCTTTACAGGGTGAAGAGCTGAGAAGAAACTTTTAAAAGCTAGTACTAACCCTATAGCATTAGACAAACTTTAAAGAGGTTTGGATGAATCGTTGGCAAACAAGCAACAGTGTTTTCTGTTTTCGACGGGGTGTTGGATGTGGTTTGGATGTGTTGGGGTTTTTATTTTCCTGAAGCTTTGTCTGTCACTTAATCATCACCACACCCAGCTCCTTCCAGGTGGGGCTGGTGGGCTTAGCTTGCTGGAGTCTTTCCATGCACGACTTGTTAATGAGGTCATACTTCAGCTCGGCATGCAGTTGCTGCTGGTTTTCAGGGTTTTGGCAGTAAGTATAGCCACAGCTTTAGTTTGCTAAAGGATAACTGTGAGGTGTTGATTGGATCTGGTGGGTGAGTGCAGGCTTCAGCCGGAGTGCTGAGGCTCTGGACCAGCTTTAGGAAACTGTGCCACTGGCCCCGTTCTTGCTCTGATTTTCTAAGTTCACTTCATTGGTGCACACTGGCTCTTACTTAGCTCTGCTGGGCGCATTCCCAGATGGTCTTGCCAACTGGGCTCAGACTCTGGAGCTACATGGGATCCTAGTATCATGACCCATCATCAAGGACTCTTAGAGTTTTCTAGTAAAATGATCCTGTCTGTGTGTGTATTTCTTAACCCCTCCCCCCCTTTCCTTGTTTTATTTTTAAATTAGTAATATTCTTATTCTAGAATCTGTAATAAACAAATTTCTGTTATCATAGAGAAATTTGGCTAATTTTTTTTTCTTCCTGATTTCCTTAGAAATCCTAAGTAATGCACTGAAGAGAGGAGAGATCATTGCAAAGCAGGGAGGAGGTAGGAAACGCTTAGTTTTGATGTTTTGATTTTTAGAATAGGCTGTTATTACTGGGGATAGTAGAGTGTAGTGGTGGAAAGTATGGGCTCTAAAATAGACTGCCTGGGTGGGAACCAGCTCTGTCTCTTCCTAGCTGTGTGACATTTGGCAAGTTACTGAACCTCTCTGTTTTCCATACTATAAATGGGGATATAATGGTATCTACCTCATAGGGTTGTTGTGCAGAATACATGAGTTAACGCATAGAAGAGAATACATACATAAGTGCTATGTAAGCGTTAGCCATTGTCATTATTATAATATCCATGTAATTGGGGGACTTTGTTGTTTTAAATACCATAAAATTGTGAATTTCTGAAAGTAAATAACCTGATTATAAAAGTATACTAGCTCCATTCCTAACAAATGCTTACTAAACTGTACATTTGTACTGATAAATATTCAGAAAATTATTTTTTAAAAAATTAAATATCTGCAATCTCACTGCCCAGTGATGAGTGCTGTAAACATTTTGGACTATATCCTTCCATTAATACACACTTTTTTTTAATGGGTACTTAAAACTAAATGAACTTCTTTTGTCAGCTTGATCTCCCCTCCCCGCCCAATGGCTCTGAGTGCCTTGGCATTTCCTTGGTAACTCCACTTGCTGGTTATTTCTGTGGTGCGCTGATTCTAAAACTCCACATGGGCACCGTTTTTCCCTTGTTCTCTGCTGCTTTTGGCATCCGGGGGGCCAGCCTGATTTCTGATGTTCTTGAGCTTGCTACCTGCCCTTTTCTAGTTATCTTGCTCTTTTTTTTTTTTTTTTTTAGTAGTTTCTGAGAAATTTCTGCTCTCAGAGCAGAACTTGTGTTTCTTAAATTGTGTTTATATTTTGCCACTTGGTGTGCTATTATTCAGCATGACTAAGGAAATAGTCCTGGAGAAGTGGAGTGATATGTGAGGTCAGAGACTCACAGAAACTTCTGAGTCTCCTTTTCTTGAATTTACATCTTGGACTGGGCCGCTTGGGTCAGGAATGGGCTGGCTGTGGGCTCAGCTGACCTTTTTCAGAGGCAGGTGGTGGTGGTGGTGGTGGTGAAGCTTGAGTGAGCGGGACCTTGATGCTCTGCATGGTGGAAGAGTGGTGGGTGGTGGCCTTGCAGCTGGAGCCAGACCCTCCTTGTCCAGAGTTACCAGGTTCACAGGGTCACTGCATTGCTGACATGCCAGCATGTGTTGAGAACTGATCTTAGGCCTCTTCTGGGATCTACTCTGCAGTGCCATCGACTTCTTTTCCCTCCAAAGCCAGCAGAGTTATGCACAGCTCATTTGGGGGTTTTCCTCACAGAGTAAGGCTCCCTGGAAGTAGCTGTCTGTCCATCTAGATATAGAGGATCTATATTGGTGTTTGTTTCCTTTATCTCCTCTTAATTGCGTGGCTGTATACTAGCTGCTTTTTGCCTGGGGTGCTAAGGAAATGCAGCCATACTGGCTGTCAGCAGGGCATCTGAGAGGGACAAGCTGAGAGAAGGGTAAAGGTTGTGAGTGATTGGAATTGTCACATATAATCCATGTAATCCATCACACAGACTGACCAACTGAGGGTGGGGTTTCCGAGCTTCCTTCATTGAGAGCATTTCTCAGTTAAATTTGGTGGGGAGACCTCAGAGTTCTCAGGAACTGACAACCATGGCTCACAAAGCTAGTTACAAGTACTAGCGCTTCTGAAATAACATGGAGAACATTGTTGACACAAGTCCTCCAGGGTGGATTTTCTCCCTTTTAAAATTTTACTATGGAAATTTTAGCTGTTGCACAGATATAGGAAGAATGATGTCCTCACTACCCCGCCTTAACAATTGTCTCTCGACATTTGAGGGATGTCTAATGATAAATTGTTGTGGGATTTAATTCCTGAACTGGGGTTGAGCTTGTGAAGTGCCCAAGCCTCTGCACCCAGGTCACCCTCCTGGCATGGTGTGCACACAGGTGTGCAAGTCCCTGATATCTGCCTGTGTTTTGTGTCCCTGTTCCAGGTGGAGGTGGAGGCAGTGTCCCTGGGATCGAGAGGATGGGCCCTGGCATTGACCGCATTGGGGGTGCCGGCATGGAGCGCATGGGCGCAGGCCTGGGCCATGGCATGGATCGTGTGGGCTCCGAGATTGAGCGCATGGGCCTGGTCATGGACCGCATGGGCTCAGTTGAGCGCATGGGCTCCGGCATCGAGCGCATGGGCCCACTGGGCCTCGACCACATGGCCTCCAGCATCGAGCGCATGGGCCAGACCATGGAGCGCATCGGCTCTGGCGTGGAGCGCATGGGTGCCGGCATGGGCTTTGGCCTTGAGCGCATGGCCGCGCCCATCGACCGCGTAGGCCAGACCATTGAGCGTATGGGCTCTGGTGTGGAGCGAATGGGCCCTGCCATCGAGCGCATGGGCCTGAGCATGGAGCGCATGGTGCCCGCAGGCATGGGGGCTGGCCTGGAGCGCATGGGCCCCGTGATGGATCGCATGGCCACCGGCCTGGAGCGCATGGGCGCCAACAACCTGGAGCGCATGGGCCTGGAGCGAATGGGCGCCAACAGTCTCGAGCGCATGGGCCTGGAGCGCATGGGCGCCAACAGCCTGGAGCGCATGGGTCCTGCCATGGGTCCAGCCCTAGGCGCCGGCATTGAGCGCATGGGCCTGGCCATGGGTGGCGGTGGCGGTGCCAGCTTTGACCGCGCCATCGAGATGGAGCGTGGCAACTTTGGAGGAAGCTTCGCAGGTTCCTTTGGCGGAGCCGGAGGCCATGCTCCTGGGGTGGCCAGGAAGGCCTGCCAGATATTTGTGAGAAATGTAAGTGGTTCTTCAGCAACTTGGTGGTGGTGGTGGTGGTGGTAGGCACAAAGGGAGGAGGGGGCAGGTTGGCGTCAGAGTTGGTGCCCTCAGTAGGGAGGCAGAGTAGCAGCACTTAAGGCCACCTTGCTACTGTCCCCAAAGTCTGGTGCTGGTAGGATAAGGAGGGGATGGGAGAGCATAACGAACTCTGTGCAGCAGGAGCCCCAGGTTTTTGTACTGCTAGGCGGAAACCAACAGTGAGCTCAGGAACCCAGCTTCTTGATTCCCTTGGCTTGAAGAACCACTACACCTGGGCATGACAGAGACAAAGGGCTATATCTGCCTTATCTTTATACCAAGTTGACCACCTTCAGTTACTGTTGAATGGTCTGTGGGCTGCTTACCGTAGGCTCCTGTCGTCTGCATGATTCTCCCTTAGACAGTTAGTGCCACAAAGGGAGTGCGCTTGGTGTGCCGTTTGCGAACCTCATCCCAGACCGGTGTGTTTTGTTCTCTGCTGGTATCTCAGTTTGAAGGGTACCCTATTTCTTGGTGTTACAAGAAGTCCTGAAAGTTCCTCTCAGAGAGACCCTGGTGTTTATGCATTAGGACATTAGGATTTGGTTGTATCACTCATCAGTTTCTCCTTTTCCATTTAGCTCCCATTTGATTTTACATGGAAGATGCTAAAAGACAAATTCAACGAATGTGGTAAGTGTTTGGGAAAGGCTTTCTAGGTGCTTCCATGTGTTGTGGCTTCAGAAGTCTTAGCTTGTTAGTGATGCATTTGCGGGGTGCAATGAAGCTCCCATCCTGGTCTTCACAGCCACTTGCCATGACTCGAGGACCAATGGGACTTGCCATTTTTCTGCCTGTGCAAGTATTCAAGCCAGTTGTTGAGTTTCCTCTTATGTGTCAGACACTTCTCACCTGTGTTCTCATTTCAACCCCATCCTTCTCCTTTTACGGTTTTTGAAAGGAGGTGATGTCCCCATTTTGCAGATGAGTCAGGCAAAGTCACGTTGCCAAGGTCACATGGCTTCTACGTGACAAAGCTGAATAAAAACATGTACGATGAGGTTGCTTTCTACCACCGCACTGTTGGTTCATGCCTCAGAGAGCACTTCCTCGGAAGTTCCCAGGGGTGAGCTTCTGTGTGAATGAGGCTGAGCGGCTCTGGTTGTGGTTTCCTGGCACACCAGGCCACCATTCTGAAAGGCTCATTGTGTGGCTGAAAGGAAGTGAAGTTGTCCCCGGGTGAATCCCTGCCCCTCACTCCCACCACCTCTGTTCTTTTAACCACGTCAAGTGGGAGCCCGGGACCTAAGCCAGAAGTCTGGGTGGCTTGCTGGGTCAAGGCCTCCTCACTGTTTCTCATTTCCTGTTTCACTGGTAGTTCAGATTGCGCCACTTTGCTGCTTCTCCTGGTTCTTCTCTTGGGGCAGCTGTTGAGCCATAGTGTGCCTTTTTGCCCTCGCCCCACTCCTTAGTTTCCACATTGTAGTAGGTATTCTGAAAAGTCAGGTTGGATCAGGCTGCTCCCCTGCCTCAGGTGCCTGGAGGTGCCCATCTGCCAACGAGAGAAACTCACTAGCCCCTTTGTAACTTAGTCCCTCCTCTTTCATCTCCCTCCTGTCCCTGAACCCTGAGTTGCAAGTGTCATTCTCCAGAAGTGCTTTATTTCATGCTATTATAGTAAGAGTTTACCTTCTGGTGGACTTTAGTATTTCAGATCTGTCCCATGAGAAGCCCTCTAGATGTTGCCCTTCCCTTGGGCTGAGTTAATGGCTTTAGAAACGAGGGCCCCCTAGCATAGGCTACACGGTCATGTCCTTAGCTCTTCCCCTATAGACTTGTTTCATGGTGGTGCTTGACACATACCTGGATGCTTAACCAGTATTTGAATGAATATGTGAAACCCACTTGTGAGATAGGACGCAGCCTGTGTGTGGACAGTACAGAAGTGTCCATTATATCACGATGGCCTCGTAAATGCTGTGGTGTGGGGTCTGGAAGATGAAGCCTCTGTAAAACTCACCTATAAGGTTGGCTTCACACAGCCCCCTTTATAACTTCCTTGAGTGTATGAGTATGCATTTGAAGCTGCCAGGAAGGCTTATCATGGGTCGATTGTTGTCCTCTTGGCAGAAGAATGGCAACATGGCTGAGGGCCATAGTCGCTGGATCCCGGCTATTGTGTTCTGAGCATTCGTGTGCCAGGGCCGCTCTCCCTTTTGACTCTGTCCACCGAAATCCAACAGGTGATCTGGACTGAGTGGAGCCCAGACTGAGGCTGAGCTCTGGGTTTGCCTGATGAGTTGTGGTCTCTTCTTCCCTCCCTGTGCCCAGGCCACGTGCTGTATGCCGACATCAAGATGGAGAACGGGAAGTCCAAGGGGTGCGGTGTGGTTAAGTTTGAGTCGCCAGAGGTGGCTGAGAGAGCCTGCCGGATGATGAATGGGATGAAGCTGAGTGGCCGAGAGATTGATGTTCGAATCGATAGAAATGCTTAAGCAGTTGCCTTTTTTAAACATCGATACCAGACCTCTGAATTTGTATTTTTTCTTGTTAACCATTTTAATTTGTTGGCTGGATGTATAAAGATGTTTAAAAAATTCAGTTGCTTTTTGGGGTAATTTGAATTACTTTTTTAATGACTGGGGTTCCATTTGACTGTTTGCATTGAGATTGCAATGTGCGCAATTTTTTTTGTAGTTGTGGCATCTTGTTGACATCGAATATGACTTTGATAATAAATACCAGTTCCTGAAAAGATGCTTGCTTTTTGCCTGTGTGTTGTGGGGCACCCACCTCCGGTTTGGGGAGCTAGAGCCAGTCTTCTTTCTGCCCTTGGAGCTGTGACCACTGGAGGTCTCATCCCTATTCTTGCTTTGTCTGTGGACCCCGAGGGTGGAGGGCATGGACCCTGGCCACTTCAGGAGAACTCTTTATGGAAACTGAGTCCTGAGTGGACTTGAATTTTCCAGTGCTGGTGACAAAGCACTTGGATATTAGCGGTCCCGAGAGCCGTTCTCTCTTCCTCCTGTGCCGTTGCTCTTCGGGGCACAGACATTGTGTCAGGCTCATTTCCAGTTTGGCTTTTGTCATAGTCCACTTTGGCTGCTATAACAAAAGTACCATAAGCTGGGCAGCTTATAAACAACAGACATGTATTTCTCACGGTTCTGGAGGCTGGGACATCCAAGATCAAAACACTGGCTGATTCCATGTCTGGTGAGGGAACCTGATCTTGGTTTATAGATGGTACTTCCTAGCTGTGATCTCACATGGTGGGAGTGGCAGGGGAACTTTCTTGGGCCTCTTTTATAAAGGCAGTAATCACCCCCCAGACAGCATCACACTGGGCGTTAGGCTTTCAACATAGGAATTGTGGTGTGTGCTTGTGGGGGGTGGGGGGCATATATACTTTCAGTCCATAGCAGCTTTTCTTTGCTACAGTAACAGACTGAGGAGGGTGCGAGTTTCTGAGCATATTTAGTCCTCTAGCGGTTTAGGCTGAACGTGATACCTGGGCTCTGTCGGAACTGGGTCACCCCTCCCTTTTCTCCCCCAAGATGTGATCTCATTCATACGTAGGTCCGCTTGGGCTACACAGCTATTTGCAGCTTGTGCGGAGCTGCCGCCACTGCTTGTCATGTTTGGTTGTGGGGTCCTAGCCTTGCCACCTTCTCCCTGCCACACTTTCCTCCTCCTGGTGTTTCTCCCTGAGGGGGAGACCGTGGAGGGATGGGGTCGACCTCGCAGACCCCCAAGTGTTTGATCATGACTCCACTGTGTGCCAATCAGGAGGGAAAGAAAAGACAAGAAGCAGGAATCACTTTCAGTAGGAGCTTTATGTGGTTCATGTATGTAGGCAGGCATGAGCCTGGGTGGTTCTGTGACTGCCAATCTGGGATCCAAGACTCCTGGGTTAGTGGGTGGCTGGGCTGGCCGGTTGTCCTGGGTACCCACACCTGTGGGCCTTACCGTTCCCGGGGGGATGGTCGGCTCTCCAGAGGGTCTGCCGAGGAAGGGTGATTTGCAGTGACTCCTCTCCCCGTAAACGGATAATGAGCAGCCCTCAGGGAAACGGGGTGAGGGGTTTACCTCCTTCCAGCCTACCTCTGGTCCCTTCCAGCCTACCCAGAGCATCTACATACCCCAGAAGCCAACATCGTCATACACCTCCGTTTCCCTGGCAGAGAGCACAGTTGGGTCAGTAAGAGTCACCTTGGCCCACTGACCACCCCGCCCTCCCCATCACCCCCAGTCAGGGCCAGCACTCACAGGGGCAGTAGAGCTGTTCTGGGCACGTAGCCATCTGCAAAGAAAGTGGGATAGGTAAGCTCCCAGCCTTGGTGGTAGCCTGTTTCCCTAGGACTTTCTGGTCTGTCTGACTTACATTTGCCCTTGGTGTCCCGGCACAGCATCTCATCCTTGTTGGTGAACTCGATCACCTCCAGGATCTCCCCACGCCGGATCCCCAGGTGCTTGCCACCCCCACGACGTGTCTTGGCGTTGGGATCGATCATCATCCTTGTCTGAATCACTATCTCCCCCTCAAACTGGGGAGGGATATGTTAGAGCTTTTGTTTTGTGCTTTCACCCCAGGAACCCCATCTTTCTGAGGATGGAATATGTGGGGCCTTGGTCAATTGGGGCTGTGCCCAAAACTCCAGGGCTCTTGTTTCGAGGATTCTGGTGTTCACACCTTGAACTTTTTCCGGAACTCCCTCTCGGCCTTCTCTGCCTTCCGGATCTGCTTCAGGGTCTTTGGGTCTGCGGGTGGCAACTGCTGTGGCTGGGGGGCCTTCTCCTTCCTGAGGAATTGGATGCTCCTGAGGAAGATGTGCTCCTCAGGGGCCCCCTCCGTGTCCTTCCAGAGCTCAGCCCCTCCGTGTTACATGCCCTTTGCCCTGTGGTACCTGAGTTCTGGATCTTGTGGTGGCCTGGGGGGTTGCTGGGTAGGTGGCACGTCATCTGGGAGCAGTCAGAACGCTGAGTTAGGGCAGGGACCGTTGGCTCAGCCTCCCTCTCGACACTGGTGGCTTGATCTTGAATGAGCTTTCCCTGGGTCAGTTCTCAGGACATCCACCCCCTCCCAAACCCCACCCTGCCCACCTGCCCATCTTCTCCCTAGGCCTTTCTCCTGGGTTGTGAGTTCTAGTGGATTGGCTCTTGTTTTCGTAACTCCTACTGCATGGCAGGCATGGCAGAAACTGTTTACTAGAGTAACTCATTTCAGCCCTCACAGCAACCTTATTACTTAGAGTAGTAGGCAATACTGTCATTCCCAGCTCATTGATGAGGGAAATAAAGGCTCTTGAGTGGTAAAGCAATTCTGCCCCAAGGTCATCTGGCTGGAAATGATACAGGCAGGATTTATTTGCAGGCTTTTGAGGCCATTTCATGTCTGTCTCCTAGAGTAGGTTGGCTTCTGGGAATTGTCATGGGATCTGGGTCAAAAATAAGGCAAAAGCATTTCTTAGAGCAGATGAAATGGGCGTCTGAGAAGGGGCTGGTGGGGCGGGGTTCCTGGACTGGCCTGGCTGGTGCTGAGACCAAATTGTGAGGGGTCTGCCTGGTGAGGGCTGACTTCCTGGCAAACTGCCAGCGTTCCAGGGAGGATTCTGCTGGCCAGGGTTTGGCTTATGGAGAGAGCCTCGTGAATACCAGTTGAGTGAAGGACCCAGAACCTGAAGCCCTCAGCTTTTTGCGCCAGACTCCAGCCTCGGCCTGGTGCTCAGATGTGACGATGCCATCTACAGTCTCACCCAGGACATTCCCTCCGGCTGCTTCCCCTTCTCCCAGAGGCACCCTAGGGCCCCTGGAAACCCAGCACAGTGTAGAGCACGCCCCCGGGCGCCGTGGTGCAGGGCAGACTTGGCATACCTGCGGCCCAGACTTCTGGCAGTGTGACCCTAATCAGGCCACGCAGGTAAGGCAGGCTCTGAGGGGGACCTGTTGAAATCCTGGGTAAGAGCTAGGTCTGGTGGCCTTAGCCCTTTCCAGGGGAGCCCCCAGCAGTGCAAAGAACCTCTGGAGTGGGGCTGAGTGGGCGTTTAGACTTGAAAAGGGCAAACTTTGGGACAATCCGTACTACCAGTGAGGGCCCACATAGTGTTTCAAGAAGGGAGAGATTTGAGAAGTGTATTTGATTGGAGTCTTGCAGAATGACTGGCATGGAATGGGGAGACGACTGTCCATGGGCAGGGACAGTGAGCAGAGGTGGGGATGTTCCTGGTCTGTTTGGGATTGGGGAAGGGGTGGGCCAGTTACTGCCTTTCTCCATGTCTGTGGCCCCAAGAGTGGCCCCCAGACCCCAGCCACAAGAGCCTCACCAGAGCGGAAGCAGGAGGAGCCCTGTCAGGAAGCTCTGCTAACAGAGGGTGTTGCAAGCAGCCCCTGAGGAAAGCCCAGGAGAAGCAGAAGGGGTTCAGGAAGGAGTAGTAGAGGCAGCAGATCTGGTGCAGGGGTGGGGGGTGGGTGGTTGGGGGGGAAGCGGGAGCATCCCAAAGGCACCCTTAATAAAAGGTTACCCTGTAGGAAGCCCTTCCAGAGATGGGGCCAGGAAACAGTCTGGGAGCACAGGGCTTGGGCAAGTTGCTTCTTGGGTCCTCAGGCTTCCACCGGAAGCCTGTCGGGGACAAGGGGTCAGCTGTTGTCGTGGGGGCGGGGGCAGTTGTACATGTTCAGTGATGGTCACGTACAGGGCTTGCGTAAAAGTCACTTTTTTTTTTTCCCACTCAAAATTGGTAAAGGCATTAACCCTGCAGCTGGGCTGGAGACATGTCTGCTTTGCCACTGCCCTGCTCTCCAGGAGCAGATGCTTGGAAGAAGAGAGGGAAAAAAAGGGTCCTTAGGAACCCCAGAGCACAGAGTGTCTAGGACTACAGGCTCAGGGGTCTTTGTCTCCACCCCATGCCTGAGTTCAGGCCCCAGTCCGACCTGGACATCCAGCAAGCACCTCCAACACAACAGGTCTGCTATGGAAGCTGAAACCTTGTCCCCGACTCAGGGATACGCCCAGTCTGCGCCCAGGGGTTAGGCTTGAAACTTGGGCCTCATCCATGTCATGAGCTGGCTTGCTCCCACTCACCCCTGCATCACATGCCACCAAGTCCACTTCCTGATTCTTCCACTGCTCTTTCACACATTCTCCCACCACCCTGCCCCCTCCCCCCCGCCCAGGCCATACCATGCTCACTGGCTGTTGGCCTTTAGGGTGCCCTACCTCCTCCTGTTCTGCCCATCAGGAGCTGGTAGGACTTTTCTGAAAGGCCCTTCCTGCCCTCTACTTTCTCCTCTGGCACTGCCAGGGACATGGATTGTCCCTTGGCTTCACACCAGCAGCATGGCAGAATATGCCCTTGCAATGAATTGTCCCGAGGGGCCTGGGCAGGATGGTCTGACTGAGAGCTCAGCCCCACCACCAACAAACCTCTGCCCTTGGGGCTGGGGCTGTCCGTGGGCTCCACGTCGTCATACAGCTCGTAGGCCTCGTCCTGGTCCCTGCGGGAATACCCGAGATAGGGGCCTCTTCCAAGCCTTCAACCTGTGCCAGGGCCCGCTTACTCCCCACACTCACTGCGGGATGTCTTCAGTCTGTCGGGCCTGGGAGTGGATCCCAGCAGAAGAACGGGTCCTCCTCAGAGCTGTAGAGGGATGAGAGCAGGAGGGAGGCAGGCCCTGCCAGGGAGCCTCTTACCCAGCTTTCTGCCTGGGTTGCCCTGACCCACCTGTGGCTGCGGCTGTGGCTCTCCAGAAGTTCTGGACATCCCTGGGGCCAGGAGGCAGCGGCGGCTTGGCTGGAGGGGGTCCCAGGCTGCTGACTGGGGGCAGAGGCCTCCGCCGGGGTGGGTAGCTGGGTTTGAGGCCCAGCCTCGACCCTCCACTGTGAGTGGGAGCTCCTGACCTCTGCTGCCTGGCTCCAAAGCCAGGGCTGAGTGGGAGCCTGGGGCGGGAGGCTGTGACAGCAGTGGGGAGTGAGCTCTCTGAAACAGAGCCAGGAAGGGGGGGCTTTTTAGGGAGATCACCAAAGAACTCAGCGTGCAGGTGCTTCTTGGGCAGAGCACTGGACTCGGGCTGCAGAAACTTCTTGGGGAGCAGGCCAAACTCGGGCTCCGAGGACACTCTGGGGAGGCTCCCCAGCTCAGGCTGCAGGGGCTTCTTGGAGGGTGCTTTGAATTCAGACTGCCGTGGCCGCTTGGGAAACACACTGACTTCAGGCTCTGAGGACCTCCTGGTGAGGTCACCAAAATCAGGGTGCAGGAGCTTCTTGGGGAGGTCATTCAGCTGAGGGGCTGGGATCTTTTTGGGAAATGCATTGAAATTGGGCTGTGAGGAGTGGGGGTGGGGCTCACTGGACTCAGGCTTCCAGGGGGGTGTCTGAGGGACCTCACTAAACTCAGGCTGTGGCAGAGATTTCTTAGGGAGGCCACCAACCTGAGGCTGCGGGGGTTTTCTGGGGTGCACAGTGAACTCGGGCTGTGGGGGCTTCTTGGGGAGTGTACTGAAGTCGGGCTGGGAGGAGTGGGGGTGGGGCTCACTGGACTCAGGCTTCCAGGGGGGTGTCTGAGGGACCTCACTAAACTCAGGCTGTGGCAGAGATTTCTTAGGGAGGCCACCAACCTGAGGCTGTGGGGGCTTTCTGGGGTGCACAGTGAACTCGGGCTGCGGGGGCTTCTTGGGAAAGATACCGAAGTCAGGCTGGGAGGGGTTTGGGGTAGCCTCATTGGGCTCAGGCTGCTGGGGCTTCTTGGGGAAGGCGCTGGATTGGGGCTCTGGCGGGGGCTTGGCAGGGTGGCCAGGCTCAGGCTGCAAAGCTTTCTGAGGGGCCTCGAGCTGTGGGAACTTCTTGGAGGGTTCACTTGGCACAGGTTTGGGGGGCTTCCTGGGCAGATCAGTGCAGCTGGGCTGCAGGGGCTTCCTGGGGTGCTCGCTTAGCTCAGGTGGTGGAAACTTCTTTAGAAGTTTGTTGAACTCAGGCTTCGGGGGTTTTTTGGGGTGTTCGCTGGTCTCAAGCTGAGAGGCCTGGAACTTTGCTTGAAGGCTCCGGAAGTCCTGATGGCTCCCCTAAGGGACATGGAGCCAGTCAGGCAGAGACTCACACAAGGGTTCTCCTAGCTCCTCTTTGCCACCCTTTGTCATTGGCTCCCTCTCCTGTTGGCTGGGGCCTTCCACATTTGTCTCCAGGCTCCCTGGAGTCCTGACCTCTCCACTTAGGCACTGCATATGCCCCCAACCTCACCCCCATCAGGACCCAGGCTCCCAATGCTCCCCCATAGCCTCTGCTCCCACAGTTCGTGGTGCCTTCTAAGTGTCCTTGAGATACCTATTTGTGCTTTCATGCTCCACATCCCTAGTGCCTTCTGTTCTGATTTAAAAATACATCCAGGGGGCGCCTGGGTGGCTCAGTCGTTAAGCGTCTGCCTTCAGCTCAGGTCATGATCCCAGCGTCCTGGGATCGAGCCCCGCGTCGGGCTCCCTGCTCCGCGGGAAGCCTGCTTCTCCCTCTCCCACTCCCCCTGCTTGTGTTTCCTCTCTCACTGTGTCTCTCTCTGTCAAATAAATAAATAAAATCTTTAAAAAAAAAAAATAAATAAAAAAAATAAAAATAAAAATAAAAATACATCCAGAATCCAGCCACTTCTCACTGCCTGTACCACTGTCATGCTGGCTGGAGGAACCCAGGCTCCTCCCCGGTCTCCTGCCTCCCCCGTCTTCTGCCTCCCCCTCTGCCCCCTGCACCCCCATCTCTGGCCAGGACCCTCCCCCACAGCAGCTGGAGGAAGCCCCTCTGCTCAAAATGTGGCAATGCTTCATTTCCCCATGGTAAAAGCTAAAGATCTCATGAAGGCCTGAAACCATCAATCTGCCTCCCTTACCCAGTTACCTGGGCCTGGCCTCCGCCTCTCCCCTGCTCTCCCCCCGCCCCCAACCCCTCTTTCTTGGGCCTTTGTCCGGCCCTTGCCTCTTCCACCTCCAGGTCTCTGCTGATATTTTCTTATTAGAGAGGCCTTCCTCCCAGACCACCCTCATTTAGAAAAATTGATTTCCGCTTCGCAGAACTCCATTCTCCCCAACCTACTTTTTTTCTCTCAGTACCTGCCACTATGTATCATACAGTTTATTTTATATTGTTTCACAAATGTGCCTTGGCTTGTTTGTTCTCTCTGCCCCCCTCGCCCCTGTGGAAGGTCAGCGACTTGGCTCACTCATTGCTGTCCTCCCAGTGCATGGCACACTGTTGGTGCTCAGTAGATACTTGCTGAAATATACAGGATACAAAGGCGTATACTCAGCCACGTCCAGTCTGATTGTCACAGACTCATGTAGAAAGACGTGGAGAGACACAGACCTGGAGGCAGATGTGGGCTCAGAGTCTCATGGTTCCAGACACCCTTGTTGACGGTCAGGGCACTCACAGTCGACAACACCCAGGAGAAGAGGCAGCAAGCCGGCCCAAGCAGCGGCCCGGTCAGGCCCGTGCACCGTCTGTGGCGCACCTAGTCCGTCCCAGGTACCGTCTCGACCGGCCCCATGCTCTCCGTAACAGACACGGGCGGGTGCACAAGTAGGCCAGGCCTGCTCTGATCAGGGGGCCCCACTGCAGGCCCCCAAGCCTTGCTTCACCTGGACCCTAGGAGACTGGGGAGGGGGAAAGGGCAGAACCGTGGAGACTGTGCTCCTGTCTGTGCCCCACCCAGAGAACGAGGAAAGGTAGTGATCCCCGCCTGGGGCCTGAAATGCCTCTATTAAAGCCCCGCTCCAGGTGGGTTGGGGGAAGGATTCCCGGGTCACCCACAGGACCAGAGAAATCAGGGTCAGCAGGTCATGTCGTGGGTGACTACTGGGGTGGGGGGTGGGTGGCGGGTACATGACCCACTTTGTCACCGCAGGAAGCCCCTCTGTTCACCCTGGCCTCCTGTCCCCAGGTTGCTGTTCATGCTGACCTGGGAGGAGAGTAGTCTGGGCCATCTGCCTGTTCCCCCTATTAAAGTCCCAGCCCCAGCCTGGGCCACAGGCCCTTTGGGGCCCCAGCTGTCCCAGTGATGCATCCTGGCTGCTTCCCACCTCTGGGCCTTTGTGATGGTCCTTGCCATTTCCCGGGGGATGAGGGGGCTCTCCTAGGGTTGGGGGTTCACTCACCATGCCTGCAGGCGGGTGATGGGCCACAGGGCAAGTGGGACCTGAGCTGGGCCGGTGCCTTCAGGAAGTGACTGTGGCTTCTGCTCCCCGGGCCCCACGGGGGTGGGGGATGCTGGCGGGGTGGGGAGGACACAGGAGGAAGAAAAGGAGGCGGAGACAGCCCTTGCCTGTCCCCAGATCCTGCCTGGCACTTGAGTTCCTGTCCTGCCTGCTACTGTCTCCATGGTCTCCATGCTTCGTGCATCGGCTGTCAGCATATGCCCAATGTGGCCACCAGTTGTTTGACTCTGTTTCTGGGGGCTGGCTGACTTCTGGTCTCCAGGGAGGACTCCGTGCCAGGCCCTGAGGGCCTCCTTGGGAGGGGGAGTTCTCGGGGGGTAAGGGGCATGGTCAGCTCTGGGCCAGGAGACTAAGGAGTTCGGAGAGCGTGATGGGTGAGGCCCTTCTGCCGGCTCGTTGCCTCATCCGCCTCCCTCATTTCCACACTTCCCCACTGTCAGATTCTCAGCTCTGAGCAGGACTTCCCTATTATAGGGGCAGATGTCACATGGGTCGTGGACAGCTGTGGGGGACAGAGGGCCCAGCTGGGATGGCAGATTTGGGGGTGGGTGGGTAGTAGCTAAGGCCTTGCCCTCCCCCACCCTGGGGAGGGAGGGAGTCTGAGGGCCAGGGGAGAAAATGGAGACAGCAGGGAGAGCAGTGAAGAGGGGGTGAAGGGGGTGGGCCGAACTAGCGTTGTGGGGGTGTGAGGCCCAGCCAGATAGAGGCGAGCCCTAACCACAGGGCTTGGTCTGCAGGAGGTCAGTGACTTTGGACACACAGACAAAGGGAGAGTGCAGAGCCCTGATGCTCAAGTTTTAGCTATATGTGGAAATAGCTTTAGGAGTTTACGAAAAGATGGAAGGAAGCTCCTGGAGATTCTGACTTAATTGGCCCGAGCCTGGGGATTTCTTTTTTTTTTTTTTTTTAAGTGACCTCTACACCCAACTCGGGGCTTGAACTCATAACCCTGAGATCAAGACTCCTACTCCTCTGAGCCAGCCAGGTGCCCTGAGCCTGGGGATTTCTTAAACACTCAGGGTGATACTCGTGCCCACGAGTCACCCTGAGACCCCGTTAAAGTGCAGGTTCTGCCTCAGGTCTGTGGTGGAGCCTCAGATTTCTAAAGATCCCAGGTGATGCCCTGGAGTAGCGAGGGTGTAGAAGGATCCAGTCTGTCTTGAGGACACTGCATTCCCAGCTGGAGCCGTTCATTACCACCCTGCCATGGAGGCCACAGACCGCACAGTCGGAAAGGACTCCGCCTGTTTGCGTCCACTTTTAAGAGGCACAGGTTGAGGATTCTGGAGCCTCTGTGCCTGCCCATCCCCATCCCTGTACTAGCAGGCATGCACCCTGGGTCACATTCGCAGATGTGGGTTCCCCTTGGAACAGGAGTCCTGGGAGACCAGGGATGATGAGAGTGGGTCCTCCCTGAGTCTTTGGGACCAGCCAGCATAGGCTGGTCACAGGCTGACTGACCCAGTGTTTGGTGAATGAGGGAAATGAATGAATGAAGTGATTATTGGCCAAGAGCATACAGTAGGTGCCCAATCAAGGTAAGCTAAAGGACTGAACGCTGGTGACAAGCTGGTGACTTCCCAGGCTCCAAGGCCAGCCACCCCGTGTGAACCACCCCCCCATGGCCTGGAACTCGCAGTTTGGAGGGTCCCACCTTGGCAAGCCCTATTCCCCCACAGTCCCCAGGAGGCATTCCCTCCCCCCCCCCCCCCCCCCCCCCCCCCCGGGGGGGCTCCCCCCCCCCCCCCCCCCCCCAACTCCCCTTTGTGTTTGGAGCCTTCCAGGTGGCTCTGGGCTGGACTGCAAAGCGCGGCCATGAACTTGGGCAGGAGGTTCCACAGATGGAGTTGAGGAACCTGAAGCCCAAAGTGAGCCCGGGCCAGGGTCTGCCTTGGGGTTTCAGTGGTGGTGGTGGTGGGGAGTGTGGAGAGGTGTTCGCTTCGGGAGCCTGTGGAACAATGGGCTAAGGAGGGGTCCCGGGGTTCTGAGCACATGGGGGGCTGGTGAGCCAGAGCAGGCGCAAGAGCAGGGGCATGGACCTGGTTGCCCTGGTCATGGTTGGGGGACAGACACGGTGGTGGTCTCCACGCTCAGCCACATGTGGTCCAAGTGCACGCAGTCGAGGACTGAGCACGTGGGTGGCCAATCCTGGGGGTCAAGGGGCGCACAGAGGAGCTGGGGGCCTGGGATGGGGGTGCTCGCGTCCAGGTCAAAGACAGGGCTCTGGGACGTGCATCCAGGAGCCTTATTTCCCCTCTCCCGGTCTGGTGGTGATGGGGCTGGTGCTGGACAACTGCCGGACGGGTACATGGCTGGACTCAGCTGATGTAAGCTGCCTGGAGAGGCTCGGCCTCTTCAGCGCAAACCTGCAGTTTCTTATCAACCAGCCCCCCATTGGGCCAGCTGGGCAAAGTAGATGACTGCCCTGATCCGCTGGCCAGTCCTTCCATCTCCCTTCAAGACTGACACTCCTGGGCGCCCTCTGCTGGGCGGAGCTGGGGCCGAAAGAAGACTTGGCGGTCAGGCTTTTTGCAGTCAGGGGAAGGGGGGCCCTCTGAGGGATCACTTTGGCCAGAGGGAGGGCAGGGGCTGCAGAAGCCCGGGAGAGACACTGGGAGCAGATTTCCCAGTTAAGCTGAAAAAGTTGGACATGAGTTGGGAGGGGGCAAGGGTAGGAAGTTGCTTTTGTAGTGAGCAGGGTGCCTAGGCCAGGTCATGATCCAGCTCCTTAGGCCTCTGGGCAGTTTCAGGTTGCTGGGCCGGGGGAGGGCAGGGGACACTGTCCCCTTGGTAGAAGCTGTTGCATGGGTGATGGGGTGGGGTGGGGTACCTGGGCCAAGATACTGGCTCTGGGACTCTCTGGAAAGGTCCCGAGAGACTGGGAAGTGGCATTGCCTGGATTTGGGGGTGGCTGAATGAGGGGGCCTGATGGGGGAAGGGCCTCTGACACCTTGGAGACAGGTTGGGGTCCTGGGGGAGAGGGAACCCTGAACCCTGTCCCTGGAGATGTGGGAAAAGGGGAGGTGCCGTTTGGGCCTCACTGCCTGGGTTTTCTTATAGATGGGAACCTTTCCCAGCTTCTAGGGTGGTACAGAATCAGTGAGGGAACTGGAGCTGGGCTTGGCTCAGTCATCCTACCCTCCTAGCCTCACCTTCTCTAGCTGTAAAATGGGCCCCTTGATCCCACCCCACTTCCTTCCTGGGTTCTTTGTTGGGGGGTGTTCCAGGCAGCCATGGGCTTGGTAGCCAGAGGGATGTGAATCACTCACAAACATTTCTCAAGCCCCCACCCTCTCTCCCCAGTCCCTGTTTGAATCTTCACAAGGACTCCAGAGGGTAAGCATCCTGACACCCATCTTAAGGACTAGCAAAGTGAGATGTAGGGAGGTTGAGTCTTCTCCAGAGTTACAAAGTCCTAGCTCCAAGGCTCCTGGCTGGGAAGAGAAAAGCTCAGGGGGCCTGAAGCCCCAAGGTCCCCTGATGGCCCCGTTGGCCCGATAGCAGGTGCTGAGCAATACCTGCCTCAGCACGGGCCCGGAGGTGCTGGCAGAACAGACACCTGGCCTGAGCCAGCTGAGTCTCAGCTACGACTCGGCAATGACACTGCAGTCCTGAAGCCCCGCGGGTGGGCCCCTGGGTGCAGGTGGGCCGGTCCTAAGGGCACTCAGATCAGCGCCCCCCTTTCAGGAAAAGCAGAAGGGCCTCTGGAGCTTGGAGCTGTTCAACTGCAAGGAGGCTGGGGAGTTCTTGCTCCTAGACGGTCTGTGTTCCCCAGGAAGAGGATGATGAGGAGAGGGATGAGGGAGAGGGGGTGGGGATGTTCAAGATGGAGCCTTGTAGGTTATTAGAACAAGGTCTCCACTACCAGGCAGTAATGAGAACAGACCCATTTTCTGTGGTGGTCAAATTGGGGGGAAGGGCAGGAAGGGTTGCTTCAGGTACCTGAGGAGGGGGAAGAGGGTCCGGGGCCTAGGCTAGGGGACCCTGGGGCTGGAAGGGAGCAAGATGCAGGAGGTAAAACTAGCTTCCAAGGGCTGGCTGCCAACAGCACGCGTAGACTTCCATGTTCAGGAGGCTTGGCCCACTGGGTTTGGTGACAACAGGGCTGAGACAGCAGTGTGGCCCCAAATTTTGAACCCTGACCCAGGACCGATTTCCCATGACAGAAGGGAAAAGGAGATCCTCATGGCTGGAAGACAGAGAGGGGAGGAGTGAGGAGGGAGGGAGCCCAGGCTCCCTAGGGCTGGCTTTGACCCACCCTCCTCCTCAGAGCCAACATAGCGACAGAAGTGAAAGGAGGCAGCCAAAGATGAAGGTCTGGAAGACAGTGACGAAGACAAAACCAGAGCCCCTGGGGGCCCTGGCACCAGCACCTCAACCCTGTCACCTGCGAGTCTGCACTGGCTTCAGGATTACGGGGGGGGGGGGGCTCCAGCAGGGTCAGCCCCAGCACTTTCTCAGGACCCCCTGTCTTACTGACTCCTGGGACTCCTTAAAAGCGATGTTTCCATCCCATCTGGTCTCTGGAAATGGGCCAAGAGGCACTGGCAGCCCCAGCTACAGCTGGATAGGGTAGCACTGGGCTGGACACCTGGGTCCCAGTTAAAGTGACAGGGGAGTAGTGAGGTTGAGGGGAGGCTTGTCCCCTCTCAGGGTGCGAGCACCCCAGGACTGCTAGACCGGCCGGCTGTGCATCGGAGGGGCAAGGGACCCAGACACAGCACGGGCTGGCTCATCGCGCCTCCTTTATTGCCTCCCCACCCCC
This sequence comes from Phoca vitulina, assembly GCF_004348235.1. NCBI lineage: Eukaryota > Metazoa > Chordata > Mammalia > Carnivora > Phocidae > Phoca > Phoca vitulina. The sequence continues at coordinate 5,250,264 of NW_022589784.1, read as the reverse complement.
TCCATCTTAAGCCCCATTAAAATTACAAAACTACCCGCATCCTACAGTCCAGTCCCCCCCCTCCTCCCCCCACCCCCCGCGGCGGGATTCAGAACGGCGAGAAAACCGGACACTCCCCCTCTGACAGCAGCGGAGACACCTTGGGTGCAAGCGGGACCGGGTCTGGGTGGGGCAGAGGAGGGGGCGCCTGAGCCTCGGCCCCGCCCCTCGCCTCGGGGCCCCCGCCCTCCCCACCGGAGCGCTCCTCCGCCTTACCCGCCGGCGCGTCGGGGCGCGGCTGCCCGGGCCCCGGGGCCGCGGGGGCGATGGGCCGGTGGTCCTCCAGATGCAGTGTCATGGCGGGCCGCGAGGCCGTGGAGAAGGCGCACTGCATGCACGAGTAGCGGCCGCGCGTGTGCTCCCACACGATGCGGCTCGGGGCCGCGTGCCCTGCGGGCAGGCGGGACCCCGTCAGTCCCGGCCACTCCCAGGGACGGTGGACGTGGACGAGTGCGGGTCAGACCTTTCCCCGCCTCCCCATCAGCTCCCGAGCACCTGGCTGGTCTGGCCTGGCTGATCCATTGCTCCCGAGCGTGTTCCCTCCTGTAATTGGGGGGGCACTAAACTTGACTTATCCGAATCCCCCACTCCTATCCCTGGAACCACCGCAGGGGGAAAGGACTTGTGAAGCGGGCGCGGGTTTTACACGGAAACGCCGGCGCAGATGAAGGCTCAGGGGCCAACAATTTTTAAGGCAAAAATCGTGTATTTCGGGGGTGGCAGCTCTGGCCACCTGGGAAGGGGCGGGCAACGCTGCCTCCCAGCATCCCCTGGGCCCAGCAGGGCGCAGGACAGAAAAATCCCCTCCACCCCTCCCTGGTGGTCACCTGCACGCACCTGAGGGCGCGTCGGAGCCGCCCTGGGGTCTTCGCGGGCTGCCGCCGGCACCTGAGATAAACGGGCGGGTGAAGGTCAGAAGTCTGGGTGAGCCCAGCTCACCCTTCGGGCGGCCCTGCTCCCACACTCACCTTGGCTCTTTTTCCAGATTGCGGCGCTGGAGGCGGGCGGCCCGGGCGCCGCGGCCAGGAAGGGGCGCAGGCGTGGGGGACTTAGGCCAAAGGGCGCGGGGTTCAAGTAGGGCAGAAAGGGCCCGGTGGGGGCAGGGGCGGGGGTCGTGAAGGGCTCGAGCAGCGGGAACGGCAGGCCCGGCGCCGACACAGTGTCGGACTCCGGGGGACGCTCGGGCGCCGGTGGCTCCTTGTCTAGGGCTGGGGGTGGCGGCGCGGCTGGGCTCTGCGCATGCTCGGCGCAAACATGCAGATGCTTGAAGAGCGAGCGGTGCGTGCGGAAGCGCAGGAGGCAGTTCTCACACCTGGGGGCAGGCACAGGGCTGGGCTGGGTCTCTTGGGGGACGAGGGTAGGGCCTATCCGATGCTACCTGGGGAGGCGCGGCGCGAGGGTGGTAAGTAAGGGAGCCTAAGGCCCAAATCACAGATTCCCCACTTGCGGGGGGGGGGAGGCTTGCTCTAAGCGCCCCCAAATGTGGCAGCGACCCTTCCGGACCCCTCCGGGTCCTTGCCCTGGGAAAACGAGGAAGGAAGTCTCAATTTTGACTTAGACGGCCAGTTTTCTTCTAGGGAGGTCAGGAGGGACTGGGCGGAGACGCACCACGTGTGCCCCGCCCTTTCCGAGCTCCGCCCTCCGGGTCTCTGGGACTCGTTCCAGTAACCAATCTCTCTTTTTGGGCAGGTAAGGGCAAGGCTTGCCCGAGGCCACGCCCACTGCCAGACTCACCACCTCCCCCCCCCCCCCCCCCCCGGAAGGACCCCCCAGGTAGTGGCGATCAAATCAGGGGTGGGAGGAGCTGCCAGAGGCCTGATCACGGAGCACCAGTGGAAGTCGGGATGGTAAGGGTCTCACTTGAAGTAGCGGTTGGGTTTGTAGTGCAGCTTGCCATGTGCCACCAGTTCCTGCATGCTGGGGAAGGTCTCGGTGCAGCTTAGGGCGGAACAGCGGAAGAGCTTGCCTGGCAGGGCAGGGATGAAGCACAGAGTGGAGAGGGGTGGCCAAGGCCGGCCTGGAGGCTCTGCCTGCCTCCCACCCCAAACTGCCTCCGCACCACCTACTCTGGCCCTACCTTCCAGGGACTGTGTGGGTGGGCAGTGGGTACGCAGATGCTGTGCCAGATCACGAACACTGGGGAAACTGAGACAGCAGCCAGGGCTGGAGCAGGGTATCTGCTTCCCTGCAGGATGCACAGAAAGGGGGGTGTCACCCACTCTTCCCCCATCCACGCTGTCCAGAGTTCTGCCCCAGAGAGGCATATATGAGGCTGGAATTACTCTACTGGTTTCTTACCAGGGCCTTTACCATCTTCTTCCCCCACCAGACAGCGCTGCCAGAGGACAGGGGCTGGCTTGGCTGGCTCATCACTGTAGCCACAGCCTGGCATACACTTGGTGCTCAGTAAATGGTGATTCCCTCTTGATGGGGCCCAAGTTTGGAGATACTCTGTACTCCTCTCAATTGTTCCAAGGCCTGTGACCACCCCCAGAAGGCTCCATCACATATCACCTGGTTGTTGGCGTCGTCTGGGAGGCCTCAGGTCCTCGCTGGTCCCAGAGACTGTGCTGGTGGGGCCAAGGCTGGATCCGGGACCAGGCTGAACACTGTCTGGGGCAGAGGGGGCACCCTGCTGGGTCCCTCCAGGCCCTCCTCGGTCCCACGATGGGGGTGTGGCTGCCCGTTCAGGGCCTGGCTCCTCCCCCATGGAAGAGGAGGTGGCTGCTGCGGCCACAACTGGGGACAACACCTCCTTGTCAGTCTCACTGAAGCTGGGCTCTGCAGCGGCCGGCATGTCCGGGCTGGGCCCCGAGGGTTCCTCCTCCTAGTGGAAGGAAAAGGCAGGGAGAACCCCTCTGGGCCCAGGTCGGCCTGGGCCAGCCAGGGGAACCCCTCCCACCCCGCCAACACCTTTGGACATTCCTGAAGCAGCGAATGCCTTTGAGAAATCACCTGGTCAGCCCCCATCCTAAGGAGTCACCATCAGGGGAGGGCAGGGGATAAGGGTGGATTGAGCCTCCTGTGTTCCAATCTCTGGGAGGGAGCCGGGAAGTGTCCCAATTGCAGAAGGGGGTATCTGTCAGGAATTACTCCTACGAAAGTAGCAGTCCTTCGTCCCTAACTTGGGACAGTGGGACGCCCCTTACACGGCAGGGGCGTGGCCTATGGGGTGTGGGCGGGACGAAGGTTACAAAGACGGGGCTCCGAACAGGGCGCCGCTGGGAACATGCTGGAGGGGCCAGAGGGATCAAGTGGACTGTTTGCGGACGGAAATACATACACCGGCCCGGCTCGAGCTGTGAAAAGGCAGGGAGGGGCTAAGGGCCCCGATGTGTAAGGAACAGGGGCGGAGCCCGAGTCCTGTAGGCGTGGCCCAGTCGAAGCCGGGCCAGGAAGCCGGGGGTGGGGTGTTCCCCAAGTGACAGCCAGCGACGGGAGAGTGCCCGGATGTGGGGGCGGGGTCGGCCGGAGGGTGCGCGTGCGACAGGGCCGCGCCCCGCCAGTACCCGCTGGTTCGCCGCGCCCGCATCCCCGACGCCGCGCTCACCATCCTCGACCCGGCTCAGCCTCTTATTCCTGCGGCTCCGGCGGCTCCGGCTGAGACTGCGGCGACTCCCTGGGCGGCCGCGGGCTCGCGCTCACGTCGACGCCATTTTCCGCCTCCCAGATCTCGCGAGAGCGCGGGCAGGGCCTGCACACAGCGCCCCTCGAGGGGGCGGGGCCCGAGATCTGGGTCCTCCAGGAGGAGAGCTCTGTAGGCGGTGCTGCAGGTTTGCAAGCCCAGACCTATCAAAGAGTGCACCTTTAAAGACCCTGTGCTCAGAGATCCTGGCGAAAAGTCCTTCGGGGCCTCTGTTCTCGCCTGCTAAGTGGGTATCTTTATCCCCTCCCGTCCCATCACCAGCTCTCAGCCGCTCTCCTTTTTGAAGAGGTGATGTTGATTGGGCCGCCTTTTTGGAGAGAAATTGGCAGTGATCGTCAACATTGTCAATGCACGGAGTTCTGAAGTTGCAATAGGCTCCCTGTGATAGCCGGGGGCAGGAAGCAAGCTGTCTGTCCTCCGGACAGGTGTAGCCTAAGGATGGAGACCCCTGGGTGGACCCGCGTGGAATAAGTCACCTATCCATCCGACATTCCTTGAGCGCCTACTGTGTGCGAGGCGTTGGGGACCCAGAGGGGAACAGGACGAACATCCTTGCCCTCAGGGGCCTGCTCACATTTTAAAATGGGGGAAACAGACAATGAGTCAACAAGTTCAGAAAACCACCTTAGGGATATTAAGTGCTACAAAGGAAAACACACACAGAAGGGAGAGAAGTCTCTCTTGAGTTGACTTTTGAACTGTTACCTGATGGTCAGGAAGGAGTGAGCAAATGGAAGGTCAGGGGACTCTGGAAAGTGGATAGCTGTGCAAATGTCCTGAGGTGGGGAGGGACAAGCTTCTCAAGGACCAGTAAGGAGATCAGCTCACTGCTGGAACAGAGTGGAGGCAGAGTGTGGAGGTCAGTAAGTGAACTTGGTGCAGGGAGGGTCACACAGGACCTCATGAACCATAGAGAGGAGTGCGGTTTCTATTCACATCATTGATGTATTTTTAGCAGGGGTAGGTCCACCATCTGATTCTTGGCTGTTGTTTGGAGGATGGGCAGTTGGGGGGATGGTAAAGTGGATCTTTGATCTCAGGTCTCTATAATACATTATTTAACATTCAAGAGGTGTCTGTTGAGTTCTGAGCAAGTATAGACTTTATGTGCAGTGTATTTCCATCTGTGTACATAAGATATACCTATGTGCCTTTATATGTGGAGAATAGCATTAGAAGGAGACATTTAAAAAGTGGGGAGGGGAACAGAGATTTTCAAGTGAGGGAGAGACTGTCTTTTCATACTTTGTGCTGTTTGAATTTAAAAAAACATGGTTTTGATTATCATTAATACAGTTAAAAACTCATTAATCTAAAAAAAAAAAATGGATCGTTTGACGCAGGGTGGAGGTGTGTTTGTGTGTGGAGGGGAGGTTGGTGCAATCTGGGGAAGGGTGGGGTGAGGCCTCAGAAGGACATGGACCCAAGGAAGGGAGAGGAGGGGCCAGGCTTAAGAAATTCTATAAGTCAACAGGATGTGGGGCTGTGGAGTAGGCAGGGCCAAGGTGATTCTGAGGTTTGCAGTCTGAAGATGCTGTAACCTAGATGTGAGGCCCAGAAAGCCCTACTTCCTGTAAATGGGGTGACCGCCATGGCAGTGGGGCCCTGGGACTGTACCCCAAAATGTCAGGGGGCAGGCAGTGTGCATGGTGAGTTCAAGGAGAGAGGAAGGAGGTGGAAGCCCCAATTCCTCTTCAGCACCAGGAAATGCCCAGTTGATGAGAGTGGTGGCTCATGCACTTCCTCCCCAGCCTGTCCTAATGTCTAAGTGTTGCAGAGAGAGACATGCACAGTGGTGGTTGGGCAGTGCAGGGGTGAAAATCAGAGATGGAGGAAACCAGGGACATTCAAGGGACTGGTTAAATGCTTTTGTGTAATGATTGGCTAATAAAAGAGTTGTTGAGACCCAGTTGCAACCTTGGGATTTTTTTTCGGCCACGCTCAGCTTCCCAAAGCAGGGACAGAAGAGAGAGGATCCTGCAGAAGGTGCTGCTGGCCAGTCTTTCTCTGATACCTCATCTCCCATCCTCCAGTTGGGTAGGTGTCCTCTGCCTGGAGTTCTCCTGTCACAGCGTGGATCGCTGTATGTGGTGTTTGCCGAGTCAAGATCTGCTGACCCCAAACCCTTTTCTTCCTTCTTTGCTCCTCCAGCCTGGAGTTCTACTGTCACAGCGTGGATCGCTGTATGTGGTGTTTGCCGGTCAAGATCTGCTGACCCCAAATCCTTTTCTTCCTTCTTGGCTCCTCCAGCAATGCCCACTCTCTCTCTGCATCCCCTTCCCCTGCCCAGCCCCTGTCCCTTCTCTGGCCCAGTCCTGACCCCACCAATTTGGCTGTGTCTCTCCCAGACTGGCTGCTCTTTGAGGGTCTGAGCCCAGAGTGGGTGTCTGTTTGGAAAGTCGGAATACTTAGGCTCAGACCATGGCGGGATCCGCAGCAGTTCCAGCTGCATCTGCAGGGAGTTCTGAAAGGCTCAGTCTCCATCACTGGCTTGGAAACATGTGGGGAGTCCAGTGGCCAGGCTGACCCCCTAAATCCATGACAATAGATGCAGAAAGCCAGGGCCCTTGCATATCAGAACTGGTTCTGACCCCAGGTGAGTGAGGGCTAAGAAAGCACAGACATGGGGGTGGTGGTGCAGGGGCCAGGGGTGGCCCAGGCTGGATTGTGAAGGACCATGTGGGACCTGCCTCCTTCCTCAGGGTCCAGTCAGGTCCTGGATGGGTTTGGGGGCTGCAGATTCAAAGCTAACAGGACCCATCAGACTATTTTCTGCAGGAAGGCCAGGGTGCAAACGGCCAAGAGTGGGTGAGTGGGCAAGTGGGACAAACACCAGCTTTGGGAGATGTGGGCTGGGGGTATATACGAGTTCAAGGCTTGGCTCTGTGGGATCTCGGGCAAGTGACAAAACTTCTCCCGGCCCCCAGTTTTGCACCTGCAATGGGGTATTTGCGGCTTCTCCTTCAGCGTTTGGTTAGTGCTCAGTAAATTTAATTCACACTTTCACCTGGCAAATGTTTATTGCCTCAGTGATGACAGAAGAAGGGGAGTCTCACTTGTCAAGGTGCCCCCAACTGTGCTTGGCACTTTGCCGACAGGACACAACTCATTTATACTCACAAGGCAGCTGGGAGGTAGATTCTGCTGTTAGCCCTGTTTGACACAGGAGGTGTGTGACATGGGGGATGCCAGGGCCCTGGGGTGGCTGCAGTGGTGACCCCCAGACCCAGACCCAGGGCCTGGGCTGGGTTGGGCTGGGCTGGGCTGGAGGCCCCAGGACTGGACCTTCTGGCTAATGTGGCCAAGGAAAACCAGGCCCTCGCCGGCAGGGCCTGGCTCCCTGGCAGGCAGGCAGGTGGGCAGGAGGCCGAATCCGGGCCCCCTCTCAGATCTTCTCCACGTAGTTTCCTGGGAAGAGGCCCTCCTGGCCGTGCAGCCGGCCTTTCCACCAGCCCGAGGAATCTGTGGGTGAGAGGGGAGTGTGAGGCGGTGTGCGGCCCACCCAGGAGGAAGCCTTCATGTGGCTCCCTGCCTGTTTTATTCATTGCCACGCCATGACCCCTTTGGGACTCCCCACTTACCCGCAGAGGGTGCTGCTGAGTCCCAAGCCCCTCTGGGGTGGGCGGGCAGCCCAGGGGACTAAGGTAGGAAGGTGGCCTGGGCCATCCAGACACGACTGACCCATTTTTACTCATAAGGGGTCTCTTTGAGATGGGTTCTGCTATTAGCCCTGGGCTTGACAGGAGAGAAAAATGAGGCCCAGGGGATTGGGCATGCTGCTGTGAGGCCAGGCCCCCAGAGAGCCTTAGGAGGGAACCTCCAGACCCAAGGCCTTCTAGCCTATGCAGCCACTGGCCCGGAAGAGAGTATCTCTGGTGGGGGCTGGTTGCTTCTGTTCTCTTCCGGAAGGGTGTGCAGGAATGGGGGGTTGCCCAGCAGGGTTCTGACTCCTCCCCCCTCTGCCCTGGGACACACACCTTCCATGAGGATCTCAATGACCTCGTTCACGTTGAAGCTCAGCTCGTCCACATCTTGGCCCACATACTGGTACAGTGCCCGGCACCGCGGGCCATGCGTCCGAGGCTGGGGCTTGGGTCGGCCCACGCCCGGCACAGGTCGCTGCCCCACACTGCGCTTCCTCTGCATGCTGTGGGTACAGGGAGTGCTCGTCAAGGCCCAGACACTCCCCTGCCCCCTGTCCACCTCCTGGGGCTGCCCTCTTTCATCACTTACCCTGCCACACCCTGGTCAGGTACGTTAAGGAATTCTGTGTTGTGCTCCGAGGGGGGCCGTGCCCGGGGGCGCCTGCTGGCCCTCAGGGCTGAGGATGGAGGGCCCCGGAGAGGCTGCTGGGAGCCCCCTCCAGATGTGATCTCCAGGGGCAGGGGCCCCCTTCTGGCAGAAGGAGGCACTCCATTGTGGTCCAGGCCTGTGGCAGGAGCGAGAGTTGAGGCATTTATCAGGGTGATGGTAGGAGGATTTGGGGAGGACTTAGCTCCAAGATCCCAGTCTGAGGGGGGAGGCAGCCAGTCACATGCTCAACCCAGCATGGTAAGGACTGGCCCAGAGGGAGTCTCTGCAGGGGTAAGATTTCCACCATCCTCTTCTGTAGGAAGCTTTTGTTGGTGGGTCTTGGAGGATGAATAGGAGCTCAAGCTAAGTGGGAATTTGGGAGACAAGAGGAGCAAACAGCCCAAGCAAAGGCTTGGAGATATGAACAAATTTGTTAAGTTGGCAGAATAAGATCTAGCTTGTGTGACAGGAGTATAAGATGGGAGGAGAGAAGAGGTTGGTGGTTAGCTGGGTTTGGCTTCTGAAGGGCTTTGAATATCAAACTAAGCTTAGTCTGTATTCTGTGGAAGAGGGGGAGCTGTGCAGAGTTCTATCTGTTGACAGCAGGCATGGCTTGGGTCATGGAGCACACAAGAGGCAAGGGAAGACACATCTCCTCACCTCTGGGAGGCCCAGGGGCTGCCCGGGTAGGGGCCGCCCGGGTAGGGGCCTGGACTGGCCTTCGAGGTCTTCCCTGGGCCATTCCCTTCCGTGTAGGCTCTGAAAGGGGAAAGGATATGGGAATTTGAGTGGTGACCAGACCACAGCAGGCTCTTGGCCCCGCCCACAAGTCCAGGCCTCTCTGTGGCCCCGCCCCAGACTCCGCCCCCCCGGCTCCCTGGCTGTCCCATCGGCACCGCCCCGTAGTTACTGGAACAGTGGCTCTGCCCAGTAACTGGCCCAGCCCCCCAGGGCCCACTTCTCATTGGCGCGGCTCTCTAGGCCCGCCCACTACTGGGGGGGGTTATTTCCCTGGCCACGCCCCTTCCACATTTCTCTCCCATTCATTGGTTACCTCGCTGACCCTGCCCTCTCCGTGGCCGCGTCCTTTCCATTACATCTCTCTCGACCCACCCCTCCACGGCCCTCACCCGCTCCTGGCCAGCCTCACTGGCTCCGCCCCCACAGCCTTGATTAGCCCCCCCCTCGCTGGCCCCGTCTCCATAGGACCCGCCTCTTTGGCTCCGCCCCCAGCTCTGCGCAGACTCACTGGAGCTTTTGGGCAGCCCGTCGCCCACGCTGACTGTGAGGGACCGGCCGCTAGCCTTGAGCACGGCCACCTCGCCGGAGCCACGGGAGAAAGTGACGCTGCGGGTGCCACCTCCGCCCCAGCCCTCCTTCTTCACTCGGAACTGTAGTCTGTGGGGAGAGGAGGAAGCTGCGGGGACGCCCACTCCCCAAGCGGGCCGGGGCCGCGGGGCGCGAGAGGCGGCGCTGTGCCCAGCCCAGCCCGGGGACGGTGGCGGGGGGCGTACGTGTCGCTGAAGGTGAGGGGCAGGGCCCTCCGCGCCGCCTCCTCGAAGCGCTTGCTCAGGAGGCTGACGAACTCGGTCTTGAAGATGCTCTCCAGGAAGCTGTCGGCGGCGTCTTCTTGGAGGATGAAGAAGTCGTCCTGCCTTGTGCTGGGGGAGGGGTAGGAGGAAAGGCAGGTGAGGGTGGCAGGACTGACATGTGAGATGCGACGGGGAGGGTCGGGTGAAGGGAAGTGAGGGGTGATGAGAGAGGGGGCAAGGAGCTGGGGAAGGTGGTCATAGAGAAGCGTCAGGTGAGGGGACAGGTGCTCTTGGCACATAAGGATCATGAGTGTGGGGGCAGGGGAAGGTGACACGGAGGGCCAAGAGAGGGTTACAGGTATAGCGTAGGTTAGATGGTCAGAGTGACAGATGGGGTGAGAAGTGTGAGGGCAGCTGAGGATGACAAGAGGGCAGATGAGGGGGACTGGGGCAGGGGAGGGCCTGGCCTCACCTAAGGGAAACTCCTCGGAGGGCCTGGATCTCCAGCTTCTTCTTCAGGACCTCACACACCTGGCCCTTCTCTGGTCCCTTCTTCACCTTCTCCCGTCCGATTATATACACACACTTGGGCGTCAGGATCAAGTCCCTTTTGATGGGCTGTGAGGATGCAGGAGCAGAGCTGGTGGCTGGAGCCCTGGGCATGGGCCGCCTGGCTCCACGAGATCAACCTCAGGCAGGGGAGTGGTGCTGGCAGGTGAAGGACAGGTCAGCTGAGTGTTTCCCTCCATGTGAAGGTATATGAGGAGTTACATTATATAAGAAATAGGAGGTTAAGGTATATTGGCTAGAGAGGGGTTTCTGGGCCAGTGAACAGGTACAGGAGAGGTGGAGGCGTACCTGCTGGACGTGGGTGCCCAGGCCAGGTGAGAGCGTACATGTGCACAGGTGTGTCTGGGCCAGACGAAGATACGTCTAAGTGACAGATCTATCTAGACTGGCTGAGGGTATACCTAATGGATAGGTGTGTCCAGGGTAAGTGGGGGTGGCCCTGTGGCCAGGGCTTCTGGGTGAGGGAAGTGTGTAGTTGTGGAAAGCTGTGTCTGGCCAGACGAAGATGTATGTGACGGACAGGTGTGTCTGGGCTACATGAGGGCATATTTAATGGCCAGACGTATCTACGCTAGTTGAGTGTACAGATGTGTCTGGCCCAGTTGAGGGTGTACCTGTGATGGGGCAGGTGTATCTAGGTAGGTGAATATATACCTGTGGACAGGTGTATCTGGGCCAGGTAAGGGTGTACCTCTGGTGGGGGTGCCAGGCTGGGGCCAGGATCCCAGACGTGCCCACCTGCTAGTGCCTCACCTTGAAGCGGCGGTCGTACTTGGTGACCGAGTCCGCGAAGTCCACGCGTTCCCTCTTGCCCAGGAACTGGCGCAGCTCCGGCCGCTCCTCTAGCCCCAGGTAGTCCCCGACGAAGTTCCGGTTGATACTGTTCCGTCTCCGCTCCTTCTTGTTCAGCAGGATGTTGGAAGCTGTGGGGACACCGGGTCGGGGGCAGAGGTTGTGGCCTGGCTCTTCCAAGTCCATCTGTCCCCACCCTGAGCCTCCCGTCTGCAGCCTCTCACCTTCCTCCCGCATCTCCTCGTACTTCCGGACCGCCACATGGCGCCTCCAGGCCTTCTGGATGGTGCGGGCAAAGCCATCGAACTTGCGCTCTCGCATCTCCTCCAGAAGGAAAAGCTGGGCGAGAGGGAGGGGTGGTGGGTCTTTCTCTGATCCCACCCCACCCACTTGCTCTTGCTTACAGGCACCTGCACGCATGCTCATGCACTATGGTCAAAAAATTTTTTTTCTTCCTCCAAATGACTGGACCCAGGGTTCCCTCCCAATATGGGGCACAAACCCCTGCATTAAATGAAACTGTGCGCTGGTCTTGCAGGGTTCGAATCCCAGCTCTGCCTCTTCTAGCTGTGCCGTCTTGCCAGAAATAGTGTAACATCACAGTTTCTCACACTGCTAATTAAGTTATGGCACGTCACCCACCTGAGGTGCACCCCAATTTCAGAGATGTTAGAAATGTGAACCAATGTGCATCTTAGAAAACCAACAAAATACTGTAAATGTGAAAATCTGGTGTATAGGACTGTGATGTACCTGGAGACCAAGTAGTTGTATAGTGTACAACTTGCCCAGCCATACATGCCCGCCCTGGAAAAGAAGTTTTTGCAGAGAGCAGACTTTTGAGTTTTAAGAGTCTCAGTCCAGAGGGGACTTAAGGTATAAACTATATTAGAGCAAGTCAGAGTCGCAATGCCATGAAGGATGTCCCTTCACTTAGAATAATAACAGTGAACATATCAAGGAGAGGAGCCCACTGGATATGAAAAGTTATAAATCTCAGTAATAAGAACAATGGGGTGCTGATCGAAGAATAGAACAACCTAGTGGGATAAGACAGATGACTGGGGAACGTTGTAATTCAAACAAATTTATTTATTTATTTAAAGATTTCATTTATTTATTTGACAGAGAGAGAGACACAGAGAGGGAACACAAGCAGGGGCAGAGGGAGAGGAGAAGCAGGCCTCCTGCGGAGCAGGGAGCCCGATGCGGGGCTCGATCCCAGGGCCCCGGGATCATGACCTGAGCCGAAGGCAGACGCTTAATGACTGAGCTACCCAGGCACCCCTAATTCAAACAAATTTAGTGATAAAAGGGACAGCATTGTCAATCAGGGAAATACCGAAATGGGAAATACTGTAAATGAAATGGGGCTTTATTTAGAAAAATAATTAGCACTTCACCCAGACGGATTTGTCAAATACACAAATATTACATCACTGCTAAGGCCTGCTTTGCTGAGCAAGGTGGTTGATGTTTCCCAGAAACCCCAGGGTTCGCCGCAAGGACCAAAGTAAGTCTGTAGATACTTGGTTCAAATGCACTTTAAAAAAATATATCTTGGAGGGATACCTGGGTGACTCGGTTGAGCATCTGACTTTTGATTTTGGCTTGGGTCATGATCTCAGGGTCGTGAGATCGAGCCCCAGTGGGGCTCCGTTCTTAGGGGGGAGTCTGCTTCTCTCTCTCTCTCCCTCCCTCTCCTTCTGCCCCTCCCCGCCCCCCGCTCATTGTCTCTCTAAAATAAATAAATCTTTATATATCTTTGAGAACTTTTAAAGCTGTGAGTGTTTATAAGTATTCATGAAAGGTGGGGATCTTTTCACCAGGAAGGAATCCTAACCCCACCAAGGCTATAGTTTCACAGCCTGCAGGGAATCGAGTGGAGTTTCCATACTCCTTTGTTTCTCAGACCAGTATTATATGGGTCAGTGGGTCTGTGTGCAAAGCATGCCCAAGTAATGCCTCGTATAGGGTGTCTGGACGGCACGGAAGTACATTCTGCAGTTTGCTGAGAGGACATCAGGTATGAATAAAGAACTTGCAGAACTGGGGGTGGGCCAGTCAACCAGGAGTCCTCTCTGCCTTAGCTGTTTAGGGCAGATGGGACGAATGTCCTGAAACCTCGTTATTTCTGCTCAGGGAAGGGAATTCGTTTTCAATTTGGGAAAGGAATCTTCCTGTCTACAGAGTTTAAAATTCATCTCCTTCGGGGCGCCTGGGTGGCTCAGTTGGTTGAACGACTGATCCTGAGGTCCTGGGATCGAGCCCCACATTGGGTTCCCTGCTCAGCGGGGAGTCTGCTTGTCCCTCTGCCTGCCCCCACCCCCGCTTGTACATGCGTGCACGCACGCTCTCTCAAATAAATAAATAAATAAATAAATAAATAAATAAATAAAATCTTTAAGAAAATAAAATAAAATTCATCTCCTTCAGGGTGCCTGGGTGGCTCAGTTAAGCATCTACCTTTAGCTCAGGTTGTGATCCTAGGGGCCTGGGATGGAGCCTCGAGTCGGGCTCCCAGCTCAGCAGGGAGAGTCTGCTTGTCTCTCTCCCTTTGCCCCTCTTCCCACTTGTGTTCTCTCTTTCTAATAAATAAAACCTTTTTAAAAATGAAATTCATCTCCTTCATGTGCAGAGGGCAGAGCTGCATGTGCTTGAGGTGGGTAGACAGGCCCCAAATCTGAGCTTATCCTAGTGTACTGGCTTGAATAGTGTTCCCCCCCAAATTCATGTCCACCCGGAACCTGTGAGTGTGACCTTCCCTGGAGAGAGGGTCTTTGCAGATGTAATCAAGTTAAAATGAGGTCATACTGGAGTAGGATGGGCCCTCAATCCAATATGACTGGTGTCCTTCTAAGAAGAGGGACATTGGGACCCAGACACAGAGGAGAAGGCCATGTGATGACAGGCAGAGACTGTGGTGATCAGGAGTGGCAAGGATGCCTGGCGATCACCAGACGTTAGGGAGAGTCAAGGAAGGATCTTCCCTGGAGCCTTTAGAGGGAGCATGGCCATGCTGACACCTGATTTTGGATTTCTAGCCTTCAGAAACATGAGAAAATTAATTTCTGTTGACTTAAGCCATCCAGTTTGTGGTACTTTGTTAGAGCTGCCCGGTATGACAGGCAGTGAAGGCCAGCAGGTATGTAAAACACCGAGGATATTTTGAGTCCATGTTTACAAGACACAGAATCCAAGTCAGAATCATCCCAGCGTAAGTGCATTTATGGTCGAGAAAGTCCCCAACTCCATTAGTTCTTTGATCAATTTTGATACAGCACAGTTATGAAGAGTCATAAAACTGTTCCCATGTTTGTTTCTTTCTTCTGTTTTCATTTTACTAAAATGTTTCTCATTGGGATCAGTTTTGTCCTGTGCAAATTTTCAGTCTTTCTTTTTTCCTTACAGAATGTTTCCATGAAATGTTTCCCTTTGTGAATTTCATTATTTCCAGCCAGTTCATCTTCCCCACCTCAAAATGTGCAGACTGCATTTTTTGTCAGAATTTGATTGTACCTTATATAGTCTTAGCCAGTGCTAGCTTTGTTTGTCTATTTGTTTTCTTCAGTGTCAATTTTTAAAATTAAAAAAAAGATTTATTTATTTGAGAGAGAGAGAGAGAGAGAGAGAGAGAGAGCGGCGGGGGGAGGGGCAGAGGGAAGAGGAAGAGATAGTCTTCAGCAGACTCCATGCTGAGTGTAGAGTCCGACACGGGGCTCCATCTCACGACCCTGAGATCATGACCTAAGCCAAAACTAAGATTTGGATGCTTAACCGACCTCCACCCAGGTGCCCCAAAGACTGTTCTTATTTCTTGGGGCAAATGCATCTATAGGGAGAAGCTCTAGATGTAGGTACAGACAAGTTTGGGGGACCAAGAGCCCAACCTCCCAAGACAATTTTCTTCTTTCTCTCCTTTCCTTTCCTTTCCTTTCCTTTCCTTTCCTTTCCTTTCCTTTCCTTTCCTTTCCTTTCCTTTCCTTTCCTTTCCTTTCCTTTCCTTTCCTTTCCTTTCCTTTCCTCTCCTCTCCTCTCCTCTCCTCTCCTCTCCTCTCCTCTCCTCTCCTCTCCTCTCCTCTCCTCTCCTCTCCTCTCTCCTCTCCTCTCCTCTCCTCTCCTTCCTCTTCTCTCCTCTCTTTCCTTTCCTTTCCTTGCCTTTCCTTCCCCCACCCTTCCTCCCTCCCTCCCTTCCTCTCTCTTTCGCTCTCTCCTTCTCTCCTCTCTTTCTCTTTCTTTTCTTTCTTTCCTCTATGCCCAATGTGGGGTTTGAACACATGACCCCAGATTAAGAGTCGCATGCTCTACTAACTGAGCCAACCAGGAGCCCCGACAGACTATTTTTGTAGCCATAAAATCTCCAGAATCTCCACCCCAGTGTTATGTGTTTGGTTTGATGAGAGAACAGTTACTTGTAAGTTACAGTAACATCAAGGGAATCATCTGGACAATTTCCCAGTTGTCTTCAAGTCCCTAAGGTGCTAGCAGAGCAGGTGCTCTGATCATGCAGGTGGTGAGGCACCTAGCGAGGCCTGGGCAGGCAGCAGCCCTTTCCCCAGTGCTGGAGCGTGGCCCAGGCTGGGGGACATAAGACTTGCGTGGGACTGTGGTGAGCTAGCACAGTTCATCCAGAGGGCCGGCTCCTGGTTTGCTGTCCAATCCTCGCATGGAAGCAGGTGGCCAGGCAGGCCCCCCAAGGGGATTCCTTGCCCTGCCTTTTTATTTATTTATTTATTTATTTTTTAAGATTTTATTTTTCAGTAATCTCTACACTCAACATGGGGGCTCAAACTTCCAACCCGGAGACCAAGAGTTGCGTGCTCTGCGGACAGCCAGCCGGGCGCCCCCTCCCCCACTTGGCCCTGCTTTTATGTTCTCTTTGTCATTGTTGCTTTTTAAAAAACTCCCCCCACCCAGGTTTATTGAGATATAACTGACATATAGGATTGTGTAAATTTAAGGTGCACATGAGTTGATGCAATATTATGTACATATTGCCGAACTGTTAACTAGCACCTACGGTTACCATTTCTTTTTTGTGGTGAGAACATGGGAGATCTACTCTCAGCAAATTGCAAGTATACAACACAGCATTGTTAACTATAGTCGCCATGCTTACAGTAGGTCCCCAGAACAGATTTGTCATTGTGACTTCATTTTTTCCATGCAAGCGGAGGCAGCATGGAGTTGGTGGTGCTCCCAGCCTTTCGCTAAAAGGCTAAGAGCTGATAACGACGTGCTGGAGGGATCATTTGTGCATGGAGGATGCGGAATGAGGTTTGTCTGTGGTAGATCAGGGCCTGGGGCAGGTCTTGGGATCAACCAACCACCACTTGGACAGGGACTCAGTGTGTTCGTGAAGGAAGGAAGGAGGGAAGAGGTAAGAAAACGTAGGAGAGGAGAAAGCACAGAAGGAAGTTAGTAAAAAAGGAAGAAAGCAGAAAGAGAAGGACAGAGAGAAGGAAACAAGGGACAAGAGACGTTCTGGAGAAGCTGTGAGTTCTTACCCCTCATTGGCTCTGCGTTTCTCCACCTGCCGCCTGGCCACCAGGGACTATCCGGCTAATTCAGGTTTTTCTGAGCACTCGCTCACACTGCGTAGCGGACTTCCTGTTTTGTCTGAGCCTCACCCCAATCCTGCAGGGGGGCTACCACTCTCCCCACTTTCCAAAAGGAGAAACGGAGGCTCCGAGGGTGTAAGGCAACATGCCCGAGGCCTAAAGTGGCCTGAAGAGCAGGACCTGCCCCCGTGCGGTGATGCAGGTGTCTGCCTCTCTCTCACACTCACCGACTCAGGGTTCTTGACAAAGACCTTGGTGCTCCCCATCTGGTACTGGTCTGGCTCCATGTTGACCGCCCGGAGCAGGTGCTGGACGCCCTGACGTTCATCCCCACGCCACTGGGGCCACGTCTCAGGGGTCAGAATGGCGTACCTGGAGGCAGAGGGTGTGGAAGGGTTTGGGGTCCCTGCTGGCAGTCCCTCTGCGGGGTGGTGGGGAGGGCCTGGGGCAGGCGGGGGAGCCTCACCTCTGCAGGAACTTGGAGAACTGGCGGCGGTAGGCGAAGCCAGCCCGGCGCACCCTGATGTTCTCCTTCAGGCCCAGGTACTCCACCTGGTGCTTGACCCTAAGGGGGAAGGCACTGTGAGTCCCCTGGGGGATACTCCCTGGTCCTGGGTGTGAGTGGGTGCTGCTGAGCAGGGCTGGAGAGGGCAGATGTGAGACCAGGGGGGTCTGGATTCGTGCTGGGGGCAGTTTGGGGGGTGACTTCAGTGTCTGGGAGTCAGTTCTGTGGAGTGGGGGCCTAGCTTCTGGGGGGAGGGGTCTGTGTGAGTTCTGTGGTCAGTTCCAGGGTTAATTCTAGGGGTGCATCCTAGGGTCTGGGGACAGAGGGGACTGTGCGAATCCCTGGGTCACCCGACGCTCAGTTCCGCTCATCCCTGCAGTCCGGAGGGTCTTGGTCAGTGCTGGGTAGAACCCCAGGACCCTGAGAGGTTTTGCGCTGGTCCTAGGGGTCATCCTCGGGATGGGTCCCATGACTCTGGGTGGGCTCTCGAGGGAGGGTCAGTCTTGGGGGACAGGCTGTGTGCATTGGTCCAGCTGGTAGTCACCTGCTCTCCTCCCAGTCACGGGGCTTCTTGGTCTCGTTCGGTTTGATGCAGCGAATATAGTGGGGCGTACATCTCTTCAGGGTGGCCACCAGGTCATTCGCTTGTTTCTGAGGTGGGGGAGAAGGCGGGGGTGGTGCACAGATGGGGCCCTTGGACCCTCTCTCCTCCCACCCTGGGTACAGGGTCAGGGGACAGAGAGACCCTGAGTGGGGGGCTGGCTCCCAGTGAGCCAAGGGGTCCGGTGTCCCTGGTCTGTGCATTCTTCCATTAGCACACACCATGGGGCTTGATATTGTGTGTGTACCTGATCCTTGAACCTCAGGCTAGGAGCTCTCCTGTCTGCAGCACTCACTGCTTAATCTGGCGCGTAGTAAGTGCTCAGCAAATGTTTGTTGATGGAGTAACTGAGCACTCAAGACAACATGTTGCATAGAACATTTCTGCCTGTCCTTCGAGGGGGACCACTGCTTTGGGAGTAGGGAATCATGTGTGTGTCCCTTGGGTTGTGCATTTTAGTCCCTTGGAGGAGACTAGAAAGGACATTGTTCCAGGCGGGGGGATTGGAGAGAGGGGCACGGGAGACCTCGATGTGGAGTGTGCTCTGCTATGTGGTCCGGGCCGGTGACTGCTGCTGGGGACAGAGGGGACTGTGCGAATCCCTGGGTCACAGGGATTCTCCAAGTTCCTGCAGAGCCTTGGTCTCCCCATCCACCGGGTGGGACTAGTCCCATATGTGTAAAGCGTCCCGCGTTTGCAGCCAGGCCTGGCAGGGCTCAATGCGTGGTTATGAAGAGATTTTTTTAGACTGGGACACCCAGTTGATAGCAGCACTATTCATAATAGGTTAAAGTGAAAACAACCTAAGTGTCCATCCATGGAGGAATGGATAGGAAAATGTGGTCCATTCATACGCTGGAAGATTTTTCAGCCTTAAAAAGGAAGGACATCCTGACACCTGCTACAACATGGACGAACTTTGAGGACATTATGCTGAGTGAGGTAAGCCAGACCCGTAAGGACACATCCCGCAGGACCCCACTCCCAGGAGGTCCCCAGAGGAGTCCCGTGCACAGAGACAGAGAGGACAGGGTGGGAGCCAGGGCTGGAGCAGGGGGTGGGGAGTCCGTGCTTCATGGGGACAGAGTCTCCATGTGGGGAGATGGAAAGTTCTGGAGAAAGTTCTGGAGACAGTTTGGGGAGATGGAAAGTTTGGAGACAGATAGTGGGGGTGGTGGCACAATGGGAATGTGCTTCATGCCACTGAGCTGTGCACTTAACAATGGTTAAAATGGTACATTTTATGTATATTTTACCACAATTCAAATTAAAGCGGTAAGTAACCAAAAGACCAAAAAAATTATTGAGATGATGGTTCACTTTTGGATTTAGAGAGTTAGGGGGGACTTCAGGGAAACTGGTCCAACCTCCCCACTAGCCCCAGAGCTGGAAGAAGACCCTGCAGCACAGGAGGTGCCAGAGAGAGGAGCGGAAGCTCCAGGACGAGACAGAGACAGACCCCAGCCCTCCCTATGCCCAGCTTCTCCTCTCCTGCCCCAGGCCCACCTTGATCTTGGAGCCAGCCGTGCTGGGGCGGCCCTTCTTGTCTACATCCAGCTTCTCAGGAAAGAGCATCCGGAGGAAGGCCCTAAGCAGGGGGGACAGGAGGAATCAGAGGTGCAGCTGAACCTTGGGCGCTAGCATAGTTCTCCCTGAGTGTGGGGGGTGTAATGGTGAGAACCGCAGAGTTCGTTTTGTCCTTGTGGTTCCTTGATCTATTTGCACTGTTCCTTCTGCTGCTACGACCACGCACGACTTGGGTAGCAAGTAAAGTAGAACAAAGTTCAGTTCAGTAGGAATGTCCCTCTAGGGCTGCAACATCTCAGCATCTCGGGCTTTAGGGGCAGGTCCCCTTGTAGGAATGATCCTACACGCACAGGCTCACATGCGTGAGCGAAGAGATACAAGCGTGCTCGCTGCCTGTGGTAGTCCTAGATAGGCCCAGTCTGATTGCCCATCAGCAGGGGATTGCTTCGACATTCTTTGCTCCAGTCACAATCCCCTCCCTCATCTCCTCAGTGAGGTCTTCCCCGACCGCCATAACGCAGAACGAGTGCACTGCTCATCCATACATATTCGGGAGGATGAAAGAGTTCTGGAACGAGGGAGTGGGGATGGTTGCGTTGTGAATGTGCCTCATGTTACTGAGCTGTACAATGCAAAATGGTGAAGAAGGTGAACTTTATAGTGTATTTTATCACACTTAAAAGAAAGTAAAAAAAAAAAAAAAAAGAGTGAATGATGCCCACCACACGCTCTAGCCCTTTATCAACGTAGTTTTTCTATCCAGTGCTTGCCCCAGTGGACACCAGAATCACCAGGAGAGCTTGTGAAAACACGGCTGGCTGGGCCCCCACCCGGTTCCTCTCGAGTTTCTCATTCACATATCTGGGCTGTGGTACTGCTGCCGCTGGTTCAGGAACCCTACTTTGAGAACCACGGCTCTGTGCTTTCCAATATGGCGGCCCCTGGTCACTGGTTATCGAGGCCCTTGAGACTTGGCCTGTCTGAATCATGATGCACTGGGAGTGTTAAAATGCATACCAGATTTCAAAGAGTACCGCAGTATGGGGCAAGAGAGTGTAGTTCATTCATTCTTAATTGATTCATATTCATTCATCATTAATTTTTATATGGATTGCATGTCGAAATGATATTTTGGGTATATTGGGTATACGAAAACATTTTTAAATGTCATCTATTCACCTTTTTACTTTTTTTAAAGTTTATTTATTTAAGTCATCGCTACCCCCCCAAGGTGGGGCTCGAACTCACGACCCCAAGATGAAGAGTTGCGTGCTCTTCTGACTGAGCCAGCCAGGTGCCTCTCACCTTTTTACTTTTTAACTGTGCTTATTAGAAAATTTAAAATGACATGCTGGGACGCCTGGGGGGCTCAGTGGGTTAAGCGTCTGCCTTCAGCTCAGGTCATGATCCCAGGGTCCTGGGATCGGGTCCCGCATCGGGCTCCCTGCTCAGCGGGGAGCCTGCTTCCCCCTCTGCCTGCCATTCCCCCTGCTTGTGCTGTCTCTCTGACAAATAAATAAATAAAATCTTTTTTAAAAAAAGAAAAATTTTAAATTACACATGTAATGGGTAGAGGGATCGACCGCCATTTGGCACGAGGGATCTTTTGGGTGTGATGCAAATGTTCCCAATTGGGTAGTGGTCATGGTTGCACAGCTCTATACATTTCCAAAGAATCACTTCTGAAGTTGGGCACGTTTCATGGCATGCAAATTGTACATGAGGGCGGTTGTTTTAAAGTCATGATGTGCGTAGCCCAGATTCTACATGGATGTGGAATGTAACAGACAGCGAGGCTCTAGATCGCTGAATCTCAAACTCAAATGTGCACATGGTTCTGGAGGAGGCACCGGGGGCATCTTGTTACAGTGCAGATCCTGATGTCGTAGGTCTGGGGCGGAGCCTGAGAGTCTGCATTTGTACCCAGCTCAGAGGATGCTCCTGTTGCTGGTCCAGGAGCCGTAATTTCAGCCTCTTACCGACCACTGTCTTATGCCTTTTACGCGATGCTATATTCTATTTGCCTTTTTTTCTTCCAGTTCCATGCCTGCCTCCCCACTTGGCTCTCCACTCAGTGAGAGCAGCCGTGTTCTCTGACCTCTCCAGTGTCCTTCCCCACAGGTTCCAATAAATGGTGCTTGGCACATGGCAGAGCTTGAGTAAAGTTTGGAGGTTAAAAAGGCAAAAAATGGAACCCGGTATGCAGCTGTGGTCAGGGAGATGGATCCATATGTGTTAATGCAGAGAAATGCAGGGTGCGATGTGTTTTCATGGTGTACCACGGGACACCGTCTACACCCTGCATGGACTGGGCTTGCATGGGGGAGGATTGGATGGGCCATAAGGAACCGCCCCTAATGCTGTCCTTACTTCTTCCTGTGGACTTCGGGCTCCTGTTTAGTCAGACCCGGTCACTCGAAACACTGTCCCTGCGGACAGCCACCCCCCACAAGGCATGATGGGAACTCCCAGGAAGATGGAGAGCTTCCCGGCCTCCCCCCATCCCTAAGCGGATTTGTGCCCGGAGGCCACTCACTGCTCACTGGTCTGCATCAGCTCTATGAGGTCAGAGAAGAGAACATCCCGGTTCCTCTCACAAAAACCATTAACATCGTAGGAGACCTGGAGAGAGAGACAGTGTTGGGGGAATGAGGGGCTGAGACCCGGGGGGCTGCTTACAGCCCAGGTGGTCAGGGGTCCTGTGGGGACCTGCGCTGGGGGACAAGATGGAGCGGTACCTATAGTTCACAATAAGGGGCAGGAGGCTGCAGCATGGGCTTGGGGTCCCTGGAGGTCTGATGTTCAAGTGCAGATTGGAGGGCTGGGGCTGCAGCCTGGGCCAGAGGCAGGGGGAGGCAGCAGTTCTAGCCCAGAGTGGGGGATGAGGTGCTGCAGCCTGGACAGAGGGTCCCTGGGGGTCTGCTGTTTAATTTGAAGTCAGGAGGTCAGATTGAGTATCTGTGTTGTGGTCAATTGAGGGGCTGGGATTGGTGTCAGGAGGGTTCGAGCACTGGCTGGGGATCCATGGGGGGCTTCAGTCTGGCTTGTAGGCTGGGTCTGCCATCCAAGGTGGGGGGCTCTCCATAGTCCTGGTTGCTGCTATTCCCTGGCTGAAGGAACACAGGAGCTCTAGCCCAGTTTGGGGATTGGGGGGCTGCAGGATGGCCAGGAGACCCCTGGGGCTGTCTGCTGCCCACTTGAGGTCAATGGGAGCGTCTATAGTCCTGTCAGTTGGGGAGGAGGACTGTGGCCAGGGTCAGAGGCCGGCGGATTTCTATAGTCTTGGGTAGGGGTCTGTAGGGGGTTCCAGCCCATTTTGGAGGGCGGTGGCTTACAGCTTGGGCCTGGGGTCTTTGAGTTTGGGTCAGAAGGCTGTGTCCTGGGTCAGGGGGTTAGTGGGGTTTGCAGCTCAGATCGGGGTGTGGGAGTCTGCTGCCCAATGTGGGGTCAATGGGAGGGAGTTTCTGTCCTGTTACGTGGAGCTGTCCTGTTAGTAAAGAGAGCTTGACCTTGGTCGGAGGCGAGTGGGGGTTTCCGCAGCCCTAGCTGAAGGAACAGGGTGCGGGTCCAGGCCAGTTCCTGGGGGGTCAGTGGGAGGGGTGGAGAAAGGGGTCGTGGAGTTCGGCAGCTCTGGCTGGGAGGTCCCTGCGGGCTGCTGGGGAGGCGGCAGCCAGGTGGGACGGGCGGGGGGCGGGGCACACCGCGCACCTTGCCGGCGTAGTGGTGGATGACGAAGCCCGAGCTCCAGCTGTTGAAGTGCTCGTGGGTGCCCACCGCTGCCTGCAGCTTCTGCAGCAGGGTCTGGTCGGCGCCGCCGCCCGTGGCGTGCATGGTGGCGCACACGTCGTCCAGGACGCTCATGATGCCCGGCGGGCTCTGTGGGTGGGGGAGGCGGGCAGCGGCTCAGCCTGGCCCGGCCCTGCCCCCATCCCGTTCCCAGAATGGGGAGGGAGTGAAGGAGGCGGGGGGTGGGGGGCAAAGGGGGGGGATGCAAACACAAGAGCAAAAGTGGGGGTGGTGATGGTGTGCGGGACTGCTGTGGAAGCTAGTTGGGGTGAGGAGCCCCATAAAGGATCCATGCTCCTTTCCCTTCCCCAGACTGGGATGGCCTGGTTGGGGACCTGTCAGGGTTGACCCCTCTGTCCCTGAGCAGGCTGCCCTGGGGAAGGTTCGTTGAGTGAGTGGATGAGGCGGCTGGTGGGATATTTCGGTGTGCTCTGTCTGCCCTCAGCGGCGAGCAGGGTTAGAGAAGGGGCCCTAACCCACCCCCTCCTCCCCCGGGCCCAGCTCCAGACCCAGCAAGATGCACAGAGCTGGCCCAGTCCTCACCAGCTTGTTTTCAATGAGGTCGCACACGACTTTGTTGTTGAAATACTGGATGGGGGTCCAGCGGATGCCCTCCTGTACGTATTCCTCCTGGGGAGCAGCAAAGGGGGCAGGGATGGGGGTGGGTGTCTGGGCAAGGATGCGCATGTTCCTAGAATGCGTGCTTCACGGGGTGGGTGGAGGAGGTGTGGTGGGTGTCTCCCTATATCTCCCCATCTCATCACTCAGGACCATCTCCAGTAACAAAGCCTGTTGCCCTGTGTGGGGCAGGCTGGGACCGCCACCCCAGACCGCCCTTGACCACCGACAGACAGGAGCTGGTGGATAAATATCCTGGCTCCGTTGCTTCTGGGCTGGGTCAACTCGGGTCTGTGCTACAAAGCGTCCCCCCAGGGCTCAGCAGAAATTGGCCCCAACTGCCTGCAGTGTAACCTGCTCATCAATACACCCTATTCTGGCCTTTTTTTTTTTTTTTTTTAAAGATTTATTTATTTATTTGTTTGTTTTAAAGATTTATTTATTTGTTTGTGGGGGGGGGCAGGGACAGAGGGAGAGGGAGAGAGAGAATCCCAAGCAGACTCCCCACATGGAGCCCGACCTGGGGCTCGATCCTAGGACCCTGAGATCCTGACTTGACTGAAATCAAGAGTTGGACGCTTAACCGACTGAGCTACCCAGGCGTTTCCCCCCCAACAACTTTTTTTTTTTTAAATATGTCTCCCGCTTCCTCACTCCTCTCCTGATATTTGCTCTGAATCCTTGTCTCAGGCTCTGCTTCTGTGGGATGGGTTGGATGAAAACAGCAGGAATTGTTGTGCCTCTCTTGCATGGCAGTCTCCCCAGCACTGCAAACTGCCTGGCGCACAGCAGGTGCTCAATAAATAATCACTGGAGGAATGACCAAAGAGGCTACGCCCCAGCCCTTGTCAAAGTCTTAGAGGCAGAGAACTGCTTCCACAGGAAATGTCATGACGGGGCCTGGACAGGTCAGCAGAGGGAGGTGGGAATGGGAGGCTGGAGGGGGGGGTTCCCCTGGTTGCTCAGCAGCCTTCATGGTCCTGCCCCCACCCTCCGTGTCCCCTGGCTCCTGGCTGCCCCTGCCCACCTGCTCAGCTTTCAGGGTGAGTTCGATAAAGATCTGCTGCAGCTTCTCGTTGACAAAGTTGATGCAGAACTGCTCAAAGCCGTTTTTCTGCCAAGGGAGGCCAAGGGTGCTGCCATCAGTGGGCTTATGCTGGAGCCTGCTGGGGCCACTGGGCTACCGCAGGAGGCTCAGGGAGGCACAGGGTGCGGGCTGGGGAGCAGAGGCCTTACCTGGAAGATCTCAAAGCCATAGATGTCAAGCACACCAATACTGTACTCCTCCTGGGGCTTCTGCATAGCCTGGTTGATGGCCTGCAATGTGGGTGGGGAGAGTAGGGGAGTGCCAGCTTGTCACCCTCTGCGTGGGCTCGGAACCACGTTCGTGGACTGTGTCCTCTCTTGTCAGCTCCTCTCCTGCCTTCTCCAGCTCTCTGTCCCCCGCCCCCAGACACCGCACAAGAAACCCAGGTGTTAGAAATCCGGGTTCCTACCTTGGGAGTTCGCTTTGCCTCTTAACCATTCTGCACTTCTATTTTCCCATCTTTAAAATGGGGGTAATAACGGCAGCCACTCTGGAGGGCTTTATAAAGGCATTAAATTGACGCATGTAAAAACACTTGGAACGGTAGCTGGCGGAGGCTAAGTGTTCTGTAATGTTGGCTCCTAGAGCATTGTCATCATGTGTGGCCTTGACACGTCCAGTGCATCCCTTTGTCCTCCTGACAGCCCCCTTGTGGCTCTCAAATGCATCCATCTGTCTCCGTCCCCACAGCCCCAACCCCAGTCCAGGCCTGGATGGTTCCAGCAGCCCCCTCCCTCCCGGGCTCTGTGCCACAGCCAGATGGAGCCTCCTCCTAAATCTTCCACCTGATCCCCTCCTGCCCCTGCTTGATGCCTCCCATTGCCGGGAATTGGTCAGGTGACTGTCAAGCCTGCCTTCCACACTTGGCTGGTCTAAGCCCAGGGTGCTGTGGGGCAGGGCCTCTCCCACTCCCTGGCCCCGGCCCCTCTCACCTCCACGAGAAAGTCGAAGAGACGGGCGTAGAGCCCCTTGGCCAGGGCATCGCGGGTGTAGGCCGCCTGCTCCACGTTGAGGGTCACGTCGATGGACTCGCTGCGTCCGCCCCAGCGGCTGTCCATCTTGCGGCTGGTGAGCTTCTCCTGTAGCCGCCTGCTGTCGATGCCCAGCAGGTAGGCAGGAAAGGCCAGAACTGCCAGGGTTGGGGGGAAAGAGAGCAGCCAGTTAGGCTCTGGGCCTCCTGTGGTACTTCCGTCACCCTCCTTTGTGCCCAGTGACACAGATATTGTCCTCGTGGGTTCTTACCCTCCTGAGACCCTTCTTAGGAGGAAGCAGTTGGGACACACACATCCACCCCGCCCTCCCCAGCACCCACACTCACGGTCCACACTCTCCACCCGGGCGTAGTTCCCATCTTCACAGAAGCTGATGTTTCCCAAGTGCAAGATTCCCGCCACCAGCTGCAGGACCAGCTGCTGGATGTTGGGCGGGATCCCGATGACCTGCATGGCATTCTGCAGGCACACAGGGGCAGAACCTGTACCACGATCGCCCTCCCGGGTTAGGCTTCTGGGGCCACAACACGGACGCAGGGAGTCAGGACACCTGGATCCCTGTCTTGCTTATTTCACCCACTCGCTGTGTGGCCTGAGGCAAGTCCCTGCCCCTCTCTGGGCCTCGGCTTTCTAGAGTGGTGGTCACTGCTCACCAAAGTCTCACTGAAGTCGCTCCGGTCATCGGTGCCATCCACCTTGTAGGTGTCCGATTGGAGGTAGTAATAGTAGTCGGGGGTCATGAGCCCCAGGTTCTGCCGCTGCTCCTGGGAGGCTCCTTCCAGCAGCTGGAGGGCGAGCAATGCTCATGCATCTGGCATTGGACTGGCACAGCCCTTGTGATGCCCCGGTCCTCACTGTCCTGGGCTCTGGGACACTAACCCTCCCATGTCTCCCCTTGGGCTCTCCCTCTGCCCCAGCCTCACCCTCACGGCCCCTTTCCTTGCACCTGATAGTAGATGTGGAAGTTCCTCTCGTTTTCGTTCTGCATGACCACACGGGATTTCTCTAGCAGGAAGTTGGAGATCTTGCCCCCGTCCGGCTCCCCGCCACGGCTGAACTGGATCTCAAAGTATTTGCCCTGAAGCCGAGAGAGCCAGATGAGGCGCCCAGGGTTCCCCGAGGGTGCAGGTAGGGGAGGAATTGAGGATGGGTCTTAGGAGTCCAGCCTCTTTCCCACGTGATCTCAACTCTCCTCTCTCCACCTCCCACTTACGGACTGGTTGCTCTCTGCATCAGCTCCTTCCCTCCAGTCTCTGTTTAAGCTGCTCCTTCTCTAGTAACTTCCCCTCATCAGGGCATCCAGCCCTGTGCCTGGCACATAGAAGTACCCCATTTTATTGACCACTTTCCTGGTCCTTCGACCCCAACACAGAGGCCTCCGTGTCTCTTCGGGCTGCTGCTGGTTTCAGTGATCCTGGCTGTCCCTCACAGGTTGTCCCTGAGCCCAGAGCGAGGGCCCCACAAGCCCCTTCTTTGGTCTCTGACAATATCTGGGTTCTACTCTGGCCAGAAGTTGGAGGGCAGAGAAGCCCCCTTACTTTTTCCTTTCTGCCACTGTCATGCAATGACAATACCCATTACATCATCCCACTACACAGACACCTGTAATACAAGACATATACCTATTCTCTTGTACAATAAAATAATATAAAACATAACTATGTGTTGGAGGTTCATCCATGTTGTTGTGTGTATCAATAGTTTGAAAATATATACTGTTTGATTCCATTTATATAAAGTTCTAGAACAGCTGAAAAATGGTGGGAAAAAAAAAAAAGACCCAGAGGAGTGGTTGCTTCTGGGATGAGGTGGGAATAAAGGTTGACTGAAAAGGGAGGGAACTTTCTGGAGTGACGGTGATGTTCTGTGTGTTGATAAGGCTTTGGTTGCACAGATGTATGCATTTTTCTAAACTCGGTGAATGGTCCACTTTAGATTTGTGTGTTTTGCTATATGCAAATTTTACTTTAAAAGAAATGAAAGAGCACTGCAAATTTATATTGGACTATAATTAATGATCTGCATGCTGACGTGTTGGCAGGGCAGAAAGTACGGCGTCTGCTGTCTTACTTTTTAGTGCATCAAAAAAAAAAAAAAAAAGATGAATAGGGGCACCTGGCTGGCTCAGTCAGTGGAGTGTGTGACTCTTAAACTCAGGGTTGTGAGTTCAAGCCCCACATTGGGTGTGGAGCTTACTTTAAAAAAAAATGAACAGATGGAGATATGATAAAGTGAGTATAGCAAAATGTTAACGATAGAATCTCGGAGATGGGCATCAGGTGTTCACTATACCATTCTCCCAATTTTTCTGTTTTATTTATTTTTTTAAAGTAGGCTCCACGTCCAGTATGGAGCCCAATGCGGGGCCCGAACTCATGACCTTGAAACCAAGAGTTGGATGCTCAACTGACTGGGCCACCCGGGTGCCCCATTAAAAATTTTAATAATAAAATGTTGAGGAAAATACTTAAAATATAATTACAAACAATGAATCATGGAACACTATATCTAAAACTAATGATGTAATGTATGGGGATTAACATAACAATAAAAAAATTAAAAAAAAATAATTACATGATGAATATGTTAGACATAAAAATATAATTAATAATATTTAGGGGAATAAAAATCTTATTAGTGTATGGAATTTATTAAATCATTTCATGTGTAGGTATTGGACTGGAATTATTGAGGTCTGTGAGATGGGTATTAACATCATCCCCATTTTATGGATGAGAAAACAGGAGCCTCAGGAGGTTTAAGCTACTGAAACATTATTTTTGTTTTTGTTTTTGTTTTCCAAGCCACAAATCTAAATAGTGACAGAATCAGACCATAAATCCAGATCTGTTGGCCTATTCTGTCTTCCATTAGGCTCAGCACTAACACCTGACACAAAGAAGGAGCCCAAGAACAATTTGTTGAAAGAAAGAATGAATGAGAGAATTGGGAACTGAACTGTGAATAGGAACGGATGTAGCATGGTCACAGCCAGGGAAATATTTAAGAATGTTACAAGTCAAGGCTTCTACAGTTCAGCTGATGGGGGAGTCTTTTCGGGACTATAAGCAGGAAGTGAGTCTCCCATCCAGGAGCAGGGAGTTCCTATGTTATTGAGAACACAGGTGTGTGTGTGTGTGTGTGTGTGTGTGTGTGTGTGTCTGTGTGTGTATGGAGGGAGCAGTTGCTCCAAAGCGGGGCTGCAGACTCACAAAGCGGCTGGAATTGTTGTTGCGCACGGTCTTGGCATTGCCGAAGGCCTCCAGCAGTGGGTTTGATTGCAGGATGATATCCTTCACGTGCTGGGGGCAGAGGCAGGTGGAGGTGGGAAGAGGTCAGGACGAGGTAGGTTGTCGTGGGGGTTAATTACTGTGCTCCTGGGGAGACCCAGCCCGTCCTTCTGTTCTCCCCTTACCTGGACCTTCTCACCCCCGCCAGACACCTTGGAGATGTAGCCCATGATGTATTTGGCTGCCACGGTCTTCCCAGCTCCGCTCTCTCCACTGGGGGTGGGTGAGGGAAAGAATGACCAACAGCCATTGGGGAGGGAAGGTTGGGGGGGATAAGCACCCTTTCTAGTGCCTGATCATTCATTCATTCATTCGTTCATTCATTCATTCCCTACTGTGTGCCAGGCACTATACCAGATTCTTGGGAAACAATAGTGAACAAGACAGACAAAAATCCCTACTGTCTCAGAGCTGACATTTCGAATGGACAGATGGACAATAACAGAATGAATGAATAAATATATCATGGGTCAGGGGGTGATAAGGAAAGTAAAGCAGGGCCAGGGGCAGAGAGGGACAGTAAGGTTCTGTTTGGATCAGGAGTTCTGAGCAAAGTTCCCTAGGGTGCTGAGGCTGTTGTGGGGCCTGGGCAGGAGGGTGTGGAGACCCCCCCCACTCTGTACCTGATGATGACACACTGGTTCTCATAGTCAATGAGCATGTTGCGATACATGTTGTCCGTGAGGGCATAGATGTGTGGGGGATTCTCGTACTGAGCCTGATGGGGAAGGTCAGGTCTTAGCCCAGGGCTAGAGGCTGGGGGTCCCGGGGCTATGCCTCCCACCTGGCCCCGGTCTTACCGCGCCCTGGTAGAGGTCGATCTCGCGGTCAGTGAAGTAAGGCATCTGCTTGAAGGGGTTTACGGAGATGAGCACCGAGCCAATATAGGTCTGGAGTGCCGTTAAGGGCTGTGCGGTGTTCTGGCTGGCTTTGTTCCTCATGGGCCCCTGTCCCCTAAATCCTAATCCCCTGGGGCCTCCAGAGTCCCACTGCTCAGAGCGAGAGATGGAGATACTCAGATGTGCTCTGGGTCTCTTCGGGAAAACACAGAGCTGGGTCCAGAAAGGAGAGATGGAATGTACTGTGGCTGAGCTATCCAGGGCAGAGGGAGAAGTGAGGACCCCAGCCGCCCCCAAGCAGAGCCCTGCTGTCACTCCCATCTGTCCCCTCCTCCCACCCGATGCTCTCACTGCCCATCCCTCCTTCTGCTCATTTGCTCAGGCATCTGTCCGTCCCTTCCGTGCTGCAGTCTCTCTGCCGCCCTTCCCTGCGTTCATCCACATGCCATCCCTCCCTCCACTGGTCAGTCACCCTCCTGTCCCTGTCTCCATCATCTGCCCACCCCCACCCACGGCCCAGGGTACAAAGATGTAGTCGTCCATGAAGCGCTTGCGGAGGTTGCCCACGATGGCGTCCTCGGTGATCTGGGGCAGCAACACCATGTCATCCACGCCGCTCTGCTTCACGTTGTGGCTCTGCCAGTGGAAGCGCTCCTTGCTGCCCTGGGGTGGGGGTGGCCAGATGGGAGTGAGCCCCTGCCAGGGGCGGGGGTGGGGTGGGGGGGAGGGCGCGGCGGGGGTGGTCCTGATGTCTCAGTGCCCCCGCCTGGCTCACCTCCATCACCTCCTTCTGATTCCGCCTCACCTCAGCCACTGGTCAGCCTCCTTCCCCAATTCAGGGACACCCGGAGAGGTGGGCGAGGTGGAGTCCGGGCTCCCTGCCCCAGAGGAGGGGGCTCTGTCCTCCCATCCCTCCACCTAGTGTCCCACTGTCACGGATGCCAGGCCCTGGGGTGGGGGGCAGTGTGCTTGGGGCTCTGGCGGCTGTGGGAGGGGAGAAGGGGGCCGGGGGAGGCTTGTTTGGGGGGGGTTGACTCACCCTCCTTCTCACTTCTCTGTGGCATTTGACCTGCCGCCCACCCTTCCACCTCTAGATGGCCTCCTTCCTCTTCCTCTCCTCCTCCCTCATGGTCACGCATCCTAGCCTGTCCTGGCTGTGACCTCTGTCCTCTGTGCCCCTCTGGCTGGCAGTGACCCTGCTCCTTGGCCCCCACAGCTTTCCCTTCTCATTTCCTCCCTAAGTTTTTTTTTTTTTTTTTTTTTTTAAATCAGGTCAGACTTTCCTTAGGCCCCTGGGAGGAGACTCAGACACAGGCTCCCCCCCAACAGACCCCTCCTCCAGGAAGCCTGCCTGGAATGTTTTCTCTTTTCAGCCCGACTGAGCTCATCCAGCGCCTTGGACACTTAAACATACTGGCTGTCTCAGGTGCGCTCTGTTCACTATACCCCTGCCATGGAGGAGTCTGGCAAACAGGTGAGTGATGGCGGCCTGGAGCTTCCCTGGCAGGCGTGCTCATGCCTACATGAGATGTCCCCCCTCCAGGAAACCCCTCATTCTCAGACCAGGAGCTCTTAGAGGGCAGGGACTGGGACTGAGTCCTTTCTCAGCTCTAGAAGGGATGACCTGATGGATGAACAGGGAACAGTGGCAAAGAAAGAAACCCAGCTTCAGAGGAACACCCAAGAGCAAAGGATGCTGGGAATCAGAGGCAAGTCCTCAAAGCTGACCAGTGTTTGCCACACAGATTCCGGGGAAGAGAGATGGTGCGTGGGGCGGAGAGGATGTAGGCGGGCGTGGAGGACAGAGGTGGAGGAGGGGCCAGTCTCTCTTGGGGACCCTGGGGAATTCCTGAGCGGGGGAGGTGCAAGGTCACATTCTGGACATGCTGACAGCCAGAGCAGGGTTCATTGAGGAACGCCCACAGACATTAAATGAGGCCAGTTTTTGGTGGGGGGTAGATCTGGGTTCCAATCCAGGTGGGGTGATCCAACACCACTCTGAGCCTCAGTGGCCTCATCTGTGCAATGGGAGAAGCAGCCTCACTTTCTAGGGCTAACGGGAGGGAGTAAACTGCTCTGGGGTACAAAATCCAAAATGGGGTGAGGGGCTGGCACTCCTCTCCAGCCCAAGGAATGGTGAGGACGGCCCCGGGCGAGGGGCACTGGACGGAATTAACATTCACCAAGCGCCTATGACATGCTTGCTGCCGGGGGGCCGGGGGTGAAGCCAATATTAGGAGCAGTCCTCACGGCAGCTCAGGGGAGTCTAGGGGCAGAAATGGAGGCTCGAGAAGTGTTTGACACTTGACTACGGACCCGGCTCAGTTGTCTCCGAGGGTGTGGGACTGGAGTCTGGATCCATCTGACAGCAAAGGCCAGGCTCTTGCGTCTACACCCACAAGTGGCTGGGGCCCACGGGGTGTTTGGGTGGGCCTCGAAAGTCAAGAAGGGCTTTGGTCAAGAGCTGGGAGAAAAGGCGCGCCAGGCAGTGTGCGGGTGCAGAAGCAGGAGCCGAGAGCAGAGGAGGGAGCCTATGTGGGGGCTTAGGGCTCGAACCCCTTCAAACTGCTTCCAGCCTGAGCTGTCAGACTGAGTTTTTCATGTGGCAAACCTGGTCTCCTCGCTCCGGGGCTGAGAACCCATCTGTGGCTTCCCATCACGCTCCCAGCCATCCCACAAAAGATTCTGGGGCACTTACTCTGTGCTGGTAACTTCGGACCCCAGGGAAACACTCTTTTAGGCCCTAACCTGGGCGCCTCCGAGCTTTGCTGATGCCCAGGCCTCTGCTCAGAACACCCTGTCTGGCCTTCACACTTGGCTCAGGTGACATTTCCTATAAGAAGCCCTCCCCGACCCCAGGCCAGGTGGAGGTTCCCTCTGGAACCCCACAGCCTCCGGGGCCCCTCACCGCAGCCCTGGCCACATGCTGGACACCCTGTACGTTGGCTGCATCTTGTGGCGTGCAAGCTCCCGAGGGCGGGGGCTTGGGCAATGCCCGGCTGCACGTGGCGTCAGGGCTCATTTGAATGAGCGAGTCCAAGAGTGCAATAGCCCGTGAATGAATGGAAGGGAGGTCAACCAGGGCCAGGTCCCGAAGGGCCTTGAATGCGGAGCAAAGGAACTCAGCCTTGATTGTCCGCAGCTTGGAGAATTCTCGGCAGGGCTCCTGGGGACGCTCTAAGAACTGTGAGAGCATTTTCATTGTCCCGGGAATGGGGACTGGCTGGCATTTGGGCTGCAGGTGCCAAATTGGCCCACAAATTATTGCCTTGACCGCAGCCCCCACTCCACCCTACCAGCTGCTCACGTAAGCGACAAAACTGTTTATAATCATTGGAATCTAGGATCAAATGCTATTTTATGTGTACACAGAAAAGCTAGGTATGTTTTGCATGGCTGACACCCACTCCATCTTCCAGACTACCTGTATCAGGGGAGATTTGAGTGTTACTCAGATTGCACTAAGACTTGTTCGGCATTTTGGAAGCTCAAGCTGCTCATCGTGTTAGCGTGGCTGACGCGTCACTTGGCATCAGCTCATTTAGATGCTCCTGTGTCCCCACGTGAGCACTTGGGGGCTCCAGTGGGCATTCGTGGGCCACTGGCCTGAGCATCTTCATCTTTATGTGCATATTTTCTTCCAAGTGACTTTCTCCTCTGAATTACAGGAGATCATATTGTTTTTGAAACTATGGGAGTCGGTGTGTTTCACTGTCTGTGAATTTCAATGCAGGGTTTCAAGGGGGCCTGCCAAGGGGTCTGTTATAAGAAGGGGGTGCTGGGTGTGATGCACCAAGAACCCCGGGGTGCAGTGGGAAGGGCGGTGGGGAGGACAAAGCTGTGGGAGCAGCATTGTGCAGGGGTTGGAGAGGATGCCTACGACAGAGGCTGAGCAGGGCGTCAGCTGGGAGGTTGGAGGCATCCAGGACCGGTGAGACCTGGAGACGAAAAGGGCCAGCTGGGAGAAGCAGGGAGCCATCGACCAGACCCCCGAGCTACTGAAGAGTGTCCAGCTCACCGGAGGCTCAGAGGGGCCCCCGTGGAGAGCACTGGCCACCTCATTCAGAAGCCAGATTGGGAGGTCAGGAGGTGTAGACAGGGAGTGAGGATGGCTTTCAGACAGTCTCGCTGAGAAGGGGAAGAGGGAAAGATGCTGTGGGAAGAGGAGGGGTCAGGGAGCAGGTTTCCTGTTTTCAAGATGGGGAGACCAGAGCATGTTGGTGAGAAGAGAGGATGAAATCTGGGAGCAAAGTGGTATCCTTTGTGGGCTGCTGTCATCCAGGGGCTGCAGGCGGGGGTCTGCTCTTTCTCTGAGCCAAGGTCGGTGGGGAAGTGGGTGGGTGGGGGGCTGATGGGGGGGACAGGAAGTGGATCCTCTCTCTGAAGACCTCTGAGGGGTGGGGCTTCGGGTGGTAACTATGGTAACCAACAGCCATCATAAGGATAGTTAACAGCCCACTGGCACTTACTGTGTGCCACACCGCGGTCTAGGCTTCTTCCGTGAATGACCTCATTTATCATGCTGACATCAGTACTGTGACCAGGTCCACTTTGTGGAAGAGAAAACTACAGCACAGAGAGGTTCATTGTCCTCTCCAAGGTCACACAGCAGGAAGGGAGGATGGCCGCCCTCAGCCCCGTCTGCAGGTCAGAGGTGGCTGGGGTTGGTGCTTCAGATCAGATGAAGATGGGGTGGAGACAAGATTGGTCCTGTCCAGAGTTTCCTCTGGGGGGTCAGTCCGGTCTCTACCCTCCTGGGGCCCTCAAGCTGGGCCGAGGTTCAAGGCCACTTCCTTTCTCTGATGCTGCTGTGTCTGGCTGGTTCCCTTGACACCAAGGACTTGGTTCCTCTTCCTGTCCCTTCCTTCTTCCCCCAGCCGGCTGAGTGGCCCTCTGCCTCTTGCAGCCCCTGCCATTCTGTCTCTCTGTGGCCTGCCCCTGGGGAAGCTGGAGCCTCCAGATCCACTCCCAGCCCCCTGTGAGGACAAAAACCATGGGTTGTTGGTGGTAGAGGGAGAGAGGGTGTTGCTCAAGTGAGTGCAGTGTGTGGAAGGACAGTCAAGAATTTTGGCATGGGACCAGTTGGGTGTGAGGCCTGGCTTGATATTGACTGACTATGTGACCCCGGGGAGGCTGCTTCACTTCTCCAAGCCTCGGTTTTCCCATCTGTAGAATGGATTCCATAATAAACCTCCTCCACTGGTTCTCTCACTGAGAGGAGTCAGTGAGCCAGTGCAGAGAGGAGGTGCACTGGATGCCTCAGGAAATGGCAGCTGGTGACTCCAAGAGCATTTAGTGGAGGTGATCGGTGTTTGACAGAGGATATAGGAGCTGGTGGATAGATGCTTGTTGAGGGAGTGAAGGAATGAATGAGGTACCATTGGGACGAGACTGCCGCCTCCTGCCCTGTGTCATGAGTACCCATCTCCCTGTGGCTCCCAAGTCTCCTAGATCAAGTTGAAACTGAATTTCTGAGTCCCTTCCTTGGGGGTGGGGGTGCAACGAAGATGTTGTGGTCACAGTTGACCACAAGCCAAGTATGACTCAACCTGATGGGGCTCTTGTGAAAGAGAGTCAGGGCTGGGGTGGGAGGTGGGAGGTAACTTCTAACTTTGGCTCTTCGGAGAGACTCCCCCCCAGTCTAAGACAGAGGGCATGTGGAGTGGGGCTTCTGGTTTCTTTGGAGTGGAGATTCCAGGTCAAAATGAGGCTGGAGGGTTGGGCAGCTTGGGGCATGTCAGCACCCCCAAGCCCCCACGGCCCCTCATCTTGTAGGGAGGAGCAGGACGTTGCAGGTCAAGGTGGCTGTTAAAAGCATGACCTTAGGAGTCACTGAGTTGATATCCTCTGCCACTTTTGGGTTGTCCAGCAGCTCACCTAACCTCCCTGGAAGGGAAGGTTATTTCCTCATCTGGAAACAGTGATGGCTATTTCCTTATCGGGCAAATGGGAACACTGAGGGCTGTAGGCCTCATGGGGGCAGCTAGCCGTGCAGATTCAATGAGGTCAGGCTTGGGAAGCAGAAACACTAGCTGTCCTCACCATGCCCAGCGGCAGCAGCCTGAAGCTGGCCGGTCCCACAGGCTCAGGGTGCTAGGCCAGGAGGAGAGGCTGGACGTGGGAGCTTTTGCAATTTGCCCTAACTGCTCTGGCCTCCCAGCTCCTGGGTGCTGATGAGAAGAGCCCCAGATGGAGAGACTAACGAAACAGCCACTTCCTTCCTCGTTGGGGTCCTGCGAGCTGTGGTCGCAAGCAGGGAAGAGATGTGAAGCTGCCACGGCAGCTGCTGCTGGGACCGGCCCCCAGCTCCTGTCCCCCACCCCCCACCCCGGCGTGTCACTGCAGCCTTGGTCCTGTCCTCCCCCGACTCAGTGGGGTTCTGGGGCCACACCCTGCATCCCTGCACTGTGCAGACGGCATCCTCGCCTCCAAAGGCTCTTGAGGTCCCCCCTCCCTTGGGGGGAAGGCTCTCAGTTTCCTTTTGGCCTAACTGGAGGGGACAGGTGGGGACACTTGTCCTTCTAGAGTCCTCCACCCCAACTCTCTCTTGGCCAACAGCCTTCTCTGTCCATCCCCACGGCTGCTGCCTGTGGACCAAGCAGCCACATCACTGGTCTCCCTGCTTTGTGTCTGTACTTTACAATCACCCTTACCCTCACCCCACCACCACCACCACCGCCAACTGGGGACAGTCAGTTGTTGCCTTCACCCACCTTGCCATCAAAGTCAAACAAAAACTGCTGAACCTCAGTACCAGCACCAGCAGTCAACATCAAACAGGAAAACAATGACGAATTGCACCACCAATTTCCCTAGCATCACCCACCGCCATGACACCCACGCTCACAATACCCGCCATCAATAACCACACATGGCCAGCTACCATGGAAACAGCCATCCCGAAACCAACATGACCAACCAACAGCAAAAGGATGCTACACCATCCCCACCCAACTCCGAAGGACAGGGACCACCAACTGCCATTGTTCCATGGATCAACCCTGACAATGACCCACCACCGACTGCAGACATTCCACACTAGCTGGCACCAAAAGCAACCATCACCACCACCAGCACACCCACGAGAACTACAGTCACCACCAACTTGCAACAACAGACAGCAATGAGCACCATCACTGCGAATGGTACCAACAACCCAACTACCATCGTTCAACAGCGACTGAGAATGAGTCACCTCCACCCACCACCATCACTAACTCCAGCAATGAATGAGCATCACCCACAGTGATGGTTACTATATAGAGGGCATAGGAGGTGCTCTGTAAAGCACTTTATGGACATTGTTTCATTGAATCTTTCAACGCTCTTCCTGGCACTTGTCATCATCCCTCCAGGAAGCAATCAGCACCCCTCGATAGAAGTATTAGCCTCGTGGATGGGGTCTGCTCTTTTTTTTTTTCCCTCCGTGGTCCTCTTGGGAGAGTTTCTCCCCTCCCACAGCCCGTCGGCGTAGCAAACTATTGACTAAGCATTTCATATGGCTTCCTTGGGAGGGGTTGCTTTTCTTTCAAGTAGCAAATCGTTTCCTGTGTTCTTTTGATCAAAGTCTGCCCATCTGATCTCCTGAGCCCTCCTGGCTTGGCTCCTTCTTCGAAGAATTTCCATCCCAAGCCCAGAGCTCTAGCTGATGGTTTGGTTTGTGAGTTACCCAGAGGGGTCCTTGGCCAGTGATGCCCAATGTATCCTCGGCTTTCTGAAGTCAGGAGAGGTTCTCTCTCAGACTAACACAATCCCTGCTGCTTGGTCTACCACCCAGCCTCCTCCACCTTGGTCAGCTATCTGCTGCAACTGCCAGGAAGACTGCAGTTGTCACCACTGGCTCTGTGACTGTCCCTGCCACATGCTGTCATTGACAGACTGACAAAAAATGAAAGCTGAAGTGGCTTGAAGGAGCGGTGGGGGCAAATTTTCTAGCAGCCTGGGCTCTCTCTTCACATGTGTCATGATGCTGCTGGGTCTAGACCTGTGTCAGTGACAGTCTCCTGAACGCTGTCACCTAATCGTCACCAGATCTCAACCTCACCTGGGTGGTAACACCTCTGGCCGCAGAGTATCCCTTGCCATACATGCTCGGAAGGGTACCAGTGGTGGTATGGCCGGGCCGGGTCTCACTGTCTTCTGTTTCTGGGATTGCTACGACCAGACCACCCCTACACAGGCAGGATGTCACCACACCATCGCTGCCCCCCATTGCCCATTCGACCCAGCTTCTGCTCCCAGCTGTGGACTCAGAGCGGTGGAACCCATAGACTTTCTGAAGTTCTGAGAGTTTCCCCGACCACCTTCTACATCTCAGCTGACTTCCAAATATGACATATGTGGGAACCGAGGCCCAGAGAGGGGAAGTGACTTGCCCAAGGCCACACAGGAAGATGAGGGACCCAGCTGGGCTGGAAACTGGTTCCCGAAGCCCCGAGAAAGGGGTCTGTCCTTGTCCCTGCAGATACCGTGTGATTCCACAGGGTCATCCTCTGTCCTTCAGTTACTGGTCCATCCTTGGTCCCCCATCACCATTCTGGCATCCTGGCACCACCAGATGTGAGCTTGGTCCCTGGTGAAGGATGCTGGGGGCACCTGAGCTACAGTGAGGGACCCCCAAAGGGTCTGCTGTGCCCATCCCCACGGCCCCACCTTCTGACTGGTGGCATCCAGGGCACCTCCACTCGGCTGGTGCCCCCCACCCCTGCACTTCAGGGCCCGCCCTTGAAGGACTTACCATGGTCGGAGGTTGTATCAGGCCTCTGGGGAGCACCCGGATAGGTCGTGGCAGGGGTAGAGGCTCAGGGTGTTCTGGGGGGTGGCTCGGGCATGGCCTTGCTCCTGCTCCTGCACCAGACTCCCAGCCCTAGTTCCTCTTAGAACAGCCCCCCTCCCACTTCCTTTAGCGGGAGGGGCCACTGCTACAGGGGAGGGAAGCTGGGCTAAGGGCGGGGAGAGAGCTCCCGCTGCAGCCCTGGGGCTGAGGGTGCTGGCCGTTTGGGGCTCTGAGCCTGAAGGGAGAGGTCGAGGATTGATGGCAGCGGCTGCCAGGCTCCGGAAAGGCCCTTTCTCCAACTCCGTGGACAGAGGCTGCAGCAAATAGCACGCAGGTCAGCTGGCTGCAGGACTGACCTCTCGTTCAGAGCAACCTCGGGAAGCACTTGGGCTGCTCAGGTCTCTTCAAAACCACTTCAGATGTGCGACTGTTCCGGCGTCCCTAAGCAAACTCCCTCTTCCAGAGCCGCCTCTGCGGGTCTTTTCCCCAGAAAGGCCAGTGGGGAGCCATGTGGGTCGGGGGCGGGGGCGGGGGGGGGGGCGGACGACACACATCATGAGTGGAAGTTACCAGGAACCAGGGGGCAGCTGTTAGATCCCAGACTTGGGATGCCAGCTCTGGATTTAATACCCCCCGGCTCTGCTACTTCCGGGGCCCCCCACTTTCTTATAAAATGGGGGCGCAGGCCCTCGCCGCAGTGCCCGGCACACATAGGATTCATCAAGTGTTGGCCCATGTCCCGATCTTGGGAGAGCAGCAGGCCACGTCCTGGTCTCCTCTTGGCATTTAGGAAGTGGCATTCCGGACAGGTTGTCACCTCCCGTGCCACACAGCGGGGAGGAGGCGTACGCCGACCCTGGGAGCCTGGCAGGGAGGCGAGGACCCGGGTATCCCTGCGCTCCGGGCGGCACACAGCGTCGCGCCGGGACGTTGGCAAGGCGCGGCGCCCCCTGGTGGGCCACGTCGGGGGAGGAGCGCATCTCTCCCGGAATCTCCCGCACGAGGTTGCTCGAGGGCTCGGCGCCTGCCAACCGCACCCATGCCTCCAGGCGCCGGTGAATGAGCAGGCAGGGCACCTTCTCCTTGTTGGAGGCTTCCGAGGGGGCTTCTGCACGGAGGGGACGCTGAGGCCGCAGGGTGAGCTGGCGTTCACCAGGTGAAAAGGGGAGGGGAGGGTACACCTGGCAGAGGACGCAGCTCTAGCAAAGGCCCCCCGAGATGGGAAGATGGCGGGAGACTGAGGAACTTCCGCGAGGCCCGGGAGCCCCGTGCGGCTGGAGCCTGCCGAGGGCCTGGGGATGCGGTGGCCGGGGACGGCGGGTGTCAGACCGGGTAGCTTTGAGTCCCTCCTTGAGAAGCTGTAAAATCACTGGGCTCTCGTCTGTGCTGGTGACAGGCCCCTCTGGACTGATGGGGACCACCTGCGGGAGGGGGGCACGGCCGCTTCCATTCGGTGGTGGGGACTGCGTGTGACTCAGACACACTGAAACGCACACAAATCAACACTCGGAAATCTACACAAGACAGAACTTTATTGATGGAGGGCTTCCTGGCGAGGGGTGTGTGGGCCCCAGGGCAGGGCCTGTAGCACCATGATGGGGGCGCCTGGATGTCGGGGTCCCCCTGGGGCAGGCAGGGCAGAGGCTGGGGCGGATCTTGCCAACTCTGCCTCAGCCCTGTAGCTAGTCTGGTCAGGGGGGTGGTGCTAATCCCCCTCCCCCATAGCGGACATAGACCCTCTCCCTCCCCCCTCCCCCCCAGCTCAGAGTGGAGGGATAGGGCAGTGCTGGGGGCAGGACGCAGGCAGACCCCCTCCCCACCCCCACTCTTCACAGTACATATTCCGGTCAAAGGGGGGGCAGTATTGGGGGCTCCCTAGGAGTGGGTGAAAAGGGCGCTAGGGCGAACAGTTGTTCCCTCCTCAAACCCACCCTGGAGGGGGTCTCACTATGAACTGGGAGAGGAGATGAGGAGGGGGCCCTGGGGTGGCCAGCCCCTCTCCATCCCCCAGCCAGGAGCCCTGCAGGGGTTCCCAATAAATAACTTCCGGCTTCGTCTCACCCTTTACTCCCAGCTCCCGCCCCCTCGGGTTCCTTCAGGCTGGCCAGCTGCGGGCCGGGTCCCTTCCAGCCAGCGCCCAGCTGTAGCTCCGGGGCCGCGCGCCCCCTAGCGGCCCTGGCAGGTTTTGCAGCACATCTGGCGGAAGTAGGCTCTGCTGCAGAACTGAAATTTGAGCACCAGGGGGCAGTAGGCGACCTTGTTCACATCCTTGCATTCTGGAGTGGGGCGGGAGAACGGGGTGGGGGGGAGGGAGTGATCAGATCTCAGCGCCCCTTCCCTGAGGGGCGCGTCTGCAGCCTGCACTGAGCTTCCTAGCTTTTCTGCCTCAGTTTCCTCGCTTCTCAAAGGGAGCTTATAACTAACTCAAAGGGGGGGACTGGTAAATCGGTCATTAGGCTGTTGGAGGACTTTGAGAGAGAGACAGTGCTGGGTCTGGGACTCAGACCCAGCATTAAATCATGAGAAAAGTATTCCCTTTCAGTTATCCTTTTGATCCATTTGGGGCTGTAATCCTTGCTCGTTATCCTTTGTAATAGACGGAGGACCCTGAGCTCCAGAGAAGTCGCTCCTTTTTAGGGTATTTGAGTATTTTGTGTTCACGGTAATCGACCATCTGCGACAATGATGCGGGCTCCCACTTGGCCAGTGATGTAGGACAGGGCCTGGTGCCTAATAAAG
This sequence comes from Phoca vitulina, assembly GCF_004348235.1. Taxonomy (NCBI): domain Eukaryota; kingdom Metazoa; phylum Chordata; class Mammalia; order Carnivora; family Phocidae; genus Phoca; species Phoca vitulina. The sequence goes on along the minus strand of NW_022589784.1, from coordinate 5,209,071 downwards.
GGTTTCACGTGGATTGTTTTATTCCATCTCCCTCATGCAGCACCCGCCTCAAGTGAGTATATTATTTATCCCCCTTGACAGATTAGAAGGCACAGAGGAGGGAGCCCAATCCGGGCAGTTTGGTTCCAGTGCCCGGAGTAAGCGATCTATTGCCCTGTATGGAAAATAAATTTACTTAGGTAGGAAAAAAAAAAAAAAAAAAAAGACATATTTAAAGCAGCAATTCTCAAGGGAATACGATTTTGTTCCCCAGGAGACATTTGGCCAGATCTGGAGACATTTCTGCTTGTCACCACTGGGGGGCAGGAGCGCTACAGGCATCTAGCGGACGCAAGTCAGGAACGCTACTGAATATTCTACAGGGCATAGGGCAGCCCCAGTCCCGCAAGAATTATCTGGCTCAAAACATCAATAGTGCCCGAGGTTGAGAAACTCTGAATTAAAGAAAAAAAAAATCCGGCAGTTGATGGTACAGGTGGAGATGAACAGGACGAGGGTCATGGAGGTGGCTGCGGGAATGACCTGAGTTTGGGTGCCCAGAAGGATCAGGTGCCTAAAGAGCTTGGCATGCAGTAGCACTTAATACATGTCTGCAGGGAGAGGGTGAAGAGCCTGGAGGGGACAGAGAAAGGCACTGCGGTGGTTGGAGATGCTCCAGGCCAATGGTCAGGACTCCCACGCTCTGGACAAGGCCCTCTGGGTGCCCCTCGGCCTCCCGTCCCGCATACCTTCGGGGCCGTCCCCAGGGGGCGCGTTGTCGCACTTGGCTTCGCACTGCTGCGTGGCCGGGGGCCGCAGAGCCTCTGCGCACTCGCGCGACGGCTGGCCTGTGTGGCTGGAGCAGCGCACCGCGCGCTGTTGCTGCCCGATCCCGCACTGTGCGGAGCACTGCGGGGAGTCGCTGCTGAGCCTCGGCTGGGCCGCCCCGGCCCCCGCCCCCGCCCCCAGGGCGCCGGCCTACCTCGCCCCACTCGCCGGTCACCCAGCGAGCCGGGGGACAGCGGCGCAAGTTGCAACGCATGGTGGCTGGCGGCTTGGCTGCGGGCGGGCAGTGCGCGGGGGGCAGCGTGGCGCGGTGGTCAGAGCTCTTGCACAGGACGACGCGGTGGCGGAGGCCTGGCCCGCAGCTGGGGGTGCACTGCAGTCGGAGAAGGGGTTTCATGCTCTTGGGCGTTCCAGTCCCCTCACGCACGGGGGTGGGGGGGGAGGATGGTGGTCCAGAGGGAGGCGAGGCGAGGAGGGGTCAGCTAACCTCGGGCCGGTCGCGCGCGTGCGCGGCGGGGGGGCCACTAGGTCTAGCAGGAGGGGCTTGTGATTGCGGACAGGTGCCTCGGTGGGCACCCACTATGAGCATCCCAGTCCCTACCCGCCGCTGCACAGAGAGCGGGTTGTGCGGGGGCGGGAAGGGGCGGCTGACCTCTGACCAGTCCAGGGCGGCCCACTCGGGCGGGCAAGCGGGGCCTTGGCAGGCCTCCAGAACTGGCGGGCGCGGCTGCGGGCACGCGCTGTCGTCCAGCGCCTTCTCCTCGGCGGCTGACACTCGGCGCTGACACACGACCGAGCGGCTGCGCACCCCCGCGTCACAGCTGCGGCTGCAGCGCGACCAGTTCCCTACGACCCAGCTGTGGGGGGGGGGGCGGGTCTGAGAGAGTATGCAGGGGAGGGCGCCCCGGGTCCGGGGTGCTGGCATATCCTCCTCCTCCTCCCCAACAGCCAGCATCTTTACGGAACCGGGCACAGGCATGCCTGCCGCTTCTGCAGGGAGCACCCCCAGTGCGCACGTGGAGTGTCATCACCCACACTGGGGGTGGGGAGGTGCATCACACCGCTGGAGACAGGATTTCCCCCGACTAGGCTAAGGAGCGTCATGGTTCTGACTCCCCCTCCAGGAGAGCCCTGACCCCACCCTGGGGAGCACTGTCACCCTAATCCTGGGAGCACTGCCACTCCTGCTCTGTCTCCCTAACCCTGCAAGCCCCGCGGGCACTCACTCCGGCGGGCAGGGCTCCGTGTTGCAGGCTCGCTGCCTCTTGGGCAGTTTGCTGTGGGCGCTGCAATGGTGGGGGGCCACGGCCGAGCTGTCCAGCTGATTGCGGCACTCCACGGCCTGCACCTGGCTGCCTGGGGGTGGGCAAGAGACCCGCTCAGCCCTGCTGGGACCAGCAGGTGAGCCCAGGGGACGGGTGCCCGTCCCTTACCCCACCCCGACCTCACCGCCGGCACACTGGGCTGAGCACTTGGTCCAGGGCGCATAGTGCCAGGAGTAGGGGGGCAGTGCATCTCGGGCGATGGGCGCATTGAAGCGGTAGCGGAGGGCTGCCAGCTCTGTCCGGGCCAGTACCTGAGGTGGGGGAGGGGGCCATCAAGTGGAAGCCAAGCTCCGGTCCCCACAAGGATGCTAATATCTTCCGGCACCTTGCTCCCACTATCGTTACCATGACGATGAGAGATGCATTTATGGGTCCCAGGGCTTCTAGGCTCTGCGTCTGATCTGGCCCCTGTCGCAGCTGAAAGGTGGTCCCAGCCAGGGGCAAGCGGTGGGGCTGGGGGGTCCCGGGCAGCCCCTCCAGCAGCAGGGACTCCTGGTCCCCCTTCAGGGCTGGGGGTACAGCATCGGGGTCAGAACCCCAGCCATGCTGACCCCCTGCTGACCCCCAGTCCTCATCCCTCCACCTCCAGCTCACCCAGGTGACTGAGGGAGAGGTTCAGGTCCTGGATGAAGATGTGGACGGAGCCTTTGGGGATCCAGACGACTTCCTCATACCCTGGACGGTGGAGCTCAGATGTCGCCCACTTGACCCTTCCCCCACACCTTCCTACCTCCCCCATTCCTGGCCCTTGATGATAACAGCTAACCATTACTGCACTAAGTGCTTCCAGGGACATTGCACTGCGTCCCCAGCTCTGGCCCTGTGATGCAGATGTGTCATCACGCCCATTTTACAGACAACAAGACTGAAGCTCAGAGAAGCTAAGCAACTCGCCCAGGTTTGACAGCTAGGAAGTGGCTGGGCTGGGGTTTGAACCCAAACTTTTCCTGCCTCTCTGACCACCACAATGGTCTGATCCACTCCCTATCCCCCAGCGTAGAGGGACAGGGGTGCTGTGGAGGCCCCAACCCACAAGGTGACATGTGGGGTTGACATTAGCAGGGTGGCATTAGCAGAGTTAGGTTTGCAGTGGGCTCCACCACTTCGACCTGGGTCCCCTCCCATCCCCTGAGCCCCACACTGGGGCCTCACTGTGTGTGTTTGCTCCCAGGAGCCCCCCTCACCCCCTCCCTGGGGTCTCTCTCCTTCAGCCCAAGGTTGGAAAGCATGCTCAAGTTCACCACAGCCTGCAGATATCCCTCCCCTAGTTACCCTTTTCCTCCAGCACAGAGCCCCTCAAGCCCCTGGCTCAGACCACGGAGAGCGGTCAACCCCTCTCTGCCTCCAGCCCAGCACCAGGCTCCCAGGATGGGGGAGGGGAAAGGTTTAGGTCAGCGCCCTCTTGGCCTGTTAATTGCCAAGGTTTAGGCACCAGAGCCCAAGCTAGTCCCTGACCCTGATCTGGGGCATTGCTGTGCCCCTGGGACTTTCTGGGGTCCCCACTGGGCCCCTGGGTCTGAGTAGCTGATGTTGGCTACTGTGATGGTGCCAGTCCTGCCCCCAGTCACCAAGTGGGCAGAGGGAGAGGGAATGGGGATCTCTCACCGGCTGCAGGCGAGGCTGGGCTGAAGACCCCCTCAATGGTTTCACAGGCACTGCCGTCACCGCCGCAAACCCGGCACTTGTCCTCCCTCAGGTCGGAGCCCAGGACCCGGTCACAGCCCACGTGCTGGGGAAGTGGGGGGGGCGGGGGGGCGGAGTGTCAGTGAGCCCCCCTTCCCTGCCTTCACTCCCCCATCCCCTGCCCTCTCTCTGGGAGTCCCCTCCACCTTGCACTCGCCGCTGACGCAAATGTCCACCGTGTCGGGGCGGCAGGGCGTCCCATCCACCACGGCCGCCGCTCTCTCCGTGTAGAAATTGAAGCCTTCGGCCAGGCATGTGAGTGAGCAGGCCTTCACGCCCCCTGGGGGGCACAGCCCCGTCAGACCGAGGGCCAGGCCACCTGGGACTCCCTGCTCGCTCCCCGGGGGAGGTGAGGCAAAGAGGGACAGACTCCAGACCCAACAAGGTTGGGCAGGTTGGGCAGAGGGCGTCGGGGTTCCCAGCGTCCAGTCAAGGAACTGTTGAGCCACATCCTGGGCTCTTCGGCCCCTTGGGTGAGGGGGCGCTCAGGGCAGACCCCACGATGCTGTATCCAGCTGCTGCCCTCCACTGCCCCATGGCCTCCTGGGTCCCTCACTCACCTCCTCGGTATGTCTTCCACGTGTAGAATTTTCCACGGAAGGGGACGCTGTCAAATTCGGAGCACTGCATTTCCCTGAAGTCCTGGGAGCCCGGGGGACAGTCCTGGGGGCAAGAGAGGGGAGCGGGATGGAGGCCAGGTGTGGGGGATGGAATTAGGGCACAGGCCCGAGGATGGAGGACGGATGCTCCGAGTAGGGATGGCTTGGAGGGGTGAAGCTGAAGGCAGAGAGGCCAGGGAGGAGGCTGTGGAGGGCCAGGTGAGACTGGTTGGTGGCCCGGGCTAGGTCCAGGCAGTGGGGCTGGAGGGACAAGTACATCTGAGATGGAGCAGATGACTCATTAGAGTTTGGGGCAAGCTGGGGATGATGGCTGGGTTTCTGGTTTCAGACCACGAGGCCTTTCTTGAGAGCAGGCCTAGAAAGGAGCCAGGGACACTCATTTTGGGGGGGGGGGCGCACGCGTGTGGACTCCCTGGAGACACGAGCCCCTCCAGGTGGGGCTGGGAAGACCACTCACCCCCCACTCCAAAGCTCTCCCTGCCCTCTGAGCACCCCCTGCTGCAGTAAGCCTTGTGCTTATTAGGTGCGTACACAGAAGACTCGCTCCCAGTCAGAAACCACAACCAGCCATGGGGAACCCCAGCATTTAAATACGGGACAGCAGTGGAGAAGAGGAGACAGAAAGTGTAGCAGGAAGAGCGGGAGCACTGGGCCCGGTGATGGCAGCAAGGGGGGCGGGGGTGGGGTGGGGAGCTCTGGACAGAGGCCGTGCTTCCTAGTCGGAAGGGAGTGCAGTAGTGGACCCAAACGTGACCACTGGGTTTGGTGACAGCGAGCTCAGCGACGGCTTTGGGGCGGGGCCGTGGGGGGGAAGTTTGGGGAAACTGGGCTTTGAAGGGAGGGGGTGGGGCGCGCTATAGCTGGAGGAGGTTGTGGAGGTCAAGCAAGCTCAAGGTGGGAGAGTCATCTGAGAATTGGAAGGAGCCAGCCGCTTGCAGGGGAGCCAGGTCCTGTCGGCACCAGGGCCCAGGGGCCGGTGTCGGGAGGGCGGGGCAGGGCAGGGGTGAGGTGTAAGAGGGGCCGAGGATCCCGGCCTGGGGTCCTGGGGGAACTCACGTCGGTGTTGCAGGAGCGGTGCCGCCGTCTCTCACCAAGGCAGTACCTGCCCCCGATTGTTGGCCTGGAAGGGGTGGGGGTGGGGGGACAGAAGAGATGTGGGGCCGGGGGCAGATAGAGGGGGGCCGCCCCGCTCTCTTTACAAAGGGGCCTGAGGGCTGACCTGGGGCTGTCGCAGTGACGGCTGGAGGAGGACACGCCGCCGCCGCACGTCCGGCTGCAGTCGCCCCACGGGGTCCACGGGCCCCAGGCCCCGTCCACGCCCTCCGGCCGCGACCCGAAAGGGACGCACACGCGCTTGTAGCACCACTACCGAAGGTCGGGGAGAGGGAGGGGGTGAGTCCGGCTCGGTAGACTCCGGGATCTCGGCGCTCCTTCCTGCCCCGCCCCTCCTCCCAGCCCGAGGTCTCAGCACCCCTGGGATGGGACGGAAGGGGCGAGGGTGGAAATGGGGTCTGGGCACTCGGACCCTGGCAATACAGGGGCGTGGCCTAAGCCTATGGTCGCCGCCTGGAGGTGAAACTCGCGCGGGGACCAGCGCGGCTGGAGTAGGGGCGGGGGGGGGGGGGGGGCCTCAGGCCATGGGCGGGACCTGCGGGCAGTAGGCGTGACCAGAGCCGCGGGAGAACCCCAGCGGCGGCGCGGTGGGCGTGGCTCAAGGGCAGGGGGCGGGGCCCGGCTGGCGGCCTTGGCCGGCGCTCACCCCCTTGTCGATGGTGTGCGTCTGGCACAGCGTGCCCTCGGCGGCTGGAATGCTGTTGGTGATGCACCGGTTGCTCTTGCTCAGACACCACAGCTCGCTGCAGACCTCCTGCGGGCCAAGGCGCCCGCTCAGGCTCGCCCCCCGCCCTCCTCCCTCCGGCAGCCCGCCCGCCGGGCGGCGACCCGCTCACTGCCGCTTCGCAGTGGGGCCCCGGCGCTCCTCTGCTGGGTCTCCAGGAGCCTTCTTGAATCCTCCTGTGGGGCATGGCCTGAGACCTCCCCTCTGCCTTATGAGCTGCACTTATCCAACGTCCGTGTGTGCCGTAAGCTCCCTTAGGCATTACTACCCCCATTTCACTGTCAGAAAACCAAGGCTCAGACAGAAAAAGTCACTTGCGAGGGGCCACGCAGCTTCTGAGGGGCGGCCCGGGTTAGAATGGACCGCTAATGGACCGCTCTGTGATCTCATCACTCTGGTACCTTCTGAGTCTCCAGACCTGCTGAGGAATGGAGATGATTCTGCATTCCTTGTTGGGATGGGTGCAGGGGCCCCTGGGAGAACAGGAATTCTGAAAACTCGGGCCTGGAAGATGGCTCAGGTCAAAGGCCTCATCTCTAATTTTTTCCAGCTGGTGGTCCTCCTTGTTGCCACCCCCTCCCCCCCCCCGCCCCCCAAACTGAGGAAGCTCCTGGAGCTTTTACTCTATGGAAGGCTGGGCAGGAACAAGGTCAGGCTGGATCTGGGTGGGACATTTCCTCTACTTCCCCCACTGAAAAATCTGCCCACCTTCCTGTCCAAATCCTGCTTGGGCTAGACGAGTCCCAGGAAGTCACTCTTGACCCTTTAGGTGAATATCCCTGGACCAACCCCACTGGGTTCAGGTGTGGCCAAATCTCTGACCCTCTAGCCTACATCCTGCCCCACCTCCCAGGGTCTCCGCCCCCCCCCCCCCCCAAAGTGGAGAGCCTTCATTCTCCTTTTTATAACCATGTGCCATTTCCTCTTTGAACCTAATCCTTTCAAGTTTTGACGATCTGGGATTGGGCCAATCAATGGCTGTAGGAAGGGCCAGCCTCTGAAAGACGTGCACACACATGAGAAGTTCGGGAAGTTTTTCTCAAGTCCGCTCCCTCAACCGTCCTCCAGAGTCCCTGCCTTCTGCTCCTTCAGAGGACATGTCTCAGCTAAAAACTCCAGCCTGCTTTTCTGGCTTCTCTTGGCTTGTGTCCTCCCGGCCATTTGTAAAAATATCACGGGCCCCCTCATCCCACTTCGGACCCCTCTTAAAGAGAACCGGCTATTCCAGTGCTGCTTTTCCTCCTCTCCACAAGGAGGCGCTGTGGTGCATATGAACGGGCTCTGGGCCGCTCTGGGAGACTTCAGCTCCGCTGGGGAATTGCGACACGGCCCCCTCTCTCTATTTTCTCATCTGGGAGATGGGCCTTGCCTACATAAAAGGCTGAGAGGCATGCGAAAGAGATTGCATAAACTCCCTGTTATTGTGTAACAGTGACCACAGCTATCTCTGGACTAGGCACTAGGCCCAGCTCTTTACACACGTTAGCCAAGTTATATGTAGTCAATAATTTCCCCCTTTGCCAGGGGCGCCGGGAAGATGTTCCTTGGAGAAATAAAAGAAAGAATCAATTCAACATACAGCCAGCACTGGTGCATGCTCCATATTCTGACACTTCCTCCCCTCCCCCACCTCATTATAAAATTTGGAGTCACAGAGAGACCTGGATTTGAGTCCCAGCTCTGACATGTTCTTGAACTGTGACCTTGGGCAAGGCACCCTCCCTATGCCTCGGTCCGTTTATCTGTAATGTGGGAGTAGCAGGATGGTCAAGAGTTTAAATGAGATGAGATGTATCACATGCTTAGCACATGGTGGGTGCTCAGTAAATGTCAGCCATTGTCGTTGTTGTTAGGATACCTGGGATACAGCAGATGCTCAATGGTGGCTTCCAGATTCTTTGGAAATTCGTTAAGGGTGCTGCAGTTAGTTACCAGCCAAGTTGGGGGAGGGTGGGCAAGAGTAAATAGAAATGATTCCAGGGTTTGTCTCCTTGTCTTGCCCTGGGATGAAGTGAGGGCATTTCAACAGTTGCCTTTTCCTGTGTTGAGTGAACATGGCCTTAGCTTGGACGTGGCCGTCCAGACTCTGATCTTTGCAGTCTTGAGGAAGCCCGCAGGCCTCCAGCTTCCTGTGGGCGGCTGGGAGTGGGACCCCCAGCTTGCTTCTCTACAAAAGGACGGGGCTTTGGGAAGTCAATCTAAACCTCACAAAGAGTGAGGGGTGGTCCGGAGGCTCAGAGCTTGTCTAGCCAAGCATCAGGGCCAGGCGATCTTGTGAACCAGTTGGTGGGGGATGAGGGGAATGAAGACAGGGTGTCCTTGGAAGGCTCTGCCCAGTTCTTTGCCAAGTGGGAAAGATGGTCCGTCCCCAGGGAACTATCTCCACCCCATTTGGAATGTTTGGTGAAAAACTGCCCAATTAGGGGGCTTGGGACTTTAGTCCTGCTGCAGCCCACAGGTGGCCTGATAGGCTGGACAGAAGGTGGTACCCAAGGTCTCCCCAGCCCGGCCCCCAAAATCAGGGGTCTGGAGGACCAGGAGATCCCATTCTTCATCCCCGTCACTGTCTGAGTGCACGGGACATTTGTACACCCGTGCACCTCTTTCCCCCTGGCCCCTGCGGGGGCTCACCCCCTTCCCGGCTCTCCCATACCCTGTGGCCCCTCCCCTCCCAGGAAGGAAAGCAGGAAGGCTCTCTCTACCCCGTATTTACACTGACGCGATTTGACTCCATGTTGGAAGCGGCACTGTTCGTCTGCGTCGTAGGCCTGGCCAGGTGCCACCGTGGGGTACACGAAGTCCTGTCTGGGGGGCCGGTTGTTCAGGCACAGCCCCAGGCCTGAGCTGTGGCGAGAAGAAAGGAGCTGTTATGTTAGGGGGCTGCAGGCAAAGAGTTCAGGAGCCCCGGTGGGGTGCGGGTCCTAGGGCGCAGCCCTGCAGGGAACAGGACCCCTCTCAGAGGCAGCTCTGGTTTCCAGACCCTCCCCCCTCCCCGCCCAGCCAAGGTGAGTGGGAGTGTGGGCGGGCACGCGGGCACGTCCTCACTCCAGAAAGCTGGTGATGTAGTCGCGGCTGCAGGACGACCACACAAAAGGGTTGGTCTTCATGGTGATGTGGGCGGCCATGAGCTTGGCCGGGTCCTGGCCACGGGCCCCACAGCTGTTCCCCACACCGTCGTGGTTCATGCCAAACCTGGGGAGAGCAGCCTGGTCAGCTCCACCACCAGGGCTGAGGAACCTGCCCCCGCCCCGCCCCACCCCGCGGTGTCCCCGGCCTCACGTGTGTCCAATCTCATGGGCGATGGTGAAGGCAGTGGCCAGGCCAATATCCTCGTTGATGCTGCAACTTCTCTCCCGCTCGCACATGCCGCCCACGGGGGCCAGGCCTGGGGAACGGGCGCGTGGGGCGAGAGTGGGCTCAGGCTGTGCTGGCCGGCCCGGCCACCCTGCCAGGTCCCCACCCTGCCAGGGCCGGGCCGGGGGCACCCATCCGCTGCCTTCACGGGTGCCTGAAACCTACAGGGGTGAAGTACCTAGTGTGCCGCAGGGTTTGTTCCTATAGATGCAGATGTCATAGCTGTGGAAGGAGAGGGGGGCGGTCAGGGGCTGGGCTACCTCCCTAAGCCCTGCTGGTGCCACCATGACCAGCTCCGGAGGCTCCCCTCTGCCTGGGAGGCACTACCTGCCTCTCGCCCGGAGCCCCGCGCTCTGCCCCCAGCGGACCTCGGGGATGCTGGGGTGCGTATGTGACTGACCAACTGCATCAATGACACGGTGAGTGAACGAGTGTGTCTGCGTCCAAGCGGTGGCCCAACTGTCCTGCCTCCCCTCGCCCCGCGCACCGCGGCTCTCAGGCTCCCAGCAGCCCCTCCCCACCCCTGGCTCCCCAGCCTCTCCCATCTCCCGGCAGAAGTGACCCCTGCCTGGACCTGGATGGTCCCCGGGACCACTCGTTCCCCCGGCCCACGTCCTGGAGGCCTCCCCGCCCCTCACCGCGTGATGAGCACCGCTGTGTCATGGTGGGCCACACCGTTCTCCGGAATGGCGTTGCCATGGCCGCTGCGGTTCACGATGGATTTCTGCCACTTACAGAAGCTGTCCAGGGACTTCCCGGCATGGTGGGTGATCTCCAGGGTGGGCTGCAGACAGACAGAGGGGCATGGGCGCCAGCCACCCCAGGGGGCACGTGCAGGGGCAGGGGCAGGTGGGGGGGGCCTCGCACCTGGTCCTCCGTGAGCAGGATGAGGCGTGTCACCAGGATATTAACGATGTTTCCCAGACTCGAGTCCTGGAAAAGTTTGGCAACCTGACCTCCAAGAAACAAGAGAGACCGAGTCTTAAGAGGGGCCCAGAGGAGGAGACAAAAAGCGAAACAATGGCAACAGCTCTCTTTCACCAAGTATCTCCTGTGTGCTGGGCCTCGGACTAAGCCTGCTGTGCAGATCTTCGCACGAGTAGGTCCAATTATCATTCCCGTTTTACAGAGGGGCAGACCGACACACAGAGAGGTTAGGACACACCGCGGGTAAGGTGCCACAAGTGGGCTTCGTGTCTGGGTAAGGCTGCGTACAAAGCGCGGGTTGCTTACCAGTACATTTCTGACTCACCCCCATTCAGCTTGTCGATTTGTCCTCCATCCCTACCCACCCTGCAGCAGCCTCAAGTGTCTCTGCCCAGAGGCGGCCTGAGAGAGTGCACATTTGGTCTCATTCCACGGCCGTCTGAAGGTATCAGTTTGGGGGCACCTGGGTGGCTCAGTCGGTTCAGCATCTGCCTTCAGCTCAGGTCAGGATCCCGGGGTCCTGGGATCGAGCCCCGTGTCCCCGCATTGGGCTCCCTGCTCGGCGGGGAGTCTGCTTCTCCTTCTCCTTCTGCCCCTCCCCTCTGCTTGTGCGCTCTCTTTCTCTCTCAAATCAATGAACAAAATCTTAAAAAATATATAAAGGTACCAATTTGAGCATCACCAGAAGAAGGTGGAAGTGTGAGGGGCAGGGAGCTCTGGAGACAGTGCTGAGGGAGAAGAAGGAAGTGCCCAGGGGAGAGGGGGGCCACGGTGTGCACTGATCTTGCAGCCTGGGGCATCACTGTCCCACGCGGGAACCCACAGAAACCCTGGAAGGTTCCAGACAACTTTGAAAGCCCAGGGGAGGGAAGCAGGGCTAGGGCGGAACCCAGCGCTGTCACATGCAATGTCATGTCAACACATCGGGACACCTCTCTGTCTGCTAACCTTCTCCTCTTCCCTTTTCGCATTAGCGAAACAACGCCCCTTGTCGGGCTCTTACTGCGTGCCAAATGCTCTGTCTGGTGCCGCCCCCAGTCTTTCCCTCTGTGGTACATACTATGGCAACACCGTTTTACAAAGTTGGAAACTGAGGCTCGGAGAGATCTGGAGTCTTGACGGAGAGCTGGTGTGGGCCCTGGGCATATCTGAGTGTGGGTCAGTGAGGTCACCTGTGTGAAGTTATAGGCAGGTGCCTGCAGGATTCGGACGTGTGCCCATGTGGGTACTGCTGACCTCAAGTTCAAGCTGCGTCCTTGTTTTAGACAGCGGACGCTTACGCAGCCCCTACCGCGTGCCAGGTACTCTTCCACACACTACGTCGGTTCACTGCAACCACCTGCGCCTCGTGAAGGAGGTACTATTACTATCCCCATTTTATGGGTGGGTAAACCGAGGCACAGAGGGGCAGTGACTGGTCCAAGGGCACACGGCTAAAAAGCAGCAGAACCGAGATTTCGGCCGGGCCCTGCAGGCTGCTGAGTCCACGCTCCCAGCCGCCCAGCGAGGCTGCTTCTCCTCATTCCTTGCCAGACACCGGCCACCCTTCTCACCCCACCCCCTCCACTCGGGTTCCCTGACCTCAGGAGGCCGGCTCCAGGTCCCGGGGCTCCGCGGCCAGGGAGGGGGAGGCACTTACAATGTTCATGATGGCCAGCACGTACTGTTCCACGTCTCGGCGCCCGTGGTAGGCCACCATCATCTTGTCAGCCACCACCAGGGTCTCCACGTAGCGCTCTCGGCTGACCGAGCGCTTCAGGCCTGGCTGGCCACGCTCAGTCTCATTCCCCAGGGGCCTGGCAGGTGGCGGCTTCAGCGTGCGCAGCCACCACGGCCGCCCCTTCCACGGCTTCTCGTCTGGATGGACAATTTCTGGTCATTGTGCTGCCTACTCTTATGTCCACGACCGACCCTGTCTGACGGCACATCTGCCCCCTAGGCCGTCACAGCGCTCATGCTTCGGCTACCGGGTGTCCTGGTTGTGCAACGTCTGGCTCTACAACAGCCTGCTACCCAGATGACGGGCTCCACGCCGTCACACGGGTCGGTTGCACAGCCGCCCCGGGCCCCACGACAACCAGCAAGACCGTGCCACTTCCTGAAAGTTCCATTGCCCAACCGTAGGCGTGGAGCCGCCCGCCTCAGCACGGGAACTGTGTGCTGGCGGGACTCTGTGGCCTTCCGACCGTGCCACGTTCTCATCAACGCGCTGCCCACCTGTGCAGCTGGGGGACACCCCACTGCTGGAGGGTCTGACCGCCCAACCGGTCTCGCCGGCCGTCCGACTGTGCAACGACCCACCCTTCCGTTCGTACAACCGACTGTGGTTGTAGGTCCGACACGGGGTCCCACTCCCAGACGGTCGGATGGCGCCCCTCATGTCACGTCCCAGGGCTCCGAACTTGTCCCTGCAGCTGGACGATGGCCCTTATAAATATCTATCTCATCCAGCTTTCTTATTCCCCCGCCCCCTGCACGTCTGATCAGACCCCTGTCCTCCTGCAAGTCTGGCTGTAAATCGGACCTTCTGAACAGGGTTTGCACACTGTGCAGTGGCTCGAGTATCTGCCACTCCTCGGTCACTTAACTGTCTGATCACACTGTCATCCTGGAGACGGAGGGTTTTACACCTGAGCAACCTGTCTCACTCACTCCTGGGCCATCAGACACCGCTGCCTGCCTCGGCCTCAAGGCAAAGATGTGCGGCCCCTCTGCCCATCCCCAGGAAGACAGAGGTACCTCTCACTCCACAGGCTGTGTCCAGGTGGGGGTGACGCAGAGAGGAGCGCTTGTATACCACATGGGGGCCACTCTCCTCTGGGCCCTGGGCCCCTCTGGGCCCACCTTGCAGGGGCTCGATCAAATATTCTTCTTCATCTGCCACAATCAGGCCATGCTGGGGGTTGGGGAGTGGGCGGAGGGCTTGGATCAGATTTTGGTTCCCGGGACCCACAGGACCCTATCTCTGTCTTTACGATTTCATTCTTTCCATCTTACCGGGTTTATGTTGCTTTTCCTTTTTCACCTTCCTAAGGTGGAATTTTGGTTCATTCATTTACAGCCTGACCGACGGCTACACATTGTCCTCAAAGTTCTGCTTTAGCTACATCCTAAAATAACTAATCCTTGTGATTAGCCCAAAATGTTTTAAAAATATCCACCAGGATTCCTTCTCTGACCTATATTTAAAAGTATTTTTCTTAACTCCCAAACTGGTGGGCATTTCCCCCTGCTTCCCAGAACCCTCCGCTCACCAGGCCCCCACAGGTGCTGATGGCCACATGGGAGCTGTCGGCCTGGCCCTGCAGGTGGCCGGCGTAGAGGCAGTGGGGCCGGGCAGCCCTCTGCCAGGCCAGGCCCTCCCGTGTCCAGTACTCCACGGAGACGTGCCCCGCTAGAAGGCGGGGGCTGCGGGTCAGGTTCAGCAGGAAGTGGGTGCTGGGTGCGGCCACCTTGTAGTAGAGGCGAGACTCTGGGGCTGGCCCTGTGCCCCGACGCTGCCTCCGGGAAGCCGGGGGCGAGAAGGCCAGCAGGGCCCCATTTTGGTCCACTCGAGTGGGGAAGGCGATCTCATAGCTCTCCAGACTGGACAGGAACTCATCTGTGGGCGAGGGTCAGAGGCTTGGGGCGAGCCCTGGGAATGATCCGTGTCTTTGCTGCTTGGCTACAGGGCAAATGATGTTGGCCTCGCTGACCCCAGGGCCCTCCCCCAAGTGACTGCCATCCCAGCCCCACTGACCCTTCCTCGGCTCCTTGTTCTCTCCCCATGCTGCCCCTGAACACCCCTACCTTGAGACCGGAAGGCGTGTATGACTTCGAATGTGAGGCCCAGCCCCAGGGTGAGGGCCCAGTGGAGGATCTGGCAGGCGGGAGCCATAGAGACCACGTGTCCACATGTCTCTCTCCAGCCCCGGCTGCCGGCAGCCCCCACAGCACTGCCTCCCCTGTTCACAGCCTGGGCAGCATCACTGGGCTCCTGGGAGAGAGGAGTTGGGTTGGGGGGGGCGGGTGCCTGGTCCTGCTGCCCAGTGTGGCCAGTGCCAAAGCCCCTCACTCCCAGCCTCAGGGATGCCCGTGGCATTTCCTCATGCAGAAGTCCCCCGTCCCCCTGTCCCCACCCCCCTCATCCTCACTATACTCTGAGGACACACAGGGATCTTGACTCTGTGGGCATCTACTACGTGCCAGCTACTGGCCTGAGCGTTTTCACACCATTTCATTTCATTTCCACGATAATCCCGAGGATTCGTTCCCTGGCTAATGGTATGCATGGTATAGATGCTGTCCCTGCCCACCGAGGGGCTGTCTCCTGGGAGTGACTGAATGAGAGGAGTTCAGATAGTGTCAAGTTCTCCAGAAATAACGGGGAGGCTCAGAAGCAGGGGTGCAGAGGATGAGAAGAAACTCATCATGTGGAGACAGGAGAAGGTGCCCAGGGAGAGGAGCGGCAGGGCCAAAGGCCCAGAGGCAGGGAGGAGCTTGACCCAGGACCACAAGGGCCAGTGTGGCTGGGCAGAGTGCCTGAGAGGAGCATGCAGGAGGGCAGCAAGGGGAGGCTGGCCTGGGATACACTTGAAGGCTGTGTTGGTCAGGGGGCATTTTCAGCCCAGATTAAACCAGAAGCCAGTGCTTGGCTCCTCCCACTAACCCCATCTGACTTAGGCCCTGCCACTGGATCCCCCGCCACGGGGTAGCATTATTCACCCCTACAGGTGGCGTCTGTCCCCGTGACCTCTCCTCCACCCTCTGTTTCCAGCCTTGCTTCTGGTTCGGCTCCTTCTCCTTTCAGATTCTTCTTTCTGGAAGCTCTAGGCCTGCCCGGCAGGTCTCAGTTTCTCTGGCATCTGCCCCAGGCCAGCCTGCTGCGCACAGAAACCACTTTGGGCCACTACCCTGTGCCAAACCCTCCTCCCCACTCCTGTCTCCACCCTCCTCCTCCTCCTCTGTGCTGTTTCCCCCTTAATCACACACTGTCTTGTTTTCTTTGCAGCCTGGCCAAGTCTGAGAGTCGATCTCCAAACAGGGCAGTTCAGCACATGAGGGAGGGAGCCAGGTTTTCAACAAGATGCAGACTTAGAAGTTGAAATTACCCGCTTCTGCTTGGACCCCTCCAGCAATGGGGAGCTCACTCCAAGACACTCTGCGACCCTACGGCTCCCTTCAGCTGGGCTAATGATTACCCCTTGTTTTTCTGTTTGTTTTTACCTTTTGGGGGCTTCAGCTGACGGCCTGGCGTTGGACACCTGTGCGCGAGCCCCTCTGGGCCTCAGTGCCTCTTCTTCAGCGCCTGGACGGGGAGGGGGCAGTGAGGAGGAGCTGGGCTGGGTCTGGAGTTCAAGGGTGGCTGAGAATACTCTGTCCTTCTCCCTGACCCTGGTGAACCTCCTCTTGGATTTCATCCTCCCTCAGTTCCTAGTCCCCCACCAAAGCTCCCTCATGCCCTACTCGGCCGCCCCCTGCCCCCATCTCCTCTTGCCTCCTCTCCCCTATTCCATCCTGGAGACGTTGACCAGCTCTGATTAAACCCCTTCCTGGTCAGTTTCCCCGACCCTCCTCTTGCCTTAACCCCCCTCCCCCCCATGCCTCGTTGCAGCGTGAGGCTGGAGCCCCCTTCCCCCAGTCCTGTCCCTCTCCTTCTTTCCTACACTGCCAGGCCCGGTGCAGAATCTTCCTCCCCCAGTGGCCCTGTGGCTCTGGTCCTGGCTGCAGTGTCTTTGAGCCTCTCCTGCTCCCCACCCCTGAGGTCCTCACCCCTGTCCTCCAGGGCTGGGGCCCTTCTCCCAATGACCTCACAGCTTCCCTTGTGCTTCTGGCTCAGTTGAGGTGTGTGGGGAGGGTGTGGAAGGACCTGGCATAGGTGGGTGGGGATGGGGAGGGGGGATCTGGAGGGGGAGGGCACACAGGTGTCCCACCAGGGCGAGGTGGGAAAGAGGATCTGGGACAGTGGCCCCGCCTGCAGGGTGGTGGTGAGGTGTGACCTGCCCAGGGCACTGGGGGTACTGGGAACAGGTCAGTGCGTCTGGGGAGAAAATGACACTGATGGCAGGGAGGTTAGGGGGTTCCTGGCCAGAGCCTGGCTGGGGGCAACAGCAGGGGACCTACACCGGGGTGTGTGTGTGACTGCATGTGCATGACTCTGTGTGTGTGTGTGTGTGTGTGTGTGTAACCGTGTAAGTATGTATGTAGGTGACTTTTTGTGTGGTGTGTGTGCCCATGTGACCCCGTGTGTGGCCATGCGTGTGCCCGTGTGGCTGTGTGCGCGCGCACACGCACGCACGCGCGCGCGTGCCCAGGCTTGGCCATTCCTCCCAGCCCCTCCTCCCAGAAGGCAGGAGGGAGGCGGCCAGCACGGGGACGGTGCCAGCGCTGGAGGAGGAAATGCCGCGCGGAAGCGGCCCGGAAACAGCGGAGGCTCCATCCCATCCCAGTGATCCGGGAAGGACCCGCCGCTCCACACCCAGACCTCCTGGGCCGTGCCGGGGAGACCCGGCCACTCTGTGGAGGCCAAGGCCGAGGCCGCCCGGGCAGAGGCCTCCTCCAGGCGCTGCACATCTGGCTGGGCGGGAGGCAGACCCTGCCGGGAGAGCAGACAAAGGCCCGCCCGCGGCCCGCGGGAGGAGGGGGCCGGCGCCCCGGCGGGTCCCCCTCAACTAGCCACTAATTAAAGGCCCTGAGCCCGACGGACTGGAGACACTCGGAGACAGACGGCTGTGGCCTCGGTGACCGACTCAAGGGAAGTGGGAGATGCCACTCCCACACCCAGACACACAAACACACACTGGTAGCGACGCACACACTCGAGGGTGACCACACCTGCGCAGCCGGGGACCGACAACGGGACACCGCAGACCCACAAAGGGCTCCCGGCCCGACACACCGACACGCTCAGAACACACACATCCAGAGGCGAACGCACACGACACACAACCACACACTCCCCAGACCTATGTGCACACACACGTACACACTCATTCACAGAAGACAACCCAGAGACACACACACACTTGGGCCTACACACACAGACACGTACACACTCGTTCACACACACCAGACAACGGACAAACTCAGAGTCCCACAGAACTTGACATACACACCAGACGCACTCACATACGGGCATTTACACACTTGTTACACTCAGACACACTCTCAGCACAGGGACACTCACACTCACCTAGACATTTACACACCCAGCAGACACTGGCTTACACTCACACCTCTGCACACACACAGCACCCTATATGATCGCACACAAATTCGAACACACCCAGACACTCAGGGACATTTCATGCGGACACACACATGCGGACTCACAACACTCACACGTACGTGGATGCCCACACGCACCCCGACACACATACCCACACGCAGCAAACACACCCAGACAGCCGCCCACATGACCTCAGTGTCGCACACACTTAGGGACATCACACACCGACACAAGCCCCGAGGCTGGACGGTCCAACAGACCGGGGCCCGCGGCCGTCCCCGCCCGACGCAGACACACAAGGTCACCCCCGGGCACCCCGCGCCGGCCCCCTCCCCTGGGCGCCCGCCGGCCCCGCCGAGCCCGCTCCCCGCCGAGCCGCCCGCGCCTCTACCTGCGGCCGGCCGCCCGCCCGGGCCTCCGTCCGCCGTCTCCGCCGCCGTCTCGCCGCCCTGCGCAGGAAGGGAGGGAGCGAGCGCGGCGGCGTGGCCGGGGGAGGGGGCGCGGGGAAGGCACTTCCTGAGCCGCCTGCCAGGGTTATAAAAAACCCCCAAACCGCGCGCGGCCAGAACCCCGCCCGCCGCCGCCGCCGCCCGGCCTGGGCCGCGAGCTGGACCCGAGCCAGGGACCCGGGAGCCCGGGCGGCCCCGCCCGGACCGGCCCCGCCGTGGGGGCTGGGTGAGGGGGGAGAGTAAGGTGGCAGGTGGGGGAGGGGAGACAGGCGGGGTGGGGGGGAGGGGAGGGAGGAAGAATTGGGTAGGGGTAAGGGGAAAAGGAGGGAGAGGAGTAGGGCTGGTTGGGGGGAGGGGAGATTGAATGGAAAGAGGCGGGAGGAGGTGGGGGATGGAGAAGGAGGCAGCGTCGCGTGGGGGGCAAGGGGAAGGAATGGGGCGCGGAGGGGAGGGGGGAGTGGGTGGAGGGTGGGGGAGGGGAGAGCCCCTTCCCTCGCCGGCATCGGCCCGCTCCGCCGCATCGACAACAGCTGTTACTTATTGAGGGCTAGTCCTGCTCAAACAAGCCTTTATTGGGCGCCACCCGTGTGCCAGGCACCGTGCCCAGGGCGGCTGAATAAATCTCAGCCCGCCCCTGCCCTCCCAGAGCTCCCCTCTGGGGGGTTGACCTGCCGTGGGCCTGGCTGGTTCCATTTCACAGAAGAGAAAACTGAGGCTAGAGACGGGGAGAGTGACAGTTTCATGAGAGCAGGGGCCCAGTGGGTTTTATTCACCCTTGGGTGGGTTCTCAGTAGATGTGGAGCTAACACATGGATGGGGCTGACCTGCACAGTCAGGGCAGGAGTGAAAATCCAACCCAAGGTGGCCGGTGGCCCCACAGGCCTCTAGGTGCCTGGCCCTCCCGCTGGTGCTCCAGGAGCTTTCAGGGCAGAGACCCCCAACCTCACAGAGCCTGGCCTGGCCTCCTGAATCTCCCTGCACGCTGGGTAATAACAACCTTACAGGCCGCTGGGAGAGGGGTTCGTTCAACAGCAAACATTTGTTTCTTTTGTCCTGAATTTGGAAGGTTAGGTCAGGGCTCAGGCATACAGCAGGTACTCCATAAATACCAGACTGCTCCTGGAGCTCCTACCAGATTGCGGCTCGGCTTCCATACCATTCCCGCCCCAGGCCAGACCTGAGGGACGGCCTGCCTGTGGGTTTGCTAGCCACACCCCCCCATAGCCTCTTGAGCCCCCATTTGAGGAACAAGTCCAAGTAAGCCAGCTCTGGCCTCTGCCAGCAGCCCCTCCATTTCATGAGGGCCCCCGGGAGCCCACCCTGAGCTGCCTTCAATTTACCTCTTTCTCTAAAGAGCTGGCTGCCTTGGCATTCTCAATTTCCCTAATGCTGAACGCTCCCACCTTTAGCCCAGTGGCTCCTACAGCCACTGGGTCTTTAGCCTGATGCTGGGTGGCCACCAGACAGTGCTGGAAATTTCAGGGCTGCTTTGAGCCAGGAGCTCCCAGGCTGTCATTTACTAGCTTACTAAACCTCTTATAATTATTCTGGGAAACTGGCTCTTTGCGTCCATTTCTCCTTCCTACCACCCTGCAACCCCAGATGTCCCATGGGGTCTCCCTCTCCCCTCGGCGTGTGGTCTGGATAGGGCATGTGACTCAGCCCCAAGCCACTCCCACATCCCCATCTCCAGGCCTCAGGGGTTGATTGGGGGATGGGCATGTCCAGACTTTTGCAGGGAATTCTGGGAACTTTGGAGGCTTGAGTAGCATTGGGAGCCGAGTCCCCATCTTAGACAACAGGGAGAGGCTTCTTGTAAGAACAAAGCCACCGGGTGGAGGAGGGTTATGGCCCCAGAGCCATCATTTCAGCCTTGAGCAAGCTGTTCCTGAAGCCCACAACTGGGCTTTCATTTGTGAAATCTTTATTGAGTACCATTATGTGCCAGGTGCTGGTCCAGGTACTGGGGACACAGTCAGCAACAACACGGCAACCCCATTGAGGTCACCATCCTGCCTCTTCCCCCTGATATTGCCATGGCCACTCACATTGTTCTTCAAGTTTCATCTCACACATCAACCCCCCCCCCCCCGCCCGCCGCCCAGAGGCCCGCCCCTCCCCCCACTTCCAGATTACATCCACACACCTTCTCTCCCATTTCCTAGTTTATTTTACTCTTAGCACGAGTCACCACCTGACACTGTGGAATACTTATTTTTGTTGGTTCTTTCTCCCTCACCGCAATGCCAGCTCTGAGGGAAGAGGTTTTCACCTGTGTGGTCCACAGCAGCATCCCTAGCGCCTAGAACAGGGCCTGGCACACAGGTGATGCTCAGTCCTGAGTAACTAGGGAGCCACCCAAAGGCTCCCCAGGGCAGGTGACATGGACATTTAAATGTTAAGAAGGAGGCTGAGGGGGTGAGGACATTCTAGGGGGAAAGCACAGCAAATACAAAGGCTGCTATGGCCAGCACATTCTCTTTTGACTTAAACAAGCTTGGACTGACTTAAAAAGTGTTTTGTTTGTTTTTTGGTGACTTAGAACCTTTAGAATCCAGGTGATGTAGAGCACGCCTGGAGGGATGCAGTACTCAGTGCAGCCACAGGAGGCCCCCCGCAATCCCGTTGCTGCCCAGGGGGCTGTCCGAACTCGGGAGGTCAGAGAGTCAATGATAAGCGTGTGACCCAATGATAGAGCACTTGCTTTGAGGCGAGTGCTCATGAGGTAGGCACCGTTATCGTACCCATTTCCCAAATGAGAAAACTGAGGCACAGAGAGGCTGAGTAACTTGCTCAAGGTTGCTCAGCTACAGGTGGCGGAATGAGAAAAGAACAACCAAGGTAAACCACTCGGGGAAGGCAGGTGAGCTTGAGGGTAAAGACCTGGGATCATCGCTCTGAGACCGGGGGGACCCCTTTCTCAGGGGCTGGAGGCCCCACCTCTAGCCCTCCTGCTAGGTGTTTTCCCCTTAGATATTGAGATGAATCTTGCCTGCCCCAGGCCAGGTGAAATTGACACCCCCATCTCTCCCAATTAGGGGGTCAGGGAGGGCTTCTCCCAGGAAGGCACGTTTAATAGCAGATCTGAGGGGCGAGTAGGAATGGGGCAGCGCGAGAGGTGAGGAAGGGTTTCAGGGCACAGCATGGGCAAAGGCCACGCCGAGTTTCCCCAGGATTCCTCCCGTGTCTGGAGTGAATATATGCTCAGACTCCGCCAGGCAGGGCAGAGGGGTAAAGACAAACACTGTGTCATGTCACTTATATGTGGCATCTAAAAGAGCCAAACTCGTAGAAACAGACACTAGAATGGTGGTTACCAGGGGCTGTGGGGTGGGGGTGATGGGGAGATGTTGGTCAGAGGGTACCAACTTCCAGCTACAAAGTGAGTTCTGCGGGTCCACTGGACAGCCAACAGCGTGGTGAGTATAGTTAACAATGCTGTCTTATATACTTGGAAGCTGCTAAGAGAGGAGATCTTCAGTGTTCTCAGCACAGAAATGACAGGGTAACTTGTCGGGTGAGGTGGGTTGCTCGCTAACGGGACTGTGGTTAACATTTCGCCGTATGTAAGTGCACCAAGCCCGTATTTTGCATGCCTTAAATTTACATGGTGCTGTGCGTCAATTCTAGTTCAATGAAGCTGGGGATCAAAGGTAAAACAAAAAAACAAACCCTGCCCGGCAAATGGAACACAATCCTCTCACCTTCCCCTCTTTCCAGAGCCCTGAAGATTCCTGCCTCCCACAGCCATCTCCCTGGCCCCCATTCTGGCCCAGAAGGGTCTCCTGTCTCTCCTCTCCGGCTTTGGGGCCTGCTGTTGGAAACATCACACTTGATCTCGGAGTGATGATGTGAGGGCTGGCCTCAAGGTTTCTCCCCTGTTGCTAGGGCAGACTCGTGACTCAGCTGTCCCCCTCTGCCACTCCCCGAGCATGGGGCCAGCCATTTTCCTCCAGCCCAGCACTTTGTGATGTAGATTTCAGATGTGGCACCTTTCTTGTCCTGCCCCAGCTGGATCTCTGTGCTGCCCTGGGCGCGTCCAGGTGAGTGGCCGTCCTCAAGCCTTCTGTTCTTGTTCAGTCGCGCTTGGCAGAGGATGAATAAAATCCCCCCTCACCTTTCACTAAGAGACCCCAGGGGGTTGTGACCTCCTTACATCTTGTCCATGTGTGTGTGGTGGGGGTGGTGAGTGAGCGGGGGCGGGGGGCTCTCAGGCTGGGGATGTGGCTTCAGCAAAGCCCAAGTTGGCTTCTTCCTCCAGAACAAGCTCTTAGCATTGGGGATCATTTCCCATCCTCGGCGTGGGGGGAAGTCATGCCCAGATGGAGCAGCACCCCCCACCCCCTTCTCCAGGGTGGCCCAGGTCCAGCAGAGGGAGGCCAGAGTGTTAACTGGGAGTCAGGAGGCTGCTGGGGAGAACACGATGGGATGAGGGGGCCTGGGATGGGTGGGGTCCAGCTGGAGAAAGAAGCAGATGCAGTGGACATCCTGAGGGATAAGGGATGCAGTTTCCACTCCAGAGGATGCGCCGAGGGGTGACATCCAGGGGACACCTTGTTCCTGGGCTTCTGCTGGGCCCCATCAGGGCTGCATCCTCAGCCCTAGGGAGCAGAGAGACCTCTAGAGAAAGCAAATGTGTGCTCTGGTTCTTAGACCCTGCAAATACCAAGATGCTTCAACAGGACTGTGGATCCAAAGAACAAAATGCTGATGATCCCCAGGAGGGGCCCCTGGGTGGGGGGCTCTGAAGGTTAATGGGAGACTGGAGAGATGGAGCAGGGAGCCTCTTGACTCCTGCTTAACTGCTGTGTGTCCCTGGCAAGTTGCTTGGGCTCTCTGTGCATCTGTTAAATATGAATGCAAATATCGGCGTTCAATAGGTGCTTAGCTCCTGGCTGTTGGATGAGAAGCTGGGAGAGGTATTGCAGGTAGAGTCTTGGCAGGAAGGTGAACAGCTCAAGACTAGTTTTGTTGCTCTTTTCTTGTCCAGAACATGCAGCACACTGTAAGTGCCTAAGAAAACCTTGCCAAGCTATTTGGGTCCAAGACTCCTGGGAGAGAGGGTCCTTAGGTGCCACCTGCAAACCTAGAGCTTCTTTTTCTTTCTCTAACTTGTCCTCCAGCCTCGCCTGTGCAGCCCTGGCAGGACCATTGGGCAAGCAGGCAGACGTGGTGTTTAAGTGTAGATTCTGAAGCCTGGGTTCGAATCCTACCTCTGCTGCTTACCAGCTGTGTGACCTTGGGCAAGTCAGTCCACCTCTTCATATTTCTGGTTCTGCCTTGCAGAGAGGTTTAATCACAGTCCTCTCATCACGGGGTCTTTCTGAGGATTAAATGAAAGAATAGACCTAGAGCATGTGGCACGTAGTAGGTGCTATAGGACCACATTGCCATAACAGTGATTTTTTTTTTTAAAGATTTTATTTATTTATCTGGGGGAGAGAGAGTATGGGGGAAGGGACAGAGGGAGAGGGAGAAAGAGTCTTAAGCAGACTCCACACTGAGTGCGGAGCCCAAAGCAGGGCTGAGATCCTGAAATCACGACCTGAGCCAAAACCAAGAGCCCGATGCTCAACCGACCGTGCCACCCAGGCACCCCCATAACGCTGATTATTATTGCTAGCTTGGGTTTCAGGCTCTAGACTCTTCTGGGGGGCTTCAGCAAACAGACCTTTTCATGCTGATCAACCCCTGCCCCATCCCAAAATGTAGGGTCAAAGCAGTGGTTTCAACCAAGGGCAGTTCTGCCACCCAGGGGACATCTGGCAATGTCTGGGGACATTTTTGGTGGTCATGCCTGAGGGAGGTGCTACTGGCAGCTGGTGGGTAGAAGCCAGGGGTCCTGCTAACCACCCTACAGTGCCCAGGACCTTCCCCATCACCGAGATGATCGTGACCCAAATGCAAACAGTATGGAGGTGGAAAAACTCTGGGTTAAGAGCGGACGCTCAGAGTCACACCTCCTACAGCCTGGCCCAGGGCAGGTGGCTTTCCCCTCTGAACTCGCTTCCCTGTCTGTAAAATGGGGATGATAGGTAGTAGTGCTTACACAGGACTCTTGGGATCAGGAAGTGGGTTCAGAATGGAGGGGGTTTAGGACCTGACCTGGCTCCCAGCAAGTGCTCAGTGTGGGACAGTTGTTATCGATGAGTTATTATTAGTGACAGCGAGGACGATGGTGGTGGTGGTGGCCTGTGTCGTCTGTTGCTCTGGCATCTGATTTCTGAACTCCCTCCCAGAATAACCAGCCCTTGTTTGCCAGACCCCAGTGGCCCCACAGCCAAGCAGGTTTACTTCTGATACCAGAACAGGCAGAGTTGCGCTTACCACCGCTGGAGAAAATGTCCGTAAGCACCTCTGCTCAGGGAGGCATGTGGATTCGAGCGTTGGAGAAAGAGAATTTGATATTTTATAACCCATTTTAACCAACCTTTATTTTGAGCCCTCGTCCAGCTATGGTGGTGGGGGGGCGGGGAGAAACTGTGATCTGAATGGATTCAGGCTCCCCTCTCCCACCCAGGGTGGGGGTGAGTTAAGAGAAGGATCAGGGTTGGAATCTGGCTTTGCTATTTACTAGCTGTGTGACTTTGGGACAGTTACTTAACCTCTCTGAACACAGGGACAATAATAGTACCCACCTTATAAAGAGGTCATTATGAGAATAAAATGGTCAATGTGTATAAAGCACTGAGAATAGAACTTGGGACCCTGTAAGTGCACACTGAAGCTAATCAATATGATGATGATGGTGATGATGATGATGATGATCCCCAGTGGATTGTGGGTGACTGATCCAGGGTCTCTCCCCCTTAACACTACTGACATTTTGTGCTGGAGAGGTATTGCTTCTAGGGGGCTGTCCTATGCGGCATAGGGTGTTTAGCAGCATCTCTGGTCTCTCCCCACCAGATGCCAGGAGCACCCCCAATTCTGACAACCAAAACCATCTCCAGACATTGCCCAATGTCTCCTGGGGGGGCAGAATTGGTTGGGTGACAGCGACTGGCCTGATCCTCGGCTGTCTTCTGTCCCCACTGGCATCCATTGGCATGAGCCGGGTCCTTCCCAGCCCACCACTGTTCCCCGACTTGCAAAAGCCTTCCCCCCCAAAAAAACAGCGTCTCTCTAAGACAGTGGAATTTAACTCACTGTCCTGGGAACGCACAACTGCTTAGTGGTGACCCCACCCGTCTGCCCCCCTTGTGTCAGAAATAATACACGAGAGTGTCCATCACTGTCCATGCAGCGTCGTGTCCACTAAAGGCTACCTCCAGTCTTTCTAATGTCATCACATAGTGGGCTGACAGCGCCCGTGATGTCTCCACGATAACTCTGTTGATGGGCACAGTGGCCCCCCCCATGGCCAGGGGGAAGGAGCAGGAGACACGGCTGGGGGGAGGGGGGAAGAATTTGAGGTCCTGGGTGGAGGACTGGGGGTTTGGTCAGAGAGCCAGGAGCGGGAGCAAAGAGCAAGGTGGCAGCAGGGAAGGCTGAATCCCCTTCTAGGCTCTTGGGGACATTTCTGGTCTCTGACTGAGGGTGGCATGCAAGATCCCCAGGCCCAGCTTGTGTCCCCCTTGTCTCCTCCCTCCCTCCAGTCAAACTGACTCACTCCCTCTGCAGCTTGACCGCCCCCATCGCCCTTCTGGGCTCTCACAGTGGGCATTTAATTGGGGCCTTGGATGCTCAGAGAACGTTCCATGGAACGGTGGCCAAACCAGGGATTAAGCAAAGCTCAATGGGGTTGTTCCGTGCAGGTCTTCTCAGATGTTTTCATATGCTCATATGTTTTGCAAAATTTTCCAGAACGTATCTGCCCCTTTGACATTTCTGGCCCTCTGAAGCACTTTTGGGGTGCTCGGGGTTCCTGGAACAGATAAAGGAAACACTGCTTTAGCCCAAAGGGGAAACTGGAGTGGCAGAATTTCAGGCTGAGGCTCCTGGCCAAGCATCAAAGCTTTCCTCCTCCTCCTCTTCCCAGGACCTGGGCACTGAGAACAAGGCTGGTGTCCCACGGTTCTCTCTGGGGTGGCCCAGTGGGGTTGCAAACACTGGGCAGCCAAATTAGGAGCTCAGGATGAGGCTGGATGGGGTCAGCCCAGGCAGGACTGGGGGCTGGGCTGGTGGGATGAACGGGCTCTGTGGGGGATGGAGAGGCAGGATTCCTGGGCTGGATAACGTCCCTGGATCTCCAGGGGTTCTCGAGGGGGGGGGCGTGTCTTCTGGGAAGGCTTGTGGAGTCCCCTGGGATGAAGCCCAGAGTTTAGCTCAGGAGAGAAACATCTGATCACTCCTGGGGCCCAAGTCCAGGGTCACAGCGGGAAGCTGAAGATTGGCCCTGCTCTTCCGACAGTAAACATGGGCCGCTGGCCTGGCTTCCCCTCGGTCTAGCTGCCCGGCCCTGGTCCAGCCCCCCTCCTGCCGTGGCTCGCTGATCTTTCATCTTCCACCTCCTCTGTCCACCCTCTCCAGCCTCTCTGGTTGTGGGGACGCCGGGGACTTGGTCACTCCAGGCCTTGGCCCCTGTGTGTTCCTAATGGGTACAGGCTGTTAAGGCCCAGGGGAGCTGAGGCAGATGGGGGCTGGCTGCCCCTGGGCCGGCCTGTCCTGCAGTGTGGCTGTTACTATGACCACTGTCCTTGGCATTGCCAGCGAGACAGGGAAACTGGGACAAAACTGAGAAAGCAGAGGAAATGCATGGTCTCCAGGATACCTTGACCTTGGGCGCTTGACAGGGCTCCCAGGCTCGGCCCCCTGCCATTCTCTCTTCTCACCCACCTCTGGCTGTTCCCGCTGCACCTGCTGGCACCACAGGAAAGAGCTCTCCGCCCTGCAGCGACTCCCATCCCCTCTCTGGTCCTGGGACCAGCCCCCACCGCGCTGCCTTGCCCTGGATCTCTGTGGGGAGCGGCTCTACCCGAGTGCAAGGCAGGGCTGGTGGATTTGGGAGGACGGAGAGGAGTGGAGATGGTGCGCCCAGGGGAGGGCGCAGCATGACACAAGGATGGAGGTATGCCAGGAGGAAGGTGCAGAGGCCAGGCTGGCTGGAGCAGAGGGCTGAGGAGTGTAGTAGCTTCTGGAAAATTTTGCAAAACATATGAGCATATGAAAACATCTGAGAAGACCAGTGAGGTCGGCAAGAGGGAGCCACGGCAGGTTCTTGCTTTGTTGTCAATTGTGGTAAAATTACGTAACAAAGATACCAATGTAGGGATCCGAAGGGGTACGTGCACCCTGATGTTTATAGCAGCAATGTCCACAATAGCCAAACTGTGGAAAGAGCCAAGATGTCCATCGACAGATGAATGGATAAAGAAGGTGTGGTGTATGTATATACAATGGAATATTATGCAGCCATCAAAAGGAATGAGATCTTGCCATTTGCAACGACGTGGATGGAACTGGAGGGTATTATGCTGAGCGAAATAAGTCAATCAGAGAAAGACATGTATCATATGACCTCACTGATATGAGGAATTCTTTTATTTTTTATTTTTTTATTTTTTATTATTATTTTTTAATTTTTATTTTATTTTTTTTTAAAAGATTTTATTTATTTATTTGAGAGAGAAAGAATGAGAGACAGAGAGCACGAGAGGGAAGAGGGCAGAGGGAGAAGCAGACCCCCCGCTGAGCAGGGAGCCCGATGTGGGACTCGATCCCGGGACTCCAGGATCATGACCTGAGCCGAAGGCAGTTGCCCAACCAACTGAGCCACCCAGGCGCCCTGATATGAGGAATTCTTAATCTCAGAAAACAAGTTGGGGTTTGCTGGTGTGGTGGGGGGTGGGAGGGATGGGGTGGCCGGGTGATAGACACTGGGGAGGGTATGTGCTATGGTGAGCGCTGTGAATTGTGCAAGACTGTTGAATCACAGACCTGTACCTCTGAAACAAATAATACATTATATGTTAAAAAAAAAAAAAGAAGAAGATAGCAGGAGGGGAAGAATGAAGGGGGGAAATCGGAGGGGGAGACGAACCATGAGAGACGATGGACTCTGAGAGACAAACTGAGGGTTCTAGAGGGGAGGGGGGTGGGAGGATGGGTTAGCCTGGTGATGGGTATTAAGGAGGGAACGTTCTGCATGGAGCACTGGGTGTTATACGCAAACAATGAATCATGGAACACTACATCAAAAACTAATGATGTAATGTATGGTGATTAACATAACATAATAAAAAAGTTACATAACATAAAATTTACCATTTTAACCATTCTTAAGCGCACAGCTCTTAAGTGGCGTGAAGTAATTCACAATGTCGCGCAACCATCCCCACCCTCCGTCTCCAGAACTTTCCATCTCCCCACACGGAGACTCTGTCCCCAAGAAGCACGGACTCCCTACCCCCTTCCCCAGCCCTGGCTCCCACCCTCTCCTCTCTGGCTCTGTGGACGGGACTCCTCTGGGGACCTCCTGGGACTGGGGTCCTGCGGGATGTGTCCTTTTGGAATCTGTGTGGCTGCTTCTTCTTCTGTTTTTTTTTAAGATTTTTATTTATTTATTTGACAGAGAGAGAGAACACAAGCAGGGGGAATGGGAGAGGGAGAAGCAGGCTCCCCGCAGAGCAGAGAGCCCGACTTGGGACTCGATTCCAGGACCCTGGGATCATGACCTGAGCTGAAGGCAGATGCTTAACCGACTGAGCCACCCAGGCGCCCCTGGCTTCCTTTCACTTTACGTGTTTTCAAGGTTCATCCACGTTGTAACATGCACCAGAGCATCACTCTTTTTAAGGCTGGATAACAAACATTCCCTTGTATGGACAGATTAGATTTTGTTTATTTGTTCATCCGTCAATGGACACAGAGTTATTTCAACCTTCTGGCCGTTGTGAAGAACGCTGCTGTGAACAACTGTGTGCAGATATGTTTGATTACCTATTGTGTACAAAACTCCCCTTTGGGTAGATACCCGGGAGTGGAGTTGCTGGGTCATATGGTAGCTTCCAGTGTAATTTTTTGCGGAACTGCCAAACTGTTCTCCACAGTAGCTTCTCTCCTTCACTTTCCCACCAGCTGTGCACGGGGCTCCAGTTTCTCCACATCCTCACCAACACCTGCTATGGTCCTTTTTTTTTTTTTTTTTTTTTAAATAGCCCTCATAGTAGGTGTAAAGTGGTTTAGGTTTGTATTTCCTTAATGACTTACAATGTTGTGCATCTTTTCACGTGCTCATCGGCCATTCGCACATCTTCTTTGCACAAATAAATGTCTGTTCAAGTCTTTGGACGAGTTTTGGATTGATTTTGTTGCTGTTGAATTGTAGCTTATTATATATTCTGGATATTAATCCTTTATGAGATATATGATTTGCAAATATTTTCTCCCATTCTGTAGGTTGTCTTTTTGCTTTCTTTTCTTTCTTTCTTCTAGATTTTACTTATTTACTTGTCAGAGAGAGAGAGAGAGAGAGCACAAGCAGGGGGAGCGGCAGGCAGAGGGAGAGGGAGAGGCAGGCTCCTTGCTGAGCAGGGAGCCTGATGCCGGACTCCATCCCAGGACTCTGGGATCATGACCTGAGCTGAAGGAAGACGCTTAACCAACTGAGCCACCCAGGCACCCCTGATTAATTTTTTTTAAAAAAGATTTTATTTATTCATTTATTTGAGAGAGTGAGAGAGAGAGAGAGAGCACATGAGAGGGGGGAAGGTCAGAGGGAGAAGCAGACTCCCTGCTGAGCAGGGAGCCCGATGCGGGACTCGATCCCGGGACTCCAGGATCATGACCTGAGCCGAAGGCAGTCGCTTAACCAACTGAGCCACCCAGGCGCCCACCCCTGATTAATTTATTTTAAGTAAGCTCTATGCAGGGTTTGAACTCACCACCTGAGATCAAGAGTCTCATGCTCTACCGACTGAGTCAGCCGGGTGCCTCTCTCTTTGCTTTCTTTCTTTCCTTTTTTTTTTTTTTTTTAATATTTATTTATCTTTAGAGAGGGAGAGTGAGAGAGAGTGTGAGTGTGTGAGCGGGGAGATGGGCGGAGGGGGAGGGAGAGAGAGAGTCTCAGGGGGACTCTCAGCTGAGGGCAGAGCCCCAGGCAGGGCTTGATCCCATGACTGGGAGGGAGTTCATGACCTGAGCTGAAACCAAGAGTCAGTTGCTTAACTGACTGAACCACCCAGACACCCCTCTCTTTGCTTTCTTAATAGTGTCTTTTTTTTAAATTTAAGATTTTATTTATTTATTTATTTATTTATTTATTTATTTATTTATTTATTTATTTGGAGAGGGATGCTGGGGGAGGAGCAGAGGAGGAGGGAGAGGGACAAGCAGACTGTGTACTGAATGCAGAGCCCATCGTGGGGCTCAATCTCAGGACCCTGAGATCATGACCTGAGCTGAAACAGAGTCGGTCACTTAATGGACTGAGCCACCAGGCGCCCCTTTAATAGTGTCTTTTTGATGCAAAAAGTTCTTAACCTGATGGAGTCCATTTTATCTATTTTGTCTTTTACTGCCTGTGCTTTTGATGTTATATGCATGAAATCCTTGCCAAGTTCAACGTCATGAAGATTTTCCCTAATGTTTTCTTTTAAGAGTCTTATTGTTTTAGAGCTTAGGGTTAGGTCTTTAATCCCACGGTGGGTTCTTGAGCAAGGAACATCCCAGGGAGGACTTGCCAGGCAGTACCTTGAGACCCCAGAGCACAGGTCATGCGGGAAAAAAACTGGGGGTTCAGCCAACCACAGGAACAGTAAGAGCCAGATCTGGATCCAGGTCATATTATTAAGAATAGCTTGTGGAGATCCAAGGAGGTGATGTCAGCACAAACTGACCACTAGAAAGAGATCTGGGTGGGTGGGTAGAAATGGGTGTGGTTCACATGCTGGCAGCTGGTGAGGCCACGGACAGGAGGATAGCCCATGTAGGACGATGAAAATTTGGGACAGAGCTGAGTCATCACAGATGCAGGGCCAAGCTGGGGATGTGGCATAAGGACCCAAGAGAGAGCTGTTGAGTCTCAAGCAGGAAAGAGTATTCCCAGCACCCACTGCTCATGGGACTTAGCAACAAGGAGGGTAAGGGGGATGAACGGGGCAAGGGAGGTCCTTAGCCATCTGCCTCAGCCAGTCAAAGGAGCAGGGTCTTTAAGGCTGGATGAGAGGACAGGGGGAAGGAAGCAGATCTGGGGAGCATGGGCAGCCCTTCTTTTTCAGCTGTGATTTTTACTGCATGGTGTGTCTTTTCATTCCAGATCTTTTGCTTTCATTAAAAAAAATTAAGAAATGGGATACCTGGGTGACTCAGTTGTTAAGCGTCCACCTCTTGGTCTCAGCTCAGGTCTTGACCTCAGGGTTGTGAGTTCAAGCCCCGTGTTGGGCTCCATGCTGAGCGTGGTGCCTAATTAAAAAAAAAATTAAGGTATAATTCACATACAGTAAAATCTACCCAGTTTAGGGTACAACTCTATGATATTTGACAAATGCTTACCACCATACAGCCACAACCTCAATCAAGATAAGAGTATGCCCCCTTCTCCAGCCTCTGGCAACCACTGATGTGTTCTCTATCATTATAATTTGTCTTTTCCAGAATATAGTGTAAGTGGAATCATACCATAAGCAGATTTTTAAGTGTGGCTACTTTCCTTCAGCAGAATGCACTGCAGATTCACCCCTGATGTGGGTGTATCAGTATTTTATTATTCCTTTTTACTGCTGAGGAGTATTCTGTGGTGTGGATATACCACCTCTTACCAGTTCATTTGTTGAGGGACACTTGAGTTCTTTCCAAAATTTGGAATTACCAATACAGCTGCTATAAACATCTGTGTGCAGGTTTTTGTATGAGCATAAAGTTTTCATTTCTTTTGGATGAATACCTAGGAGTCCTGACTCTCCTCCCCTGCCCCTCCCCCCCACCCCCCCAGCTTTGGGATATAGTTCACACATCATGCAATTCACCCATTTAAAGTGCACAATTCACACAGCTATGCAACCATTCCCACTATCTAATTTTAGAGCATTTTCATCTCCATAAAGAGAAACCCTATGCTTACTAGTAATCACCTTCTATTCCCTGCCCCCTAGCCCTAGGCTTTCCATCTCTATAGATCTGCCTATTCTGGATATTTCATATAAATGGAATCATAGGACATGTGATCTTCTGCGACAGGCTTCTTTCACCAAGCATAACATTTTGACGTTTATCCGTATGTAGTGTGTATCAGTACCTTCTTTTCATGGTTGGATAATATTCCATTGTATGTACGTAGCACACTTTGTTTGTCCATTCATCCACTGATGGTCATTGGCTTGTTTCTACCTTTGGCTACTGTGAATAGTGCTGCTATGAACATTTCTGTGCAAGTATTTTTTTTAAATACTTGTTTTCAGTTCTTTTTGATAGATACCCAGGAGTGGAATTTCCAGGTCATATGGAAACTTTATTTTGAACATTTTGAGGCATTGCCAGACAGGTATGGGGCACCTGCAGGCAGCTCACCACTTTGCATGCCCACCAGCAGTTAGCAGGGTTATGATTTCTCCATATCCTTGCCAACACCTGTTATCTGACTTTGGGACTCTCGCCATCCTAGGGGGCATAAAGTGCTATCCCCTTTTGCGGTTTTGATTTGCACTCTAATGACTAGTGATGTTGAGTACCTTTTCATGATGGCTGCTTGTAGATCTTTGGAGAAGTGTCTATTCAGATCCTTTGCTCATTTTTTTTTTTTTTAAATTGGTGGATCTGGTTAGAATGAAGATTCTGGCTCCTCTTTTAGCCAATCTGACCCAGACCTCATCTAATTCCAATTCCTTCTCTTTCCCGTGGCCCCAGCCCCACCCCTGCATGTCCCCTGGCATCCAGGGGACCAGCAGCCCACCTCAATCTATGAAAGCTTCCTCATACTCCTATTGCACATCTACAATAAACCCCGAAGGACCCTTTCTCAACACAGATCTGCACCAGGGGGACCCTGCTGGGTTCACCCTAGTAGAGAAATGACTGGTGGCTGTGGTGGGGAGACAAATGTTCTCAATATGACAAAAACTTTCAAACATACAGGGGAATGGAAAGAATTGTACACTGGCCCACCCACCCTTAGATTCTACAATGAACATGTTGCTGTGTTCACTTTATCACGTATCTCTCCAGCCATCCCTCCCTCCCCCTCTCCTTCCACCTGCCAGTTAATGGTGTTTTTCATCAGTATCAGTATCAGTCACCTCCAAACACTTCAGTATGCACCCTGCTACCTAGAGTTCATTATTTTCTGTTTCTTTGTTATTGGGGAGGGGGTGAAATTTCCCTGCTAGAAACAGACACGTCTTCAGTGCACGTTCCCTGTATTTTGAGAAATGCAGACACCTGTGTAACTCAACCTAGGTCAAGACAGAGAACATCAACAGCATCTGCAGAGAGCGGGATGTAGACAATTTTCCCTTATCTGCCTTGCTAGATATTTATTTAGATGTCCAAGTGTGTGTGATCACTTCGCCCTCAAACAGGATCATACAAATGTCCTGTTGTTCTCCAAGAGTAGATGTGGACCTGTTTCCATTCCAGTCCTCAATCCCACGTCTCACTCCATCAAACCCGCTGTTGATGGACATTCAGGTTAGCTCATGCTTTCTAGAACCTTGGCCATCATGTGGGAGGAGTGGGGCAAGGAAGAGGTTTTCAGGATGATAGGGAATTTCTAAGGCTGAGGGGGAAGATCAGTGGAGAGAAAGAAAGCAAGGCTGTGGAGCAAAGCCCACTGGTGGGCAAAGACTGCTCCCCGCCTGGTCTGCTCTCCCCTGGCTGTGTGAACGGCTCTTCCGTCCTTCAGATCTGAGCGCACATGCCACCTCCTCAGAGAAGGTGACCGTCCCAGCCACGGGCGCCTGTCTTCTCTCTCACTAGTCCCTGTTTATCTCCTTTACAGCACTTACCTCCATCCGTCAGTATTATTTTTTGGCTCTAACTTGTTCATCGCACTCCGTTCTCCCACCTGAGGTATTGCTTCAAGAGGGCAGAGGTTATATGATTCCCTAAACCCCCCCTCCCCCCCACCTCCAATACCAGGTCTAAAACACAGTAAGAGTTCAACACGTGTCTGTGCAGGGAACAGACGGTTCCAGGTGCTGGGGGATGGGGACCAGTGGGGGTGTCTGGGAGCTCCGGACAAGCTCTCCGAAAAGTCAGAGGTGGGCTTGCAGGTGCCGGAATAGAGCCCAGCAGACTGGGGCTCCTCTCCAAACCCACTCCGGCTTAAAGCAGGCTCTCTACCATCAGCTCGTTCAGCTCTGCTACTTCTGCCCCCGATGGACCAGGAATAGAGGGCTTCACGTACCCCAAAACCTCCTCTGTCCCTTCAGGGTCCAGTGAGGCTCAGGGGGAGCGTACTGGGCGCAGGGAGGTGGCTGGGACGCGGGGCTCGCACCTGCTCTTCTTCCTCCGCGGCATTTCGCGCGCTTGGAGGCCCAGAAGCACCTGAGCTGGCAGGTAAGACCGGCCAGGGTTGGGGGTCCTCTCCCACAGCCTGGGCGATGCCTTGGTGCTGACTTGGTGCACCCGCCCGGGAAGCTGAGGGTGCGCCCGGGGCCGGGAGGGGGCGGGGATCGGGCTGAGGGAGGAGCCTGAGGACTCCCTGAGCTCCTGGGGGGTGGGAGGCAAAGGACCGGAGGGCGGTGAGGGGCGGCTGTGCTCTTCAGCAGCCTGAGCCGTGCCACCGTGCGCGGCCACCTGTGTCAGACCTGGAGGCTGGAGAAGCGCGGGGCGGGGCTGGGGTGCAGGCCTGGGTGGGGGAAGGGTCACGGAGACGGCGGGGACTGTCCAGGACAGCCTGCACCACGCACCCTAGGGGACGGTGCCCATGGCGAGGGCCCGGGTGATGGGGAGGCGCTTCGCGTCGTTGTGCCCTTGGCCACGCCA
The DNA here is from genome assembly GCF_004348235.1 of Phoca vitulina. Classification (NCBI taxonomy): domain Eukaryota; kingdom Metazoa; phylum Chordata; class Mammalia; order Carnivora; family Phocidae; genus Phoca; species Phoca vitulina. Next base: position 5,174,041 of record NW_022589784.1, on the reverse strand, counting down.
GCCCAGCGACTCTCCCCGGCCTTCCCTCCCCAGGGACGCGAGAGGAGGATGCGCTCCCATTACCCCAGGGTGCAGACCAAGGCCTGCCTGGGGTCTGGGGCCTGGGGGAGGCGAGGGCTGGGGCGAGGAGCCTGGGGGCTCAGTGTGGGGCAGAGTGACGGTATGTGCCTGTGGTAAGTCCGTGGGGCTGCTCCTGGCTGCAGGGGGTTGCACGCATTTATGAGTGTGTGCGTGTGTACGGTGGGTAGCTAGGCTTTGTGTGCATTTGTGGGACGTGTCCGCGGATGTGTTCAGGGGAAAGGAGCACTGTGGTTAGAAAGCCTGCGGAGTCAGACTGCCTGGGCTGGAATCTGGCTTCTGCCCTTAAAACCGTGGGCCTTGGATAAGTTGCCCAGTTTCTTCCTGCTTTGGTGTCCTTTTTCCTTGTGGATTCATTCATCCACCAAATATTTACCGAGCACCTACGGAGTGCTAGGCACTACTCCAGGCCCTGGAAGTCGCAGCAGTGAGCAAAACAGTCACAGATCCCTGCTCTGGTGGGCCCGGCCAACAGCAAAGGAAGAATTAAGTACACGGTATGCCAGATGGTGGTAAGTGCGGTGCGTGTGTACACGGGGAGAGGGTTGCCGTTTTAGACTGAGAGGCCTTCCTGAGAAGGTGACATTTGGATACGGTCCTATGAGGTGAGGAGTGAGCTCTGTAGTGCTTCAGTGGAAGAAGAGCATCAGCCCATGCAAAGGTCCTGGGGCAGGATCGGGCCCGGCATGTTGGAGGAACGGGGAGGAGGCCTGAGGAGGCCTGTGGGGCTGGAGCAGAATGAGTTAGGGGGAGAGAGGGAGGTGAGGGCAGGGAGGTGACAGGGCAGGGTCCGCAGGGCCTTGTGGGCTGTGGGGAGGGGCTTGGCTCCCCCCCCCCCCCCCCCCCAACCCCCCCGTGGAAGGGCGCAGAAGCAGCTCCCTCTGGCTTCCATGGGGATGATAATAGCATTTACCCCAAGGATTTGTTATAGGAATTATATGAATTAATCCGTGTAAAGTGATAGTACAGTGTCTGGGGCTTACTAAACATACATTATGTAGTAAGTTATTATTATGTGTGGTGGACATGTGGGTCTTGAGGTGTGTCCGAACCACAGCTGAGCGGGGTGGCTGCTAGCGAGTTTGTTGCTGTGAAGGAATCTCTCCAAAGCTATTTTAAAAAACTCTGCTGGGTGTTTGAAAGCCCTGCTGGGGTTACTGCTTTCTGGCTTCGACAGGCTCTTTTGTATAACAGATGTTATCCAGATGTCAGCTGGGGTCACTCGGGCCTCGGAGATTTGGCGCCTGCCTCTCTCCCACGACCTGCGGGGAGCCCAGTGCCCTCCCCGAGATGTCTGCAAATTCCCAGGGCCTCTGTTCCCATGGTTCCTTCTTGGCCTGAGCTGCTGCCCGCTGAACCCTTGCTCTCACTCACCTAGCTGGGGCCTGCCCTGCAGAGAAACAGTCCCGTATTCCTGATTTCTCCACACCACCCCATGTGGTCCTTGCATATGTACCCCATTGCCTGCAGGTCCTGTGCAAGATGCTACGCCCTCCCCAGGATCCCGCTGTCCTGACGGTTTTAACGTTGTCTGAGCTTCCGCGACAAGCTTCTGTTAAAACGTTGCTTGAAAAAATTCCACTACCCAAAGGAAAAGTTTGCATGCCTCTTGTCTGACCCAGCCAAGTTTATGACCAGCTTAAAGTGAACTGGGTTGTCGTGTGAAGAGGAGCCTCACTCTGGACACCCAGGGCCATGCCCAGGAGCAGCTGTAGGTGCTTTTGACGTCAAGTTTGTTTGAAGACTTGGAGGCAGGTAGGAGGACCAGGGTTGGCTGCGGGAAGTCGAGGCAGGGGGAGAGAGGAGCTGGTACAGAGCCAACAGTGGGGCGCTGGAGGTGAGCAAGTTGTGAAAGACAGTGATGCCTCCCCCCCCCCCGTCCCGGGAAACATCGAGACCAGAAACAGTTATGATGATGAGCCAGATTCAGCCAGACTCCTGAACAATTAGGCAGAGGTTGCTCCAGACAGAATCTGCTGTAGATTCTTCTGGAAGCTCCTGTAATAACCACTGACTGCTTTTTCAGGGTGTGGCTAGTCAGGGCTCAGGGGTCAAAGCTGAAGCAGCAGAACCTCTCACGGGGCAGGGGTGAGAGGAACCTCCCCGGGCAGTCATGACATGCTGGGAAAAGCCCAGAACTGGTCTGGTTCCAAGACCAGGGCACAGGGTGTGTCAGAAAGATGCATTCTGCTCGAGCCTGGAATTGAAACCAGGGTCATGTTTAACCTTGACCACAATTCAGTGCGGCTGTGACGTGGACTGAATGGGACTGAATCGTACCCAGGACTATTCTCTGTGAGGCTCGCTTGGTTTCTGCATAACTGTAATCGTTGCATTTGGTGTCAACTTGACCCTTGGAATGGGCCTTCTGCCCATTGTCTGGTATGTCTTAACCTTTCCTGGATCACAGACTCATTTGGGAATCTAACCAAATCTATAGACCACCTCTGACTCAGTGCCTGCTGCACGCCCCCCGCCCCAAAGTGTATTTACCCAGATGATTTTTTGGGCAGTGGTATGGTCCCATGGTTGTCCAGGTTGAGCACCTCTGATTTTACTTTGGTTCTCTCATTTGATGTGCCGAGCTAGGCGTCAGTCCCACATAGCAACTGACCATGGAGTTGGAACTGGATGCAAACCCTGGCTCTACCCCCTACCAGCAAGAGATGTAATCCACCTGTGCCTCAGTTTCTCTATCTGCCAAATCAAGGTAATAATATATTTTTTGAAGATTTATTTATTTATTTTAGAGAGAAAGAGACAATGGGGGGAGGGAGGGGGGAGAGAGAGAACCCCAAGCAGACTCTGCATTGAGTGCGGAGCCCGATGTGGGGCTTGATCCCATGACCCCGAGGTCATGACTGGAGCTGAAATCAAGAGTTGGATGCTCAACCAGGTGAGCCACCCAGGTGTCCCAATAATTGTTTTTTTTTTTTTTCTAAGTGGAGACACAGGTTGATTCCTTCGCCTGTACTTCTAGTTTATGTGGAAGTTTGAACCAAAGAATTCCTGCCACCTAGTCCTTCTGTGGTGAATAAAGTACAATTTGCGGCACTGATCACACCAATGTCTTTGTCCCTGTGGTTATTGTCAGGGAACTAGTGGTTGTTCTTTCATGAGTGGGCGTGTCTTCTTCTAAAGAGAGTGTGTTTGAACATTGTATCAGTTCACCTTAGCTGTGTAACGAACAACCCTAAAAATGTAGTGGCTGAAACCAATAATCATTTATTAACACCTGATTCTGTAGGTTGGCAATTTGGGCTCAGCTGGGTGGTTCTTCTGCTGGGCATGCCTGGGTTCCCTCATGGGACTGCGGTTAGCTGGGGGGGTTGGCTGGGGCTGCACGGTCTTGGAGGCGTCATGCACGTGTCTGGTAGTCAGCAGGCTCTTGGCTGCGGTCCCTTGGTTCCCTGCCGCGTGGCCTCTCTAGCAGGTGAGCTCCAGCTCATTCCCATGGTGGTTGCAGGGTTGCCAGGAAAAGCAGAGAGTGCAAGCTCTGCATGCAAGGGCCTCTCAAGCTTACCCTTGTGGCGTGTTTGCTAATAACTTCACTGGCCAAAACAAGTCACATGGTCAAGCTCAGATTCAGGAAGTAGAGAATCAGAATCCATATCTTGGAGAAGCTGCCAAATGTCATGGATTTTTTTTTTTTCTCTCCGTGCCCCATACCAGTTTGCTGGTGAGTGGCTGGGTATTGAGTTATCAGCTTAAAACTCAGAGAGTTTTGACCCTAATGAGTGTTTCTATTTCTCAAAAGAAGAGAACTTATAATCGGAGACCATAACCTCCAGGCTAGCCCACCAGTCTAGTTATGGAAAGTGACCTCCTCTGTATGGGACATTTGCATTTCTTTGTTGTGGGGTTCTCTTCCTCACCCACCGCCATTCTCCCGTCTTTCCCTCCCTCCCCCTTCCATACCTTTCTGCCTTTCACCTGCCTTAAGGTTTGCGCAGACTCTTGTGGGCTAGCCTGGGAACTGTATAGTCTTTCCCTGCATTGTTCTCAGGAGAACATGCTGTCTAGGGATGGATGGGATGGTCACAGCCACCCTCTTGTCCCCGGCCATGGCATTTTTGGGGCTATTTCTCTGTCCTTTGGCTTAAGGAAGGGCCCACCGGCAAGGTGGGCTCGTACCTGTCTGGTCTACCAGTTGCCTTCAAACAGTGCCTGGCATGTGGCTATAACCCTCAATAAATATTAGTGCAGTGGATGAATGTTTACAGGCAGAGCCCAAGCCCCGTCTGAGGTTTTACACCTCTGAGGTCGTGTGCCATCCAAGGGGCTACTTCCTGTTGTCTACCGTCCACAGCCTTCTGGAACCCTGAGTGCGACCCCTTAGTGACTGTGGCCAGCTCCCTACAAAGTCCACAGACTCTCCACAGCAGAGAATGAGCTATCCTCCTTCCTCTGCTGGAAATCTTCCCTGAACCCTAGACTCGACCCTTGCACCAATGACTCAAAACCAAACTCTCTGGTGGGAGATGGCAACTGGTTTCACCGTGGGACGTAAGGGAGTAAGCGTGCGTCTCTAAGTCGGTCTGTGTGTATGTTTTGGGCGAGGGTGCAGATTTTCTTTGCCCTAGGTCCCCATCTTTGAGGGGCTTCCTTCGCATCAGGGACAGGGTGGATTTGTACATTTATTTTGACTGTTTTCCAGCAGAGGGCGGTCAAGGGTCTCGTTCTGGTCAGTCTATGGCAGGACTTTGAAGTGTCCAGCAGCGATGGCAAGGTGACTGGTTATGATTTGCATGGAGGTCGCCTGTGAGCTAGCCATGGACCCCTGTCTGCCTGTGTGGTGTCCATGTGTGTGGCAGCCAGAAAAGCCCCCAAACTGGGCACGGAATCCCCGGAACCTTGAATATGTTCCCCTCCAGGTTCATGGCAAAAGGAATTCTGTACATGTGATAACAGTTCTGCATTTTGACATGGGGAGGTGATCCTGGATCATCTGGGTGGGCTCAGTCTAACCACGTGGACCCTCAAAATCAGAGAACCCTCTCCAGCTGGGACAGGAGCGACATGGAATAAGGGGAGGGGAGATTTGAAGGGTGACAGGGATTTGGCCTGCTGCTGTGGGCTTTGAAGCTGAGGAAGGGGCCACGAGCCAAGAAGTGCAGGTGTTTCTAGAAGCTGGGAATGGCCCTCAGCTGGCAGTCAGCAAGGAAATGGGACCTGAGTCCCTGCAAATGTAAGGAACTGAAATCTGCCAACAACCCTAATGAGCAAGGAAACGGATCCTTCCCTGGAGCCTCCAGAAAGAAGCACAGCCTGTGGACACCTCCCTAGCCTGGCGAGCCCTGGGAGGGACTTCTGACCTCCAGAATGGTCACAAATGGTCACAAGACACTAACGGTATGGAAATGACTCTCTTGCTTTCTCCAAGAGAATGGTTTCAAGCCCACCCAATGGAAGTGGCGTGTCCCTCTGTGAGTGGCTTAGGGCCTGCCGTGGATGGCCGGGTGTCTGGCTGTGGATGGCCAGTGACTACCACGGACAACCGAGTGTTTGCCCTTGAGCACTGTCTTTCCCTTGTTCTCTCCTTTTCTCCACCTGTTACTCGGAGGTCTGGAGGTTGGGTGGAGCCCGCCCTCCCTCTCCAGTCCTTGCTGCTTGGCTATGAAGCTCTGGTGTGTGGAACCCACAGGTGTGCTTGGGAAACTGAGGTCCAGAAGGGGGGCACCACAGGTGGGAGTCCAGGTGGCTGCAGGGGTGACACCCCCTCCCTTGCTTCTCCACCCAGAAGGAGCAGGACATGGCTGTGCTGCCCCTGATCGATGGGGAAAGCTCATCGGTCAGGACCAGGTGGGCACATAGTGCATTCCTGAGGGGCCAAGCTACCTGCTCTCCCGTCTGTCCAACGCTGGGTGAGGGGCGTGCTGTGATGGGAGGAGAGGAGCCTCTGCCCAGACTCCCCTGCCTCCAGATGGTAAAGGCCTGCCTGGTGATGGCGCCTCGGCCACTTCAGGTGAGTTGCTGGGCTGGGTTGGGGAGACCCTGTTCCCCACACCAGTCAATGTCCCTTTTGCCTCCCCCAGGGCTGCTCCTCTCAGACTTCTGGTCCATCCATCCACAGTGGTCCCCATGGGTCGGGTGGGCATCTCAGAGGTGGGGGCTCTGGGGTGGAGCTGGGTGGGTGGGAGATGAAGCCTGACCCCACAGGGACTGGGATGGATGGGAGGGGTCCTCTATGGAGCTGAAGAGGACCCCCTCCCAGAACTGTCCCTGTGGAGTCCTACAAAGACTATGGGTTTCATGGCGGCCACAGGGGGTCCCCCCAGCTGGGGCCCTGTTGACCCATGACCTTTAGCTTCAGAGATAGATGGACACCTTCAACTCCGATGGAAGACCCACTCCTGAACCAGGTGAGCTGGTGGAGGTGGGGTGTGGTGGGGCCTGTGCCAGGACCGAGTGGGGTCCTTGGGCCCGGGGAGGAGGAGGGTCTCAGCCTGGCCTGTGGTGGTTGACTTGATTTGCTTCTGTGTGCATGCCCTGCCTGCAGGTAGACACATAGGTATGTGGACACACACATTTGGGTAAATGCTGATGCATAGGCAAGGACACCTGGCTAGACGTGTGCGTCATTTTGCAAGCCCAGCACTGTGCGAGCTCATTCACTGTAATGATCCCCACGTGGACATGAGAAACCTGCTCTAGGTCCCACCTGCCGGGCAGGGGTGAAGTTGGGATCTGATCCCAGGCAGTTGGGTCTGTTCGAGACATTGGATACACAGAGAGCAGCCATCCCTGCCCTCCAAGGGCTGGCATTATAATGGCATTATAATGGCAGAGACAAACACTACCCAGATCAGTAAGTAATAAGGTAGGAGATAGTGATCAGCGCCCTGAATTAACACAAAGCAAGATAAGGAGAAAGAATGAACCAGAGGAGGGATGTGGTTATTTAGCTCAGGGGTCAGAGGAGGCCTTTCTGAGGAGGTGATTTGTGAGGAGATATGAAGGAGGTGAGGGAGGGAGCCTGCTGATTATCTGGGGGAACAGTGGTCAGGCATGGGAACAGCCCATGCAAAGGCCCTGGGGCAGGACTGTGTCTGGAAGTTGGAGGAACAACGAGGAGTTCAATGTGGCTGGAGCAGAGTGAGTGAAGGGGAGAGAGAGAGACGGGGAAGGGGTTAAAACTTGGGTTTTTAACTCTGAGGGAAGTGGAAGCCCCGGGAGGGCTGCACCTGGCTCAGGTGCTCACAGGCGCCCTCTGGTGGCTGATATGGGGAGGACAGACTGTGGGGGACCAGGACTAGCCCAGGTAGGACCTGGACCAGGTGGGGCTAAGGAGGGGAAAAGTGGGTTGATTCTGGCTAGATTTTGAACCGGAGCTTCTAGGGTTTGCTGAAGGATTGGATATGGGGTGTAGAGAGAGGAGCTGAGGGTCCCCCAGCGCTCCTGGCCTGAGTGAGCAAAGAACTGATGGGCCTTGAACCGAGCTGGGGAAGACAACCAGGTCACATGACCTTTGAGATGTCACGAGGGACCACCTAGGATGCAAACAGAGTTGTCAATTTGGGAATCATGGCATAAGGTGATTTTTTAAAAAAGTTTCAATTGGTTTTAATAATTCCTTGGTCAGATTACTCTCATTCTTCTGAACGTTCAAATAGTTCCAAGCTATAAACTGTGCCTAGATAGCCAATGCATTTAGTTTTTTTCCCCAAACATCAAAGGTAACATCTGCCAACAATTGTTAACAATGCCATAGTCGTGACCATCAAACATTCCTTTAGCAGTCCAGTTGTAGTAAGTGGCAAATCAAAGGGAGAAGTCTATAGCGATATTTAGTGCTGTTGCAAAAGGTCCTCAGCCCAACATAAAATAGTTTAAATATCAGAATGTGGTCCATTCCCTATGGTCATTGTTCAGGAAGGTTCCTGAAATTGCTATTCTTCTGTGAAGTGTTGGGCTAAATCACAGTGAATTTTTAAATTGCATCCTTGGTAATTTTTTTTTTTTTTAAAGATTTTATTTATTTATTTGAGAGAGAGAGAATGAGAGACAGAGAGCATGAGAGGGAGGAGGGTCAGAGGGAGAAGCAGACTCCCTGCCGAGCAGGGAGCCTGATGCGGGACTCGATCCAGGGACTCCAGTATCATGACCTGAGCCGAAGGCAGTCGCTTAACCAACTGAGCCACCCAGGCGTCCCGCATCCTTGGTAATTAATCATAAATTCACATCTTGTCAATCAGAGTGAACGCTAATGCGGTATCCAGAAATCTTATCATCTGTTTCTCCAAAAGGGACCCGGGTACTGCTTCCCAGTATCTTAGCCGGATTTCTCCACACTAGGCAAGTAGGTGATTCTGGGAGTAAGAAATTATTATTATTTTTATTTATTTATTTTGAGAGAGGGAAAGTGAGAGAGTGAGAGAGAGAGAGAGAGAGTGAGAGTGAGCATGCGAGTGGGGCAAGGGGCAGAGGGAGAGGGAGAGAGAGAATCCTAAGCAGACTCTGCGCTGAGTGCGGAGCTAATGCAGGGCTCGATCCCATGACCCCGAGATCATGACCTGAGCTGAAATGAAGAGTTGGAAGCTCAACTGACTGAGCCACCCAGGTGCCCCCAAATTATATTTTTATTAAAAATATTTTTTGGATGGATGATTCAGTTTATTTAATCCATCAGCAGTTGTTATGCATTTACATTTTTCCCCTGAATTTAATCTGTACCCATTCTTTTTCCCCCAGCTTTGATATAATTGACCTATAACGTTGTATAAGTTTAAGGTGTACAATGGGATGCTTTGATGCACTTGTATATTGCGGAATGATTACCATGATCACCACCATAGCATTTGTGGTGAGAACACTTAGGATTTACTCTCTTAGCAGCCCCAAGTGTCCTGCTTGTCAACCAGACAATGCCAAGGTCACTCTGGCCTCTCCCAGGCACTGGGTACTGACATTAGTGAATGTATCTGTGTCCCGTCCTCGCAGCACCTCCCATCCCCAGAGAGGTGGGGATAGGCTGGTCCGCTGGTGTGCACCAAAGTGCATTAACTCGCCACCATCCTCCAGCCTTTGTGACATTTGGACTTCTTGAGTCACCATAGGTGAGGCCTCCTTTTATCGCTGGATGCCCTACAAGGCAGGCGAGGGCTGGGTGGGAAGGGTATATGAGGGTGTCTGTCCCAAACGTTCACACTCACGAGCAGCTGCTGGGTCTACACGTCGGGGAAAGGGACTGGCTGAATCCACCCCTGGACCTGGGGCAGGAGGTCCAAGCCTGCTCTCCCCAATGCCTGGTGCCCGATCAGCCGGTTCCCAACATATCTCTGGCCAATGCAGTCCCACACTAAGGCCCTCACCCTCAACACTCAGCACCTCTGGCTCTCTTGTGTCCATAGTACTCCACTGGGCCAAGACCCACACACCCAGTCTGTGGACACTTCCAGAACCTTTGTGTGCCAGCATCCGCAATCTCTAGCTCCCAAGAGCTGGCATCCAACACATTGATCCCGTGATACTCGAACAAGTCAGCATCCAGTTATCCAACACATGGTACCCACACTCAGGGCATAGGAGAATACTCTAGCATCTCAAATCCCGCTTTCCCATCAGCCAGTGCCAGTATGTCGTTACTCAGGCCAATACCGAACCACCCCAACATTCAGTGCCCGCAGACTCCCATCTCTGGCTGGTCCAAGCCCAACACATGGAAGCCCCAACGCCCACCACTGTCAGCACCCCGACTTCTCATCAGACGACAGGCGACGGTGCTCACCCAAACAGGCTGCTGCGCTGTCCCTAGTCACGTTGACGTGTGGGTGTTCCAACACCTGCTCCCTTTTGTGTTCCAGGTACTGGCCGCCATCTAAGGTCTGGCAGCCAAACGCAAAATGGTCCAACAAATGGACACCCTGATGGGCAGTACGTCCCTCCTCCAGCATCTATTAACCAGCCGCAATCAGAAAACACCCAGCACACCCCAATACCCAAGGGGCCTGCCTCCAACACCCTGCATGGTTCACAGAGATCCACGGCCTATTCCTGTAATCCCCCTGCTCCCCACTGGCCAAGCTCACCGAGCTTCCACCGGATACTGGACAGGGCAGACCAGCGCCCGGCCCTCGGTATGTATGCCTGAGTCCAGTGCTCGGTGGCCGGCCCCCCACATGGTGTCGCCCTGACGCCCGGTGAGTTCTGTTCCCCAGTCGTCACCAGCCAACACCCCACCATCCGTGTCAACAGCTGTACTTCTGCTGGGTTGACACAGCAAAGGCTAATGCCCGGTGCTTTCACACCTAAGAGTCCCCTTGTCACCCAGTACCCCAACATGGCACCACTTGAGTTTTTGACCTCCCAAGGGCTGTGCATGCTGACACCCTGTCTGTGATCGGGTTCTGGGGGTGTGGACTGTGGCCTGACTCGACTAGGTCTTGCCTTCCACAGGTGGGGGGATCATTCAGACTTTCTGATGGTGGAGGGGTACCATTTGGCCAGCGAGGCCAAGGGGCCCAAGGGGCTTGGACAGGGGGCCAAGAATATGGGTGTCTGAGCTTCCACCTGCCTGGCGCTGGAGACCCTCATGCCCCGGCTTAAACTTCTCTGCCTCCCCTTAACACCCAGGGCCTTCTTGTTGGCTGGGGTCAACTCCTTCCCTCTCCCAAGCTTGGCAGTGGTAGGGGGGATGACCTCTCTCTCAGTCAGGGCTCTCCAGGGAGACAGGACCAATAGCATATGTATGTGTATGTATATATTATGAGATTTATTTTAAGCAATTGGCTGAGGCAATTGTGGGGGCTGGCAAGTCTGAAGTTTGCAGGGCAGGCTGGAGACTCCCCCAGGAGTTTGTGCTGCAGTCTCGAGGCAGAATTCCTTCTTCTCCCGGAAACCAGTTTTGGATCCTAAGGCCTTCAACTGATTGGATGAGGCCCACTCACATAGCGAAGGCAATCTGCTCCTTAAAGGCAAAGGATTGGAGATGGGAGCCACATCCCCAAAATGCCTTCACAGCAACTCTTAGATTAGTGTTTGAATGACCCAGAACTTTAGTCTAGCCAAGTTGGCACAAAACTAACTTTCGCATCCCCCCTTCTGACCTCTCTGCCTGGGGGAGGAGGGATGTGGGTGGAGGAAGACCCAGAGAGTCTTAGACTCACACAGACTGTGTAGCCTGGTCCAGCCCTGGTATTTTCGGGTCCCTCTGGGGCTGAAGGGGTGTTCTTTACACTGGCCTTCCTCTGGCCACTGAAGGAAGACCCTACGAGTCCCCAGATAACAAGTTTTCAATGCCAAAATAAACTCACCTTCTGTCCTGTGTGAGCTCCCTCATTCCTCCCCCCGGGGCAGGGGAAACTGAGTCAAGATGGGAGACTCTCCAGGACTCCAGCACAGAACCCATCAGGACAGGTGAAGTAGAGCTAGGACCCTGAATTTCTTTTCTGACCACGAGCCCTCCTCCCCCTCTCCCCCCGCATCCTCCACTGTGATTGGCTCCAGCCCCAGCTCCCGGCCACTACCTCATCTTTCTGGCCACAGCGATTGGCTCAAGAGTGGGCATGTAACCCCCTCAGAGCCAATGAGAGGCAAGAAGACTTGCTAGGGATTCTTGGGACTCACGTTCCTCCCGCTCCCGACTTTTTCCTTCTTTGGGTCAAATGGAAGAGACCCTCAATCTGGCCCTAGACAGTGTGATTTGAGGATGGGAGAAATGACAGTGACCATGGTGTGGACTGCAGGGCTGGGACTGGGGCTTTAACTGCTGTGTGGAATCAGGTCGTAAAGCCCAGGCAGCCTGGGATAGCGGAGGGAAGACACCAGAGCCTTGAGGATACGTGAGCACCTGGATCAAACCTCACCTGCTGCCGTCAGACTTTCATCTTTATTGTGATAATGAAGATAATGATACATGACATTATGTAGCCCTTACTACATCCAGACCCTTATTGTAACCTCTTGACGTGTGTTAACCTATTTAATTCTCCCAAGAACCCTCTGAGTTAGGTCCTATTATTATTATCCCCATTGCACAGATGAGGAAACCCAAGCACAAAGAGGAGAAAGCAATTCTCCCAAGGCCACATAGCTGGGGTGGGCAGAGCCAGGATGCTTGGACCCCTCATCCTGTGTGAGATCCAGCCTCTTGCTCCTGTCATTTACACCCAAAGGGGCTCTGACTGATTCCAGGTGATGCCAAAGGCTGCACAGCCGGAGAGATTAAATCAGAGTCATTCCTCCCTTGCGTAGAGCCTTAGTGGATCCCTGAGGGTCTACACGAGGCAGACCCTGCTGCCATCTCTACCTCATTTCCCGTCGCTGTGCCCACCTCACTCAGCTCCAGCCCCATAGAGATTCCTCTCTGTTTCTCCAAATCACCGAATTTATTCCAACTTTGCCCCCCCCCAACCTCTGCAGTTCCCTCTGCCTGACATCCCCATCTTCTCCTCCTCCTGGTTAACCAGGCCATGTCCTCAGGGCAGTGGTCCCTGACCACCCTCCTCCTGACATCTAGGCCAGTAAAGCCCAGACGTCAAAAACACATGCCCTGTAGGCTCATATCTTGGTCCATCCCTTCCTTGTTGTGTGACCTTGAGCCATTACCTTGATCCCCCTGTGCCTCAGTTTCCTCCTCTGTAAGTTGGGGTAATAATAGTACCTGCCTCACAAGTTTGGGTGAGGAATAAAGGTTATTATATATAAAGTGATTAGAACAGTGCAGAACACTTAGTAATCATGCAGGCACATAATAGTAATAATATTAATAGTAATAATTATCATTTTGTATTTTTCTGTGACCACTTGAAGATTTTATTTGTGTTTATTAAAACATGAAGGATTGCAAATCATGAGGCACAATATTTTTCATTGGCAAGTAAGTGTAAATATTATTTCATACATGAACTATAGTGCTGAGTTTGATATCTTAAAAAGGGAAATTGATTCTTTTTATTTCTTTAAATTTTCAGCTTTATTGAGGTGTAATTGACAAAATTGTAAGGTATTTAAAGTGTAGAAAACTTATTATTATTATTTTTAAAGATTTTATTTATTTATTTGAGAGAGAGTGAGAGAGAGAGAGAGCACAGAGCGGGGAGCGGGAGAGGGAGAAGCAGACTCCCTGCCGAGCAGGTAGCCCGCGGGGCTCGATCCCGGGACTCCAGGATCATGACCTGAGCCGAAGGCAGTCGCGTAACCAACTGAGCCATCCAGGCGCCCGAAAACTTATTTTTTTTAAAAAAATTATTCTTTGGGGGCGCCTGGGTGGCTCAGTCGTTGTCTGCCTTCGGCTCAGGTCATGATCCCAGGGTCCTGGGATCGAGCCCCACATTGGGCTCCCTGCTCAGCGGGAAGCCTGCTTCTCCCTCTCCCACTCCCCCTGCTTGTCAAATAAATAAATAAAATCTTTTTTTTTTTTTTTTTTAAAGATTTTATTTATTTATTTGAGAGAGAGAATGAGAGAGAGAGCATGAGAGGGGGGAGGGTCAGAGGGAGAAGCAGACTCCCTGCAGAGCAGGGAGCCTGATGCGGGACTCGATCCTGGGACTCCAGGATCATGACCTGAGCGGAAGGCAGTCGCCTAACCAACTGAGCCACCCAGGCGCCCAATAAATAAAATCTTTAAAAAAATTATTCTGTTTTAACATTAATGAATGAATCAAGAAAGTAAAATGGTACATCAGTGGTACGACTTAGTGGCTTCCCAAACTCTTCTGTTTGCAGTTTTATTAAAATTCACTTAGTTCCTGGCCACTATTTACACAAAGTATTTTCCTATCTGGCCTTAATTAAATTTTCGCCATCTGTACTTATTTTGGGGCTATTATAATTTTTTCATTTCATGATTATTGCTGAAGGTGAATTTATTTTATAGGAAGGGGAAATTAAAAGATGACCTCAGCTGGGTGTCAAATACACCGGGAACGGGGCTGGGCTTTCAGTTAACGTCTGCAGAATGAATCCACGAAGGAGGGTGCAGTTACACATCGTGCCCACGAGGTGCCGCTGTTCCAAAGTCAAGGCCCGTTCTTCCTCAAATCCAGCGGGGAGGACGTGGGGTGCTGGGGGGGTGCACAGCACGTGGGGCGTGCCTCGGGCTCGGGCTCCTCCTCACCTCCAGCCCCCCACCCTGCCCCTGCAGTCATGTCAAGGGGCCATGAGCGAGGGCTTTCCTCCAAGCAGCTCTGACCATCTATCTCTCCCAGGATCCTCCCAAACATATCCATGCGGTCCTTACCTCTGAGCCTTTGCATGTGCTGTTCCCTCTGCCTGGAAAACCTTCCATCCCCATTTACTGGTGTCCATTCAAAAAACTCATACTGAAGTTAAAGATTGGGCCTCACTTTCCCCTGGGGGCACATTCCAAAATGCTCTGTGCTTGTTTCCTCTGCTGGGTAGACTGGGCCAGAGGATAGGTCCAGGGCAAGGAATTAGAAAATCTGAAAGGCAATGAGGAGCCACAGAGGGTGTTTGAGCAGGAGAGCATCCTCACATGGAAGGAGAGAAAGGGACCCTTCCTTCTGCTCCTCTGATCTTTCTAGAAGGGTTTCAGTGGGGGTGGAATGAGATGCTCTAGCATTGGCCATCCAGACCACCCCCCCTTGCTGGGCCCCCAGTGGTGAGGCCAGCAGGTCCCCCTCCCTTTGTGCTCCCCTGGTGGGGCTGTTTGCACCCCAGTGACCCCCCTGAGTTGGAGCCAGCCCACAGCACCTGCTCCCTGGGCAGACACCAGGTTGGGGGGGGGCAGCGCTGCAGGGAAAGCCACGAGCTGCAGGCTGTGGGCCGGGGTGTCACCTTTACGGAAGCGCTGGTGACTCCCTCCACCACGGAGGAGTTTGGAGGCCCCGTGCAGCTGATGTGGCGTGGCTCGTGGCTCACGCAGGACTTGCTGGGGAAACAGTGACCTGGGAGGTGAGCCCTGTGTGCAGGTAGAGGCCCGCGTGGGCTGCCCGACATCCAGGGTTCTGGGGGGAACCTCGGGGACCCTCACCCGGACCTCCGCCCCCTCCCCCGCCCATCTCTGTCCCTCTCATACTGTCTCTGTCTGAGTCTTTTCTGCTCCCTCCAGCTTTCCTGCCCCACCTCTCTCTCTCTCTCTCTGTGTCTCTCCCTGTGTCTCGGGGTCTCTGGCTCTCTTTGGGATTCTCTCTGTGTGTCTCCCTACCTGTGTGTCTTTTTGTCTCTGTCTGTCACATCTCTGTGGCCTCATCCAAGCCCCGCTCCGGGCTGGGCAAGGGAGAACAGGTCTCTCTCTGACTCGGAGGGGCCTGTCCTCTCCCCTCTTGGGCTCTGTCTCCTCGGACCCCGCTGCCCTGAGGGAGACCCGGAGTGGCCCTCGGGATGGGACAGGAAGGGCTGGCCAGCGGGGAGGCAGCCAGGGCCAGGCCTCACACAGCCACGGGTGGGAGCATCTGGCTTCAGCCCCCAGTGCCTGCATCTATTTTGGGGGGCCCTCCAGCGACTGCCTTCTCTCTGCAGCCCACTGCCTCCAAAGCCCACCTTCCCTGTGCACCCCACCTCTGCTCCCTTCTCTCGGGCTCCTTGCTCCCGCCCTCCTCTCTGCTCCTTCTTTGGGTGTTGCCCCCATACCCGGCCCCTGTCCCCTACGTCAGGAGGCTGAGGACAGCTGCTGTCGCCTGGTCAGCACTTAGGGGTGAAAAAGCGCGGACTTCATGCAACCCCGAAAAGGACCTGATAGTGCTGGTCGTTATGGGTGACTCCACCCATTGTTGTGTGTGTGTTTGGGGGGGGGCGCTGGGTGGAAGGCCGAGGTCTCAGAAGAGGGTGCGTGGGGACCTGGGAGGGTCTGCTGTGGTGTAGTCGTCTAGGGGTCTGGCTGTAGGGGGAGGTTCGGCTTTGTCACTTGGCGGGGGGCCCACGGTGCTCCGGGATGTGGTGGTTAGGTCGGTCCAGCTGCTGTGCAGACCTGTGCGTGTTTGTCCTCAGGGTCTGTCTGTTGTGGGATCTGACTATTGTGGGGATGCACTGGTGGTAAATATTGGGGGGTGTTGGGGTCTAGTGTAAGTGCTGTGAGGTCCCAGTGGGCCTGAGGACGGGAACGAGCATTTGTTGCAGACAGTTAGTGGTTACAGACCTCTGGCTATTGTTTGTTGGGTGTGTCGTGTGTCATTCGTGGGTTAGCGGTGATCTGCTCTCTCCCTCTCTTTGCTGGCCTCCCTCTCTCCTTCTCTCTCTGCCCTTCCTGCCTTTTCTGTTTCTTTCTGTATCTCTTTCTCTTCCTCTCTGTCTCTCTCTTCTCTGTCCCTCCACAATGTACTTTTACCCACGTGTTTATTGAACAATTGCTTTGTGCCCACCATCTGGTGGCAACAGGTGCCTGGGGCCTCTGGGCCCTGCTCAGATGGGGAGAGCAGGTGAGACACCCCACACCCATCTGTGATTGGCACTGAGGGTGGAAATCCCTGGTTCACTTGGTGCAAACCATCTGGATGTTTGTGTCTCAGAGACCACCCACTGTCTAGGTCAGGCCTTGCTCCCCAACTTCAAGTCTGATGTAGAAGGGCTTGGGTGGGGTCAAGAACTCTGTCCTGCATAGAGGGTCATGGGCATTGAGAGAGGGGATCGGCCATGCAGGTATTGAAATGGGAGGGCATGCTTGTGCAAAGGCCCTGGGGCAGGACTGGGCCAGGCGTGTTGGAGGAACAGTAAGGAGGCCCTTGTGGCCCAAGTGGAATGAAGGGGGGGCAGGGATGGGGAGGCGGGAGGGTAGGGAGGGAATGGGACAGGTCGTGCAGGACCTTTTGGGCCTCGGGGAGGACTTGGGCTTTTACCCTATGGGAGGCGGGAGCCCTGGAAGGCTGGATGTGTCTGGGGTTCTGCAGACATGCCAGTCCATGCTCCGGACATGGCCACTTGCACAGTGTTTCCTTCTTTTTTTCCAATTTTTTTTACTTTGGTAAAATACACATAACATATAAAATTGCCATCCTAACCATTTTTAGTAATACAGCTCAGTGGTATTAAATACATCCATAATGTGCAACTGTCACCAGCATCCGTCTCCAGGACTTTCTCATCTTTCCAAACTGAATCTCTGTCCCCATTAAATACTAACTCCCCTCTCCCCCTGCCCCATCCCCCAGCCCCTGGTGCCCACCATCTACGTTCTGTCCGTGTCTCTGACTACTTTGGGGACCCCATATCAGTGGATTTATACAGTATTTGTCTTTTTGCGACTGGCTTATTTCACTGAGCAAAATGTCCTCAAGGTCCATCTGTGTTGTAGCAGGTGTCAGAATGGCCTTCCTTTTTAGGCTGAATGTTCCATTGTGTCGACGGGCCATGTCGTGTTGATCCGTTCATGTGTCGATGGACACGGGGGCTGCTTCCACGTTTTAGCTACTGTGAATCATGCTGCTGTGAACATGGGTGTGCCCACACCTCTTTGAGTCCCTGCTTTCTGTTCTCTTGGGTGTAGACCCACAAATGGAACTGCTGGATCATATGGTAGTTCCATTTTTAAGTTTTTGAGGAACCCCCATACTGTTTTCCACAGTGAAGGACTGCGCCATTTTATATTCTGGCCAACAGTGCGTTCTAGTTTCTAGATTCTAGTTTCACCACATGCTTGCCAGCACTGGTGATTTTCTGGTCTTGTTTTGTTTTTCTTTTTTTTTTTTTTTTTTTTTTTTTTTTTTTTTTTTTTTTTTTTTTTTTTTTTTTTTTTTTTTTTAAAATACAGTTTTTTTTTTAAAGATTTTATTTTATTTATTTGACAGAGAGAGAGAGAGACAGCTAGAGAGGGAACACAAGCAGGCGGAGTGGGAGAGGGAGAAGCAGGCTCCTGGCCGAGCAGGGAGCCCGATGCGGGGCTCGATCCCAGGACCCTGGGATCATGACCTGAGCCGAAGGCAGACGCTTAACGACTGAGCCACCCAGGCGCCCCTGTTTTTCTTTTTTTGATAGTAGCGTCCCCATGTGCGTGAGGCTGTATCTCATTGTACCGTTGACACTTGAACACGGGAATTGGGGTGTCAGCCCCCGCGAGTCGAAAATCCACATACCACGTTTGGCTCTGCAAAACCTACCATCAGCCTGCTGTTGACCGGCAGCCTTCGTGATGACGAGAACAGTTGATACATGCCTATGTTGTGTGTTACATGGATCGCTGTGTTCTTACAGTGAGGTCAGCCAGAGAGAAGACAGTGTTGTTAAGGAAATCATAAGGAAGAGAAAGTGCATGGACAGGCCTGGAGGGTGTTTATGAAGGAACCCGCGTGTGAGTGGACCCACGCAGTCCAAACCTGCACTGTTCTGGAGACGGATGCTGGTGACAGTTGCACATTATGGATGTATTTAATACCACTGAGCCGTATTACTAAAAATGGTTAGGATGGCAATTTTATGTTATGTGTATTTTACCAAAGTAAAAAAAAACTGGAAAAAAAGAAGGAAACACTGTGCAAGTGGCCATGTCCGGAGCATGGACTGGTCCTCCGGAATGCTGAGTGATATTGAACCTCTTGTCATGAGCTTATTGGCCAATCAGATATCTTCTTTGGAGACATGTCTGTTCAAGCCCTTTGCTCAATTTTTTTTTAAAGATTTTTTTTTTTAATTTATTTATTTGACAGAGAGAGAGCACAAGTAGGCAGAGCGGCAGGCAGAGGGAGAAGCAGGCTCTCTGCTGAGCAGGGAGCCCGATGCAGGGCTCGATCCCGGGACTCCAGGATCATGACCTGAGCCGAAGGCAGTCGCTTAACCAACTGAGCCACCCAGGCGCCCCTCTTTGCTCAATTTTTAATTGAGGTTTTTTTTTTTTTGGTCGTTATTGCTGAGTTGTAGATATTCTCTATGTATTCTGGATATTAATCCCTTATCAGATCTATGATTTGCAGATATTTTCTTCCATTCTGTCGGTTGCTTTTTTGCTCTGTGATTAGTGTCTTTTGATGGTGTCTTTTTTTTTTTTTTTAAACAACTGAAACAGGGGCAGCTGGGTCCAGGTGAAATTTATGCTGAGATCTCCTGTCACAGCTCCCACTGATTCTGACTGCATGGCCCAGGCTTAGCTGGTCTTTATCAGTCAGGTTAGGATATGGGCACTTCTCCTAAAGCAGGGTTTCTCCACTACACGCTGGATAACCCTTTGTCCTGGACACTGGAGGGTGTTGAGCAGCATCCCTGGGATCTACCCCCTAGATGCCAGTAACCCTCTCCCCTTGTCATGACAACCAAATGTGTCCCCAAACATTGACAAACGTCTGAACCACTGCCCTAGAGCTGGAGGTGAGGTAGGAGGCTGCCTGGGGGAGGTGGGGGCGGTAGGCTGTGCAGAGGAGGGGTTGGGAGCTAGCCTCAGTCTCCTCACCTGTGATATGGGATCCAGCACAATCATTCATTCAAGTATTTATCGAGCATCTACTGCATGCCAGGCCCTGGAGCGGGGGATATACTGGGGAGGAGAAACAGGTCTTTCTGTGAGAGATGTTCGTAAGTTACACAAGTGAATGTAAAATTACTTGGATAATAAATGCTAAGAAGTTGAAACACCTGATGTTCGGTAGGCGCAGAGTAGGGGCACCTGGGAAGTTTGGGAGGACTTCTCGGAGAAGTTACAATCGGAGGATGAGAGTGAGGAACCCAGGGGAGGGGAGGAAGACGGTCCAAACAGCAGGACTGTAGGTACAAGGGTCCTGTGGTGAGTCCCAGTGGTTGGAGCACAGAGGGGGCCAGTCCCTCGTGGACTGTGCAGGGGCTCCATGGGTCAGGCAAAGAGCGTGGTCTTGATCTGCTGAGGGTTTTGGGCTGGAAAGTGGCATAATCTGTGTGGTGAAAGATCCCTCTGGCAGATAGTGTCTGTAATGTGCTTAGCATGGGCAGAGCTGGGCACCCAGAAGGGGCTTGGGTGGGGCCAGTGGGTGTCCAGGCCCTGCCTATCTCCGGGAACCATGGTGTATTCCAGGCATGGGGTGGGGGCAGGGAAAGTGGGATGTTGCTTTGAGTGCTGTTCCGGGGGATGGAGGAGGGACAGTCACTCCTGGGGTGGAGGGCAGAGCTCCCCAGAGCCGGAAGCTCTTTCTCAGTGCCCTGGGCCCATTTCACAGAAAGGAGCCTGAGGCCCTGGGGCTCCCTGGGCACTGAATCCAGAGCCCGGAGCTGCGTCCTGGTGTCAAGGTGCCTTTGGGACCTGCTACACCCCTGGCTGTATCTCGGGTCTCCAGAGGGTAGGCTCTGGGGTCCAGCTGCCCAGGTTCCAAGCCCACCTGTGACCAGCTGTGTGGTCAGCTCTGTGACCTCCCTGAGCCTCTGTGGCAAAAGGGGGCGAACCTGCCTCTCAGGGAAGTTGTGAGAATTGACATTGTTCACATTCATTCATTCACTCAACAAATAGCTATTAAGCACCTACTGTGTGCTGGGTGCTGTTCTCGGCACCAGGACACAGAGAGGGACCTGGAGATGGTGAGGGAGCGACTGTATGTGAGTATCTGGAGGAACAGCATTCCAGGAGGTGGGAACAGCGTGTGCAAAGGCCGGGAGGCAGGACCGTGCCTGGAGTGCTGGGAGCGTAGAGAGAGACCCCATGTGGCTAGAGCAGAATGAGTGCAAGGAGTCACAGCCATGAGGCTTGGAGCAGGATTGACGAGATGTGTGGGTGGATGGTGTCCAGATACCTTTGGGGGGGATTTGGGGACTCAGGTGCCCAGAAGAGAGACCCAGGGCCTGACTGGGAGCAGGGGCTGTCTGGGTCCTGGACTTGACTGGACAGGGGGCACCTCTGAACTGTTACCCTTGGGGTCTGGGTGGTGATTGGGGCCAGATGTCCTCACTCCTTCCTGGCGACACCACCCCAGGCTGGTTAGGGGGCCTCTTCTCATTTTGGGGGTTGTTTTGGTTTGGGCTGCATAGAGGGGGAGGTGGAACCTGAGGGATCTTTGTGGCCAGGAGCCGAGGACTTAAAGTCCCCGAGACGAATTTTGTTCCTGGTCAGTTTCAGGAGGTCGATTTCCATTGAGCTGATGCTCATGGGGGACACCGTCCTGCCATTGGATCAGACCTCATGAGCCCCCGGGACCTCCCTGAAGCTCAGGGAGTTCAAGAACAAAACATCTACTACGTTTTGGGACTAAGCACGTACCTGGGTTACTTACCAACCCAGGCACCAATCTTGTACCCATTTGACAGTGGAAAGACTGAGGCTCAGAGAGCAGCTGGCCCCTGTCTAAGGTCATGCAGTATGTCATTATCACAGCACGGACGGCAGACACCCTGTCGCCTGCCCCATCCGCTTCCTGCCTATCAGTCTGGTCCTGGATCTGGGACTCTAGCTGGGCTTGTGGGTTGGGCACAGAGGTACCAACTGCTTCCTCTCCATGGGCCCCGGGAGGGGGCCATGGGGAGGGGTAGGGCCTGCCACAGTCCCAGAGTGCCTTGCATTTTACCCTTGAAATCTGAGTTCCCACAGAGGGTTCTCGGTTTTAGAGGTTGGTTTCACTGGGGCTTTTATGAGGCAGGGGTTTTCTCAGAGTGAGAGGGCCCCAAGGCTCTATCAGGCTCCCCAAACCCCATGAGAGTGTAGCGTCTTGGGACTCTGTGGCCTTTCTGAGGAATGGGCTGGGCTGTATCAGCTCCATGGGAACAGCCTCTGTGGGTCCATAGACTTCCCTGGGCAGTCTTCTGAGTCAGAGGAAAGCCACGTGGAACAATTTGGGGAGGAGGGCATCTTCTTCATCCCTGGGCCCCTGAGTCTGGGCAGGGAGAAGTGAAGTCAGAGCAAGAGAAGTGGTTTCCAACCACCTGCTTGCACACCTCCTGTGATGGGCAGCTCATTACCTCTGGAGGCAGCTTCTGCTGGGTTAGTGAGCTGGAATTTCTAGAAAATTCATTATTATTATTATTATTATTATTATTATTATTATTGTTTTTATTCTGAGAGAGAGAGCAAGAGAGCTCATGAGTAGGGGGGGCAGGAGAAGATGAGTGAGAGAGAGAGAGAGAGAGAGAGAAAAGCCTAAGCAGGCTCCATGCTCAGTGTGGAGACTGATGTGGAGCTCAATCTCATGACCCCGAGATCATGACTTGGGTTGGACACCCAACCAACTAAGCCACCCAGGTGCCCCTAGAAAATTTCAGACTCTGACTCCAACTTGCATCTCTATGCCCTAATCTGTGGTCCTGGCTCAACCTTCTGGGACCACACAGAGCACACCCTTTTTTCAAATATTTCACTCCTGTTATTTATCAAGTACCTATTCTGGAGATCTGTGGACAGGGAGGGCACAGACCCAGAGTGATCACCGTGGTGATGGTGGAAACCCACAGGATGCTGGAAGCCCAGAAGAAGCTCCTGGCCTAGCTGAGAGTGGTCAGTTTTGTGGGCTTGCTGTAAGAGGTAACATCTATACTCAGTCCTGAAGGATGAGTAAGATTTGGCTGGGGAAGAGGTGAGAGAAGAGGAAGAATATGTAAGGCAGAAGGGACAGCATGTGGAGGTGAGAGAACACCTCTTTAGGAAATAAAAGAGGTTCTAAGTGGCTGGAATGTGTGTTTGAGGAAGGATACTGGGGCTCCTGAAACCAGAATAGGGAGATGGCTTGAATAGTGATCCAGGTGGGAGAGAAGTGATATCCTCATTCCTCAAACAGGGTGTGAGTCCAACTTTATTTCATATTGCTTAATTGCTTTGCCAGGAAGCAGTTTACACCTTCACTTCTAGGTACACAAGTGCCCATCTCACCGCATCCTTGCCAGCATTGGGTTTTATTGTTTGGAAATCTTTGCCAATTTCAGCCAGGAAAAAACTGGTATTTCATTGCATAGACGAAAACAAATGAGTATTTCTCTTGTTAGGGAAGTGGGGTGAACAATTTTTCCAGATGTGCATTGGCCACACAAATGTCATCTCTTGCTTGTATTAAGAAGGCTTACACCCACTGGAGACTTTGTGGTCATTTTTAGTTCCCCTTGTAGCACGGAGCAAAGGGAAAGCTTGTAGGCTGCCCTCTGACCACGTAGGTGGGGGATTTGTAAGTCAGCCTACCCTCTCTCCTTTGATTCATCTTTTTTTCTCACCTTTTTTTTTTTGTCCTTTCAAAGTTTTAAATTTCTCTCCTCTGTTTGTGGCCCAGTGACTGTAGCTTTGTCCTCATCTGGGGTTTCTATGGGCTCAAAAAAAAGTGTTGGTGAGCTCCAGGGAGGTGTTCCACGTGAGACCCCCTGGATATGCCAGGTGTCTTGTATGTACAACTTTCTCTTTAATTCTCAAAACATCTGCATGTGACATGGACCCTCAAGCCCATTTTATAGTTGAGGAATCTGAGGCTCAGAGATGTTAAGTCATCTGTCCAGCATCTTGTGGCCAGTATTGGCTATTTCTCTGTTTTACTCAGTCAACTCCTTTCCTTAACATTCAGATTCTGTTTAATTTAATTCTAATTTTGGAGGAGAACGCTGGCCATTTCTCCATATCCATTGTCCCACCTGACCATTCAGGGGAGGGAAGCCCTGTACGTACATGGGTGGGCACACCCTTGTCATAGGGCACTTCTTCTTTGGTCCCTCATTCAAGTATTTTCCTGTCATTTCTAAGTGTTTGGGGAGGAATGGGAAGGTCTCAGTGTGTACTTGGTCCGCCATGTTGAAAGGAAGTCCAGTTTTGTTATCTGTAAACTGATACAGTGTGTTGAGTGGTCTCTGCGGGTTCTCACAGGTATTTTCAACATAAATAATGATGGGAGCAGCTCAGCAGAAGCCCTAGTGGAAGAGGCTTCTAATACCACCACCACTACCACCACCACCAACAAATAAAAAGTAGCCATGTGGATCATTTACTATTATTATGTACCGGCTTTTAACACCCAGGATCTCATTTATTCTTTACATAGCCAATGAAGTAGGTACTACTATTATCCTCATTTTAGAGGAGGCCTTGGAAGCTCATAGAGGTGATGTGACCTGCCCAAACACACTTATTTAGGAAGGAGGATTTGAACCCAGTTCAAGCAGGCTTAAAGTCTTAACTCTGTCCATCCATTGCATCATCCCAGCAGCGTGGGTGCTCATCTCAGCCCTGTCCCCTTGTTAGCTGTGTGGCTTCCGGATCCTTTTTCCCTCTGTGGACACCGATCTCCACCCGTCAGAGGTGCTAAATGAACTCAAAACTGTGTCTTCAGTGGAAGGAGTAGGGAAAGCCAGGAAGGTTTAATCTGGTGTGTTAGAAAGGCATGAGCTCCGGAGCTCATCGCATCTGCATTCTTGGCCATGCTGACTCAGGCAGGTCAGTCACTTGACTTCTCAGAGCCTCCGTTTTTTCATCTGTCAAATGAGGGTGACGACCGAACTTTGTTCTCTGAGTGGTGGTCAGTGCAAAGTGAGACACTGTTTGTGCCTGGCAGATAGTAGGTACTCAACAAGCATAGCTGCTTTCCTTTGAGGAAAGCAGACCGGAGTAGGGGCTGGGGGGATGTGAGCGTCAACCCATCAAATTCCCAGAGCATTTAGGGGCCAAAGGGAGGAGGAGTTTTTCACGAGCAGAGAGGATGAATTCTAATGGGAAAAGGTCTGGTGAAGGTCGGTATTAGCTCCTTTCCTTGAAAACCTTGATCGTGAGAGCTCCCGCGGCCTGGCCGTGGCTTGACTTACAGTGAATGAGCTCCCCGTCACTCCAGAAAACCAAGCAGAGCTTTGGTGACCACTGGTCAGGGAGGCTGTGGAGGCTGATGGGGCTGGGGTGGTACTGGCCGGGGCCGTCTCTGGGGGAGACCCTTTTCCTGTTTCCTTATTTGCCGATGCTGCGGGCTTTTGCACAGGAGTGCCCCTGACTCACTGCTTTCCATTGAATGCTTCCTCGGCGACCACAGGAAGGCTCAGCCCAGCCCTCACTGCGTCTTCTCTAAATAAATTCAGGCAGCTAAGCTATCTACTGCCCCATCTCCCTTTGGGTTCCTGTGGAGGTGGGGGTGGTGGTTAGGGGGGGCTCAGGCCAAGCCACAGGGAGGGGGGACTCAGGAAGGGAGCTTCACAGTGAGATTAGCCCTCATCTACTTCACTGGCTTGGTGCAAGAGCCCCCTGTCCCTCTACCTGACCGCCAGTCCTCACTGTCTTCTTTGGCCATCTGCTGGTTTTGACTTGGTCTTAGAGGACCCCTGTGCTTCATCCCCTTCCTTTCTAGCTCATCTGGCCCCTGGTCCAGTTGTCTCTAAGCCTGCCCTTCTCTTCTGACCTCTCTCCCCGAGCCAGGATGGTGCCTGCGGATGCTGGCCCCAGGGCCCTGGGATGTGCTCCACACTGGTGCACATCAACTCCTGGGCTCTTGCCAGCATCCTTGAAGTTGGAATGGTGGTCAGGACACCATCTGAGGCCCCCTGAACGGGGCCAGGTGGGTGGCAGGAGGATGCTGTGACTGGTGGGACAAGGGACTCTGAGAGCCTGTCTAGGGGCTTGTCTTGGTTAGGGCTCAGTGGAAGGCTCAGGCCCAGCCCTTTAGTGGGGAGAGAGTATTCATTCAGGCTTACTGTACCCCACTCTCAGCGCCCCTGACCCTCGAGCATTACTTCCTCTGCTTATTCATTCACTTGCATTTTACTCATTAATTTATTCAAATACTCACTCATACATTCATCGGTTCACTCCAAAAGACATTCATGCAGTGTCTTCCTCCGTTTACCCCCTGACCCCGGGGGTGGAGAGGGGGTGAACTGAGGTGCACGTGAGCACTGTTTTCAGGAGTCTAAGATACTTGCACTTTCATAAGCACACCCCAGAGGTTTCCAAGCTGAGGATAAGTGGGGTTTTGAAAATATTCCTCTGGGCTGCTGGTGGATTTGGAGGGACCGTGGTGGAGGTGGGTGGGGGCCAGGTGGGCTAGGAGATGCCTGAGCTGCGGCCAGGGCTGTGGGGAGCACGGAGGGGGCATGTGCACATGTGGATGGGGCACTGGTGGGAGGTGGGGTGAGTGGGGCCAGGAGAGGAGGATGCCGGGGTGTTAGTAGTGGCTCTGGGGCTAGATTGGTGGTGGCCCTCACCGTGTTGGGAGGAAAGGATGGGTTATTTGTGAAATTGCTGAGTATCCCCAGGCCAGCCATGTAAGCTCCTGAGCCTCAGTTTTATTCTCTGTAAGCAGGACGATACACTCCTGCTAGAAGGTGTGATGGCCTCAGACGTCTGGAAGGGGTCAGTGAACTTGGCCTCCTGAACAAAGATGTGTTAGTTGGTCTGGCTGCCAGGAGCAAAGCCCAGGTGTGAGCAGCAGGCAGGTGCAAACCCAGGGCTCCCCACCTGGCTCCTGTGGATCAGGGTCCACAGACTGCAGATGCTTCTCTAGCCCATGTGATGTGGGCCAGTGCGGGGCGGCCTCCCGCTGCAACAAGCACCAGCAGGTGGGCAGGTGGCCCCAGATGTCTGTTGGGCTTCAGAGGGGGTCTTGGGTCTTGGTGCTGGAGTCCCTCCAGGAGTCAGGAATTCTCAGCGGGGGTCCGAAGCACTGGCACAGGAGTCCCTCTGATGACTAGGACTTCTCGGCCACTCAGGTGACCGCAGAGCCCCACAAGGCTTTTTTCTCCAAGCCCAGCCATGATTGCCAGAAATAGCAGCCCCTTAGAGCTGTAAGCAGAATGGACCCACACATTAGACCGACTGGGTTCAAATCCTTGTTCTGCCACTAACTTACTGTGTGACTTGGGCAGATAACAGACCATCTCACTCACCTTTACCATGAGACTGTGGGCTTTGTGAAGGCAGGAGGCTGTTTGATTTTCCTCTATTGCTTCAGTAACCACTGTAGGACCTGGCACTGTGTTCTATGAATGAATGAATAAATATGCATCCCAAGGTATTTGGTAAAGTAAATATTTTGTGGTCAAAAAAATATGAGAACCTTTAAATCAAAGGTTAAATGTGTGTGTGTGTGTGTGTGTGTGTGTGGTAGGGCTTCTCAGAACCTTTAATGATTCTTATATAGGGAATAAGATACACAGTATTTCTCAAATGCATTATATATATTTTTTCTTTTGGCAGAGAACCCTTGGCACTGGGGTTCCTGACAACATACTTTGGGAAACGTGGACTTAGATTCATGGTCAGAGCTCTGAGGAACGTTGTTTTTTGATGGTTTATGCCTCGATCCTCTTTTATACGTGATCTGAATGATCTAATGCAGTCACAGACGCTAATGCCAAGTGCTATTAGCACAGAGCAAAAGACTAAATTAAAATAATAACATTGGAGAAGAAAAACTGCTTTTCTAATCAGCTATTACAGTTTATCTTGAAACTGAGTGCTAACTTTCTTGGTGGCCAAAGCAAAAAGGGAAATGCAAGTAGGCTTCATGGTTTTTGATCGGCAGTTAAAAGGAGGGCCAAAAATTTCCTTCCTTCCTTCCTTCTTTCCTTCCTTCCACCCTTCCTCCCTCCCTCCCTCCCTCCTTTCTTTCCTTTCCTTTCCTTCCTTCCTTTCCTTCTTTCTTTTTTTCATTTCAGAGGTAGAGTTTAGTGATTCCTCAGTTGCATCCAACACCCAGTGCTCATTATGTCAAGTGCCCTCCTTAATGTCCATCACCCAGTTACCCCATCTCCCCACCCACTTCCCCTCCAACAACCCTCAGTTTGTTTCCTATAGTTCAGAGTCTCTTATGGTTTGCCTCCCTCTCTGATTTCGTCTTATTTTGGGAGGGCCGAATATTTTCTTTTTTTTTTTTTTAATTTTATTATGTTATGTTAGTCACCATACAATACATCATTAGTTTTTGAGAATATTTTCTGTGAACAAAGTTCTGTTTTCATTCATTTGTTTGTTCATTCATTCATTCACTCAACAATGTTTATTTGCCACCTAGCGTCTGCAAACCCAATGCTTGGCACCAGAGATACAGTGGTAGGCAAAGACATGCGCCTGCCCTCATGAAGGTTAGCCATAGGTTTTCTGAACAAGGATGCCAGCTCTTGATGTCTACTCTTTCTTGGAGCCCGTTGTGACTTCTCAGGCAGAATCCCCATGACTTGCTCTGGGGTTTCTCTTTTTTTCTCCACCTGTTTTGTATCAGGGTCACGGAAGGTGAGGACATCCTAGGTTCAGGGAACTCAGGACGTTGAGAGAGCCCAGACCTTGCGTTAGAATTTTCAGGAAAACCAATACGAGAAACTGTGCTGAGGCTAAGGAGGTGTTCCCCATTCTGGGAGTATCCCTGGGACCCTGGGCATCTTTTCCAGCTCCCAACCCTAGGAGCTTGGAATCTTATGATTTTGATTCTTTTTCCCACCCCTGTTCTTCACGTTCTGGTTCTTCAAAACTAGGTACATGGCAAATTCTCATGGGTTGATTTTTGGTGGTTGGGTAGATGGATGGACCCATGGATGAATATACAGATGAATGAATGTATTTGTGAAAGGCTGGATGACACGGGGTGGGGATACTTATTGGATAGTTGAAGGAATGGACAAGTTGAGGGTGGAGGGAGTGAGACCATTGAGTGAATATATGGACGGCAAGGTGCCTGGCTCTCAGTAAAGTTACATTAGTATAATTATTAAATTTTTTTTTATTGTGGTAAAAGACACATAATAACATTTACTGTCTTAACCATTTTTAAGTATACAGTTAGGGATTTTAAATACATTCTCATTTTTGTGCAGCCATCACTACCATATACTTGTAAGCTGGAAATTCTATAATCATTAAATCATTAAATCATAACTCTCCATTTTCCTCTCCCCTCAGCCCCTGGCACCCACCATTCTACTTTCTGTCTTTATGACTTGGACTACCCCAAGAAGTCATCCTACAGCACTTGTCTTTTTCTGTCTGGCTTATTTCACTGAACCAATGTCCTCAAGGTCCATCCATGTTGTAGCAGGTGTCAGAATGGCCTTCCTTTTTAAGGCTAAATCATATTCCATTGTATGTATGGACCCTATTTTGCTTATTTATTCATTTGTCAATGGACACTTGGGTTGCTTCCACCTCTTGGCTATCATGGATAATGCTGCTATGAACATAGGTGGACAAATATTTCTTTGAGACCCTGCTTTCAATTCTCTTGGGTATGTACCCAGAAGAGGAATTCCTGGATTATAGGAAATTCTATTTTTAATTTTTTGGGGGAACCATCATACTGTTTTCCACAATGGCTGTGCCATTTTACATTCCCACCCACAGTGCATGAGGGTTCTGATTTCTTCACTTCCCGGCCAACACCTGCTATTTTCTGTCTTGTTCTGATGGTAGCCATCTGAATAGATGTGAGGTGGTATCTCATTGTAGTTTTGGTTTGCATTTCCATAATGATCAGTGATGTTGACCATCCTGTCTGCTTATGGACCTATTCCAGCTCTGTGACCATTTTGGAACTGGGTTGTTTGTTTTTTTTGTTGCTGAGTTGTAGGAGTTCTCTGTATGTTCTGGGATATTAATCCCTTACCAGACATATGATTTGCAAATATTTTCTCCCATTCTGTGGGTTATCTTTTTACTTTAAGGGCAGTATCTTTTGATGCACAAAATTTAAGATTTTTTATGGAGCCCAATTTGTCTATTTCCTCATTTGTTACTTGTAGGCACAATATTATTTTTAAAAATGAATCTATCAGTGACTGGACAGTTAGATGGATGAGTATGTGGGCAGTAGATGTATAGATGACTCTAATTGGTTGGGGGATAGATGGATGTTTGAATGAGTGGATGGATGGACAAATAAGATGGTGGATGGGTAGTTGAGTGGATAAATGGATAGATGGTGAGTTGTTTGAATAGGTGGTTAGAGGGATGAATAAATGGACAGTTGAGTGAGTGGACAGGTGAATAGATCACCTTATGAATGTATGGGTAGGTGGATGGTTGGGCAGATGGGCAGATGCAAAATTCTGGCCACATGTTGAGGAGATCTTGGGACACAACCTTGGCACAGTTCAGATGAATAGTGGCTTATTTTCTGACCCCAACTTGGCTCAGTTTAACTCCATGGACACATTTTCTTTCTTTCTAGGTTTAGCCTTCTTTCTAACTCCCTCTGAATCTCCAAGGATCTTACCCTGGAACTCAGATTGAACTGAAACCTTGGCTTGTCAGCTGATCTTCTCAGTGGTAAGAACCCTGGGGGAAGGAGCCTGCATCCTCCGAGAGAATAGGGTGCCCTACTAGCTCTCCATAAAGACTGTGGTCTGTTCTTAAGTTTTTTCCAGCCATGTGGCCTCTCTGGCAGCCTCCCCAACTACTCCGCCAGGCGCCAAACCATCCCACCAGCTTCCCTTTCCACTACACCCCCCTCTGCCTCCATCCTGGTTTCCAGTGGGGCTCCCACTCCACCTGTGCCCTCCCCCATCAGTGACGGTGGGGTCTCAGGATAAATTAGAGAGACAGTCATCCAGGTCAGCCTCCTGCCTCCTGTCCAAGACTTCTCTCCTGTTCCCCAGGACCCCCAGGCAGCCATGGACGTGGGTCTCTCGGGCCTCCCAGTTGTATCTCAGGGTCGCAGCAAGACCCTGAGGGGCAGGGGCCCAGTTGTGCGGCGGCAGCGGGAGTTCATGCCCGAAGAGAAGAAGGACAAGGTTTACTGGGAGAAGCGGAGGAAGAACAACGAAGCGGCCAAGAAATCCCGGGAGAAGCGGCGTCTCAACGACGCGGCCCTCGAAGGCAGGCTGGCCACGCTGCTGGAGGAGAATGCTCTGCTCAGGGCTGAGCTGTGGGCACTCAGGCATCGCTTTGGCCTTCTGCCCTCCGTCGCTGGCTCCCGGACCCTGCCCCTGCAGGCGCTGCTGTGGGAGCCCCCCTGGACTGGAGACCCCCGCCCTAGGGCCCAGCCACTCCCCTCCCTCCCTGGCTCCCATGGCTGCCTTTTGAGGCCATGCGCTCTGGACACTGGGGTTCCAGGATGCCGGGGCTGCCTGGTGGCTCACAAGTGGACTGGTCTGGCCGCTTCCCCCAGGTGCCCCCAGGACCCTGTTCCCCCCACCCCCAAGAGAATGGACATGGCCTTGCAGGCTGCCCTCCCAGCTGCCTTCTTCAGCTGTCACCTCCTGGATGGGCATGGGGGGACCAGACCGGAGCTCAGGCCCTTCTGGGGGCTGTGGTCACCCATGGCCCCTGGTTACCAGGCCTCTGGGCCCTCAGATGTGTTGCTGACACCCACTGCTGAGCCAATGGAGCTGCCTCCTGGGATGGCCTATCCTGTCCCAGGGAACAATCTTGAGGGTCTTACTCAGCCCTCCCTGCCCCACAAACTGCGCGTCAAGTCCCAAGCCTTGGGCAGAGGATCTCCAGGGTGGGGGGATGGCCGGGGCCCCCTCTGAGGGTTTCCCCTGGGCAGGGCCAGGCCTGCAAGGCGGTGTTGGGACTGAGCATGGGTGTGTCTGGGGAAGATGAGTGGCTTGCCCCTGACTCAGCTCCCAGGCTGGGCAAGGGCCTTGGAGGGGTCCACTTCTCAGTGTTCAGGCCTCTGGGAGGAGGGGATGGGGTTTCATCTTGGATCATACCCTGGTTCCCATCCTGCCTAAAATATGTGTTTTGGGTAGTCCCTTTTTCCTCCCTCCCTCCTTTCCTTCCTTTCTTCCATCTTCTCTTCCTCCTTCCTCCCTCCCTGACTTTCATCCATCTATCCTTCTTTCCTTCATTCATTCATTTAATCACTCATTCGTGTGCTCATCTGTTCCTTTGGTCATCCATCCATC
The DNA here is from genome assembly GCF_004348235.1 of Phoca vitulina. Classification (NCBI taxonomy): domain Eukaryota; kingdom Metazoa; phylum Chordata; class Mammalia; order Carnivora; family Phocidae; genus Phoca; species Phoca vitulina. The sequence goes on along the minus strand of NW_022589784.1, from coordinate 5,142,403 downwards.
CATCCATCCATCCATCCATCCATTCATTCATTCTCTCACCCATTTACTTTCACAATTTACCTGCCCCCTTGCCCACCCACTCATGATCTTTGGACCTCCTTCTGTGCTCAGCTTAGTGACAAGTGTGAAGAAACTCTCCTGGCTTTGCAGTTCCTATTCTGGAGGTAGTGGTGGGGGTTTGGGGATAGACATACTGAGGGTCCTGCTGAAGGAGGAGGCAATGTCTCAGGGTGTCTGAATCCTTGTGTCTTGGGCTCTCCTAGGGGGCTCGCTTACCCCCTTGTTTGGGAGTCAGTGTCACCCAGTTCAGATGGCTTCCTCTGTGTCTTGGGTCAGGGTCTTGAACCACAGGAACAGGTCAGCAATATTGGGAGTGGGGTGGGAGTGGGAGTCCATTTCTTCTCTCTCTCTGGCTGCCCACAGCCCCCGAGGCCGTCTCAGGCCCAGCACACACACTCCCGGGTGGACAGGAGAAGGGACCGCTGCAGAGAAGCTCCCCCAGGGACCCTGGAGCCCCAGAGCTCATCAAAGACCCTCCCTCCCCAGTTTCTCACTCAGGCACCACTTTTTAGGAAAAAAAAAAAAAATCAAAGTTTTTATTAGATTCTGGATGAAAAGCCCCCAACTTTGATTGTGGGGAGAACTGGGTAAGGGGGAGCACTCCTCTGGGCTGATGCAGTCTCTCAGCCCTGGCTGCCCCGGCCAGCTGGGTTATTGGGCCTCAGGCACACCCCCAGCAGCCCCTGAAGCTGGGCCGTTCTTGGTCACTCTGGGTTTATTGCAGTCACAAATGTGTGCCAGCCAGGAGCACTGCTCCTACTGGGCAGCATGGGGAACCCACACATCACTGCCCGGCCCCTCTCTACCTGCTCACTCCTTGGTTCTGGTTCCAGGCTGGGACTGGGCAAGGTCATCTCCCCCCCCCCCCCCCCCGCCATGCTCTGAGTGCTTGGCCTTCCAGTAGGAGCAGAGAACAAGGGCCCGGCTGGGCCTCCCATCCTGCTGGTCACAGCTGTAGCCAGGGGAGGCTTGGCCATCACAGGTGGGAGATATCCAATGCCTTTGGTTTGGGCTCAGAGACTCCTGTCTCCCAAGAGTGTCCTGGGGAGGCAGGAAGGAGGGCTTCCTGGAGGAAGAGGCTCTGGCCTGTTTCTCCCCAGCCAGTGCCCCTAGCTGGGAGGGCGGAGACTGGGGGTGCAGAGGAGCTGACCTCCAACACAAAGGTGCCACACAGCTGTGGCTAATCCTGCACAAAGGCCTTTAATGATGTTCTGGCTCTGACCAGAGGGATATTAAAAAATGCTTAAGGGAGAGGGAAGAAAGAGGTTGGGGTGGCTGTGTAGCACCCCACTGCGGGGGGATGTGGGTGACTTGGTGCTTGCTATTGACAGTGCCACCTGGTTGGGGTGTGAGGTGTCTGAGGTGTCTGGGACCAGCTTGCTCATGTCCTGTAGACACAAGAGCAGGGGCTGGTCACACTTGGGTCACTCAGGCCCCCTTTAAACTTCCAGCCCCAGTTGGAAAAGCCCAGAGATGAATCTGCCTAAAGCAAATCATAGACTTTCCACATTAGAAGGGACCCTCAGAGTCTCTTGATGGGTGCTCATCCAGTCTACTTGAATACCTCTAGGGATGGAGAACTCACTTCCTCTAAAACTCATCACCACTCCTTCTCTAGAGTCAAAATGTGCTTCCTGCACACTTCCACTCTGATCTTGTTCTAGCCACAGGGGGCCGCTCAGAACCCCCTCCCACTTCCCTCCCTCTGCTCAGAGGTAGCTGGCATGGTAGAAGCCTCTGTTTCCTCCTCTCCAAAGGAGAGACCACCACACACCCCTCAGATAATTTGAGAAGATTAAATCTCATTTATGGTGTGCATGGCACTTTATACATAGCAAGTGTCCAACAAATGTTAATTCCCCTCCCTTTTTGCCTTTTTAGAAAGCTCTCACGTTCCCAGCCCCAGAGTAGTACTCTCTTCAGGGGAAATATCCTCTCATTCTTTAAAATTCTTTCCTTTGTTTTGGTCTGGCTCTTTTTTTTTTTTGTCAGTGCTGTTTATATATGATGACTCTTGGAACTGAATATGAAACATTTCTTCATCCATCAAATACATATTTTTTTCAACAGATATATTTTTCAGCTCTCATATGTGTCACACAGAAACTGGATGAGAGAAATGATGCTCCAGACTGAAGAGTTTGCAAGGGGAAACGTGCATAAACATTTAGAACACCCTAGATCTCACACCTAGTGAGATCTTTTTGGTTATGAATGTGTGAAATTGCCTTCCTGCTTCAAGCATGTCTGACCCACGTAGAGTGTGTACAATACACATTGAGTGAAAGTTTCTGCCCGCTTGGTTGGTGATTGCTGGGGGCAGAGATCAAAGGAGTTGAAGATGCTGATTAGGACACGTTTCTCTGCCTTGTCTATCAAGGATTCACAGACACATCATGGCTGAACTCTGTGTTACCTGGATCCTTTCTACCTACTCAAATCATGGTTCACAGGCCAGCAGCCCAGCAACACCAGGGAGCCCGCTGGAAATGCAGACTCTCAGGCTCCTCCCAGAACAGCTGAATCAAACCTGCATTTTAATGCAATCCCCAGGAGACCCACATGCACATTAAAGTTTGAGAAGCATCAATCCAGAGCAGAGGTTGACAAATTTTCTTGTATGAGACCAGAGAATAAATACTTTTGGCTTTGTGGGTCAGACAGCCACTGTTGTGTCTACTCTGCCCTGTCTTTGTAGCATGAAAACAGCCATAGACAATATGTAAACGAGTGGGTGTAGCTGTGTTCTAATAAAACTTTATTTCCCAAAACAGGTGTGGCCAGATGTGCCCCGTTGGCCAGTTTGCTGATGGTGTATCCCTAGGAGTAGAACTGTGGATGCTAGGGGTGCTTGTCTTCAACCTTGATATTGCCAAAATGTTCTGCAGAGTGGCATTGCCAATTTGCAATTCCTTGCATGTAAAGGAAGTTTGTGTTCTGCCAACACTTGGTTTTGATGGGCAATTTGATTTTTGCCTATTTGGAGGGTGTAAAGTGGTTTAACCTACATTCCTCTGTTGAACATCTTTGCCAAAATCTATTGGCCACTTGGATTTCCTCTTCTATGAATTGCCTTGCTTCTATGATATTTACCTTTTTCTTACTGATTTCTCAGAGCTCTTCATATATTCCAGATCACATATGAACATCACAGACTTTTCACCTGACTTGTGTTTTCATTTTATTCCTCGTGTATTTTATTTCAACAAAAGTTGGAAAATGGGATGTATCCAAATTTATCAATCTTTTTTAATGGTTCGTACATTGTTTTGTCTTGCTGAAGAGCCCTTCCATGTCTCAAGGTCATAGACATAGTCTCTTAAAAGTTCCTATAAATGTTTTCAAGTTTTGCTTTTAACCAGCCTCTTTCTGTCTTTCTCTCATTCTGTTGCATGAAATGCCATTATTCAAACTTCCTTGATCAGAAGAATCACCTAGAGGTCCTTGTTTAGTTATAAATCCCCTGAATCAGACTCTCCAGGAGAGAGGCTTTGGAATATGCACTTTTTATTAGCACCTGGGTGATTCTTATAATAGACCAGTTTGGGAGAAGTTGGTGCAGCGGTGAGCAGATGGGTTTGGGAGCTGGGCAGCATCCCGTCCTGGCTGGGTGGCCTCATGCATATCATCAGGCCTCCCTTGTTTATCTGTAAATGGGGATTCCAAATATACTCACCCCACAGAAGCTTCTTATGGAGATTAAGTGAGAGGAAATACCTATGTGGCTTGGCACAGGGCCTTCCTCTGGGAACTGGATTGTTTATCCACATGGAGACCGTAATTAATCCTATTTCAGTTTTTGTTTTGGTCACCAGGGGCTTCGGGGCCAAACTTATGGCTCAACCATGACAACTGTTCATTCATTCATTCATTCATTCATTCTAAAAATTCATTTACTCAGGGCACCTGGGTAGCTCAGTTGGTTAAGTGTCCAACTGTTGATCTCAGCTCAGGTCTTGATCTCAGGGTTGTGAGTTCAAGCCCCACATTGGGCTCCATGCTGGGTGTGGAGCCTACTTGAAAAAAATTAATTTACTCACTTAGCAAATATTTCTTGATCATATATGATGTTTAAGGCACAGGAAAGAGCAGTGAACAAAACAATGTGGTTCCTGCGTCTGTGGTGCTAGCAGCCTAGTTGGGGAGACAGATAAATAAACAAGAAAAGTAGAATCCTTGGTGGTAAGTATCATGGAGAAAAAAGAGGCAGATGGGGCAGTGGGTGGGTTATAGTAATTGAAAAAGGGAGGTGAGGTCCCTTGTTTTGCCCAGAAGGTGACATTTGAGCAGAGGCTTGAAGGAATCATGCATGTATTGGAGAAAGGTCACTGCCTAAGCAAGAGAGAACAGTCCATGCAAAGGCCCTGGGGCAGGACTCTGCCTTATGAGTTGGAGAAACATGGAGGAGGCCTGTTGGGGTGAAGCAAGAGTGAGCGAGGGGAGAGAGGGAGGAGGTGAGGATGGGAGGTGAGGGGGCAGCTCATGCAGGGACTGTGGGCCGTGGCTTTTTCTGTAAGTGAGATGGGGGTGCCGGGGAGTTTCTGAGTGTATTTGTGCTGTAACTGTCCCTCCTCCCACCCCACTCCATCCTGTGGCATGTGAGGCTGAGTGAAAATAAATAAACCTACCACATAAGCGCAGGGGAGCTGGCTTACTGTCTGAGAAAGGGGGTGACCGACCACAGTGTCGGTGTGGTTTATCTCCCCACGGGCAGTCACATGCCGCCTTCCCTTGGAACCAGGGTGCTCATCCCATCCCTGTTTCTGACCCTCTCTGAGACCTGAGGGGAGGGCAGGTAAAGCTGCTCCATGAGGAGGAATCATGCTGCCTTCCACTATCACCCCTTTGGACAAACATGGGAGGACAGGCCGTCAGGCGCGTGTGGGGGACACCAGAAAGGCGAAGGGCCGCTGAGATGGGGGAGGTCAGCGAGGAAGTGACCAGGAATACCTGAGCTCAGGTAAATCAGAAGACATGGGCATAATCCAGAGATAAGGTGGCTCTGGCTGGCGACAGTGGGGAGGACAGCCGTGCAAGGCTGGGAGGTGAGAAGGAGGTAGAGGTTTACACCGGCCCCACGATGACCATGATCCCAGGAGTCTGTCACCCAGGACAAGTGGGCTCATTTCCTGGCCACCTTGAATTTTGTCTCGCCTGCCCTCTGCAAAAGGCTTCATTTTTATTATCCTCATTAACAGATGAGGAAACTGAGGCTTGGAGCAGTTACGCACCTTGCCTAACGTCGTGCATGTTTCTTTTCCATAAAGTCCTTTTCTGCCTCAGACCTCGGCACTTGCTGTTTCCTCTGCTATAATGCTTTTCCCTGAGTCTTTGAATGATTCTCCTTTCCCATCTTCAGGTCTTTGCTCAAGCGCTACTTTCTCAGGAAAGGCTTTCCCTGAACACCTGCTCTAGTAATATGCCTCTGGTTATTTACACTGACCCTGCACATGGTAGGTGCTCAATGCATATTTGTTGAATGAATAAACGACAGTTGATTCTCCTAGTGACAGCTTAGACTGCAGGTAAATCCCATGTCACCAGGTGTGATAACCTGTCCCTGCCTGGAGGACAAAGGCAGCGTGGGGACGGGGAGCCTCTCGGTGTGTTCACCGCAGGATCCCTGGTATTTGGGAAGGGGCCTGTCACACAATCGGTGGATGATAAATACTGTGAATCAAGGTTTGACAAGGAAACAGGGGTCATGCTATGGAGCAGAGGGAGACAAGGAAGAAGGAGAATGTCACATGGCTCATTCATTCATTCATTCATTCAGGACTTTCCAGAGAATGAAACCAATTCCTTGCCTTTTGGCGTGGCGCCTGCCCTTTTGAGAAGGAGATGGACAAACTCTGAGTGAATGAGTATGAAGGAGATGGACAGGTTATGTCAGATGCCGCTGGGGGCTGTGAGCTGAGAGCAGGAGGTGGGGGCAGTCAGGGACTTGGGGGGCGGTCAGGGAAGCTGCCTCGGAGGATATCTGAACTGAGTTCTGGAAAACATGAGTGAGAGGAGCCAGTCCCCAAAGGCCACATGTTGTGTGATTCCCTTCATACGAAATATCCAGAAGACGGAGGGCAGTTGGAGGCCGTGAGGGGCTGGGAGTGGAGAGCTGGTGGAGGCTGTGCCCTGGGTACCGCGTTTCCTTTGGGGCGATAAAAATGTTAGGTGGTGGTTGCACAACCCTGTGACTGCACCAGGTGCCACTGAATTGGTCACTGTAAGATGGTGAATTTTATGTTGTGTGAATATCACCCCAATTTAAAACAGTGCCCGCGAGCCTGCCATGTCCAGAGGATGCAGGACGGAAGACATACGGGCATCTGGGAACTGGGAGGGCAGAGAGAGACCAGGGACCCATGCAGCATGCAGAGGGGATGTAGGAGGAGGTGCCCTCAACAGACACCAGCCTGGACACGTGGCCCTCAGAGGGCTGGGGGGAGGCAACCCTGCCGCCCCAGCCTTGTGGGGTGCTTGGGTGACCGGGGTGAAATGCCTGGGCCTGCCTGGGGGGGATGACTCACATTCACACACTCCGGCCCGACTGTGCACGTGTGTGCTCGGGACCTGAGTGTAGCACACGCATGCACACTTGGGCTAGAGCCTGGGTGTGTAGGGGTCCCCTCAAATCTCCGCATATGTGGCAGGAGGTGGGGTGGGCTGAAGGCTCAAAGATAGGGGAGGAGGGAGGAGAGTGGGGCCCCCTCCCATGTGGCCACAGGTGTGGGCCCCCCATCGCCCCCTCTCTCCCCACTGCTGTGGGCCCTGGGGGCTCCCCCAGCCTCCTCTCCCCTCCCTCTACTGTAAATTCTGAGAAATCCTGTCCGTGGTTTGGCCTGGCTCCTCCCCCGCCCTCTAGCAGGGCTGTCCTGGCCACTGTCTTCCTGTCTTGGGACTGGGTGGGGGCTGGTGATGGGGGCAAAGACTAGAAGAAACTGCCCCCTCCAAGCCCGGGTCCTCAGAAAGAGGGGAGAGGGCTCTGCACTGCTTCTGAGGCCTCACGTTGCCTCTCTGGGCCTCAGTTTCCCCTTCCATAGAATGGAGATGAGAGTTCTTACCGCAGAGGGAGGAGTGAAGGAGGCAACCCCTGATAGTGGTTAGAGCACTGTCTGGCAGGTAGGGGGCCTGATACATGCTAGCTGCTATTATTATCCACTTCCGGCATCTTACTTTCCCTGCTCCAGCCTCTGCACTTTTACCCTCTCTGTTCCCCCACCCAGAATGCCCTCACTCCTGTCCCCGTGTTCAAACCCAGGGGTCATTTGAATCCCAGTTCCACAGGAAACAGAGAGCAGTGGGACCAGCTGGGGCTGGGAGGCAGGGAACCTGGGTTCGAATCCTGGTTCTGCCGTGGATGTGCTGGTTGGCCTCTGATGGGTCACTGCATGGCCCTGTGCCTCAGTTTCCCCAGTCCAATGCTCTGTGTTTCTAAGCCTTCCTGATGAACGACCTTCCTGGGAACCCTCACTCTGCACCCTCCATCCCCAGCTTACTCTACTCCTTCAGATGCTGAGCCACCTTCCTTGACTGTTATAGCCACAAACTACGACACTCTTGGAGGTTTTGGGACCTCCAGAGAACTGCCTCTAACTCATGCTCTGCCCGTTCATCTCCTAAAATGCAGCTTGAATCTGCCGACTTCCCAACTTGGCCACCAGCTCACACCTCCTCAGGTGGCCCTGATGTGTCACGTCCCTGCTCTCAGTCCGCCCATGGCTCCCTATGGCTCCTAGAAAGAAAATCCAAAGCCTTCTATGCAACTGTGAATGAAACACAAATATGAGTTTGGGCAGGAGAGCCTTTATTCAAAAGGTCAGGGGAGAGGAAAGGGAGTGAGCACTCGGACCACGAGGTCTGCAAGCCTCTCAAGACTCAGGCACAAGGCAGTTTTCTTTTATAGAGAGGACTGAATAAGACTGGCAAGAGCCAGGGTTGGGGAGGTGGGATGTAAAGACAGTGTGATGGGAAAGCGGATCAGAGGGTGTCCCCCTGGGGCCGGCCTGTTCTCTGGAGAGGCCCTGGGGAAAGGAAAGGAGCTGAACCAAAATTTGGTTAAAAAGCATTGTGTTCTCATGGATCACAGGGGACAAGCACTTCGGCTGATCACTTCTGAGGCAAAGTAGGAATTTGGAGGGTCTCCATCTGGCCTTGTGATAGGTAACCAAGGAAGTTTGCATTGGGATTCTCCAGAGAGACAGGAACAGTAGGATGCAATAGGATGTTGTATGTATGTATGTGTCTGTCTGTGGTTCTATTGTCCTATCTCTCCAAAAATCTATAGTTAGATATCTATCTCTACATATATTTGTAATCTATATAATATTTATATACTACACATATCTAGAGATCTATAGAGATATATCTAGATCTACAGATATTTACAGGTATCTTTATACATTATATGTCTTTAATGTCTATGTGTGTGTGTATATATATATTTTATCTATTAGATATCTATAAGTAGATATAGATAGATATACGTATGCCAGGCTACAGATGACTATCTAGATAGATCTATAGACAGATAAACATCTATATCTATGTCTGTCTATCTAGAGATATATCTATAGCCTGGTATATACCTTTATTATAAGGAATTAGTTTATGTGATTATGGAGGCTCTCAAGACTTGAGAAGTGCAGGGTGAATCAGCAGGCTTGAGACCCAGGAGGAGCTAGGTCTCAGTTCAAGTCCGAAGGCTAAAACAAAGCCAGTAAGCCAGTCTGAGGGCTATCATGCAGGTGGAATTCTCTCTTATTCTGAGGACGGTCATTGTTTTGTTCTATTCAGACCCTCAGCTGATTGGATGAGGCCCACCCACATTCGGGAGGGCAATCTGCTTTACTCAGTCTACTGATTTAAATGTTGATCTCATCCCAAAACACCTTCACCCTCACAGACACACCCGGAATAATGTTTGGCCATATCTGGGCACCCTGTGGCCAGGCCAAGTTGGCACATAAAACTAACCATCACAGGGAGCATCTGGGAGTCTAGTCTAAGTCATACGGGAGGGTGTTCCTTGCAGTAAGCAGTTTCCCAGAACACAAAGGGTGGGGGGATTCCCTAAACTTCTCTGTTTTCTAAGATCACAAAGCTTGGGTAAAGTTCAATATTGTCACAGCCCATAAGGCCCTCATCACACGCCCCATCCCCTCCCTGCTCTCACCTCCTCCCCTCTCCCCCTCAGTCGCTCTACTGGGTTCCTCAAACACACCAAGCTGGTCCTGCCTCCAGGCCTTTACCCTCGTGGTTCCCTCAGCCTGGAATGCTCTTCTCTCATCTTTTCAGATCCTCTGTGATCACCAGTCACATCGCCCTGTTGCATTTTCTTCAGGGCATTTTTCACGATCTGAAATTCTTTCTGTTTGCATTTATTGTCTTTTTCTTCTTTCTTCTTTCTGCTGGGCAGAAAGTTCTGAAATCACCAGCAGGTAAGTGTTGGTTGAGAACCTACTGCATGCCAGTTCCAGTTACTTCCTGAAAGTCATAGTCTGCTGGGAGAGGCCAACACAGGTTGGGTCACACATGCAGATAGAATGTATAAGCCTGATAAATGTTAGGTCAGACTGAAGCCTGATGCTGGTGGGCTTGACCCACCTGGGTGGTGACACAGTGTTTCCCAGAGGTGAGATCTGAAGCAGGGATAGGCATCAACTAAAGAAAGAAGAGGAAAGACAGTGTTCTGGGTGGAGGGGACAGCTCGTGCAAAGGCCCTGAGGTGGGTGGGAAAGTGCTGAGGCATGCAGGAATAGAATGCACTGGGGAGTGCAGTGAGGAGCCCTGAGGGGTTAGCAGGGCTTTGGTCCAACTGTCAGTGGGGTTCTGGGAAAATCCTTTAGCTCTAGGGCTATGGGGAACCAGCAAAGAATACTGAGCAGGAGAGGGGCATGATTAGATTTGCTTCTGGCAGAAGAGATTCCTGAGGTTCGAGGTAGGGGGGCAGACTGGAAGGGGAAGGTGGGAATACTGGGTGCCCATGGAGAGGAGGGGGTAGCAACCTGGCCTATGTGGAAGGCATGGGGCTGGGGAGAAGGGAGTGGAGAGCAAGGCCCAGGAGGTAAGATGAGCCCCCTTTGGGGTAACTGCCAACCAGCTGGGCCAGCTGCACCTTTTCCACTCACTGCCCAGTGGCTTGGTTAGCCAGGCATCAGTTGGGTTTTGGGGAAATCAATTAGCAACTTATCTTGAACCCTGTCGCCCAGCCCAGTGCTCCTTCCCTTTTCTTCCCCACATCTGGCAGTCCCATCTGTCCGTGCAAAGTTTCAGGACGCCCCAGGTGACAGCTGAGGGTGAGGGGATAGGTGTGAGTGTGTACAAAAGGTTCTGCTCAAGCCCAGAAATCCCTGTCTGTCGGGAATTATACTTTTCCTCCCCCAGGGCTGGATTTAATTCTTCTGTTCCAGGGTGAGGGTGGGCCCAGCAGCTGCAGGTGCCCCACTGTGGGTGGGGCAGTGGTGTGGGTGATTTCCTGATTTCCGTGGGAAGCAGGTTCTGTGGCCGTGGTCTTGAGGAGCCTGATCTTCCGGTCTCTCCTTCCTGGGCCAGTCTCATGCAAGCAAACAGTCTCAGCCCCTTACCATCTCCCCGGTGTCTCTGTCCATAAAGCTGGGATTAGGGCATGGTAAGTGAAGCATTCCTCTGAGCAAAATTTAAGGGGGCACCCAAAATCTCAGGGATCAAAGTACATAATGTTTCTTATTTTAATTGACATATGTTTGACATATAACATTGTGTAAATTTAAGGCATACCACATTTGATACATTTTTATATTGCAATATGATTGTGGTTGTAGCCCTAATTAACACCTCCCTTTGGTTCCATAATGATCATATCTTTTCGGTGGTTTTCTAGTCCCTCAGCAAGTGTGATGATTATGATACAATGTTGCTCTCTGTATTCACAGTGCTGCGTGCTAAATCCCTAGGGCTTATAAGGTAAATCATCCGTTCAAAGCAGTGTTTTACATTAAGAGCATCTCCCGTACCCTAAGGTTCACCTTTTGAAAATGTACAGTTCAGTGGCAGTTAGTACATTCCCAGGGCTGTGCAACCATCACCACTATCTAGTTCCAGAACATTCCATCACCCCAAAATGAACCGGAATCCTTAAGTCACTCCCCATTCCTCCCTCCTCCAGGCCCTGGCATCAATGCAATTTTTAAAAAAGATTTTATTTATTTATTTTATTTGAGAGAGAGAGAGAGAGAACGAGAGAGAGAGGGAGAGTGGCCAAGCTGGGGGAGGGGCAGAGGGAGAGGGGGGAGAATCTCAAGCAGACTCTGTGCCGAGTGTGGAGCCTGGCACGGGGCTCAATCCCATAACCCTGAGATCATGACCTGAGTTGAAACCAAGAGGCGACGCTTAACCGACTGAGCCACCCAGGTGCCCCTCAATGCAATATTAAAAAAAAAATCAAAATTCATGCAAAATAAGTCCCCTGATGAACAAAACTATCACATTTTAAAACACAGACAAGGATTGATGGTGCCCTTTGGCTCTGTGTCCCTCTCCTGCCTCACCCTAATCCCACCCCGTCTGTGCTTTGCCTGGTGGGCTGACCCCACCTCCTCCAAATACGTCCTCCCCTGGGTCCCCCAAAGAACAGAGGGTCTGGACCTGGGGTGAAGCCCTGGCAGTGACTGGGTGGATCCTCTATTTTTTTTTTTTTAAGATTTTATTTATTTATTTGACAGAGAGATAGTGAGAGCAGGAACACAAGCAGGGGGAGTGGGAGAAGGAGAAGCAGGCCTCCCGCCAAGCAGGGAGCCTGATGCCCGCTTGATGTGGGGCTCGATCCCAGGACCCCAGGATCACAACCCAAGCAGAAGGCAGATGCCTGACGACTGAGTGGGTGGATCCTCATTTTGTTCAAACCCGTGGAGGAGGGTCTCTAGGTCCTCGGTGGCCCGCTGGCTGGCTGGCTGGAGGACTTGTGGTCTATCTTTGGAACACTCTAGTTGAAACGGCAGCCATCTATTTGGCCCCTACTGTGTACTGAGCATGTTAAGTTCATTTTATGCACTACTCGAAGTGGTTTTAAGAAATTATTTTTATGGAGGCATTCACACTGTAGAACATTCTAATGATACATTAATAACTAGAGTAAATGTGAAACACCCCCACTGCCTGCAGCCCCAAAGACAACGGCAATTTCAGTGGTGTCCTTCCACACTTCCTAGAGCACCTGTGTCATGCTTAATCCTTATAAAGCTCCCCCCTGAAGTGAGCACTGATATCACCCTCATTTTACAGGTGTGTTGAGTGAGGCTCAGAAACGTCAGGTCACTTGTCCATGGTCATTTAGCATGTGAGGAGGCATGACTGGAATTCATGTCTGTCTGACTCCGATGCCAGAGAATGAGAGGGAGGGGCCCCTACGTAGGATTCCTGTAAGCTCATCTGAAATCCTGGCTCATTCATTCAGTCAATCAACAGACATTTCCTGGACTCGATTGAAAGCTGGGTGCATGACACACGCGGGGCCTGGAACTCATGGCCCCAGGGGGTGACGCCATCTATCAATAAGGATCAAACAAATCAGATGATCATCGCTGGTGCTGCCTGGGTGGATACCAGAGGAACTTAAAGGAAATATTCATATTTAACAAAAAACAGAATCACATGATTCAAAATTCTAAAACTTCAAAAGGGTGGGCAGTGGGAAGTCCCCTTCTGGTCTTGATGCCAGGTTACCCTCTCATAAGCATCAACCCTCAGTGGAGGTGATATTGCCCCCAAGGGGGTAAAAATTAGTTGGAGGTGTGTGTGGGGAAAATGTGTTTTCATGTATAAGGCACAGAAACACATAGAAATACAAACAGATACACAGTTGATCTGTGCTGTTAAACTTTCATGGGAGACAGGCAGGAAAAAATGTCTAAAAGTGATTGCCCCTTAGGATGGGACATTGGGAAAGTCTTTTCTAGAAGCAACCACCATTCAGTTTCCTTGTGAAATCTTCCAGAGATGTTCTGCGTGTTTTCAAACAAATCTCTACATACTCATTTATTCCTGTTTTTTTTTTTTTCCATAAATGGTAGTAACATAGCCTTTGGGCCTTTTTTTTAAACTCAAAATATATGTTGGTAATCACCTCATGTCAATGAACACAGCTTGCTGGGGTTCCTTTTTGAAAGCTGTGCAGTATTCCTCTATGTTCGAGGGTGATTTATTTAACCTGTTCTGGATGGTCACGCAGTATCAGAAACACAGAATGTTGTTTCCCACGTTTTGCCACCATTAAGTGCTGCAGTACACAAGGGATAAGTGCATTTACGTCATTTTGCACATGAGTGATTGTATCTGAAGGAGAAATTCTTGGAAGTGCCATAGTGGGGCCAGAAGGTGTGGGCATTTGTCATTTAAGTAGTTACTGAGACTCGTCCTGCATTGGGGTTGTGCCAGCTTCCTTCCTCATCATCAAGGTAAGAGAATGCCAGTTTCCCCACAGCCTCGCCAATGTGGGTGTTATCAAGCCTTTTGATCTTTGCCAATCTGATGGGTTAAAAATGGTATCACAGTATAGTTTTCATGTTCATTTTCCTTATGAGACTGTGTATCTGTTCTTGGGTCAAAGAACCATTTGTCTTTCTTTCTCTGTGAGCTTAAGGTTCATATCCTTTGCTAACTGTTGTAGTATTTTTCTTATTGATTCTTTCCAAGAGCTCTTTACATATTATGGACATGTTCCCTCTGTGTTATGAGTTGCAGCTTTCTCAATTTGTTATTTAAAAATTATGTATTATTTGTTTTTCTAAAAAATTGTCATTTGTCTTGACTTTGTTCAGGGTGATTTTTACTTTGCAGATTTTTTTTTTTTTGATGTTTATATGAAGTCAACTGCTTTGATCATTCCTTTTATGGCTTCTGGGCTTTGTGTCATACTGAGAAAGGGGCTACCTTCGATAAGATAGGAAGTGAGAAGGAGCACTCTGAGTACAGGGAATAGCAAGTGCAAAAGTCCTGAGGAAGGAAGGGGACTTGGCATGTATCTTGATGCATATGTAGTGAAAGACCAATTTATTTTAAGGAATTGGCCACGGGATTGTGGAGGTTGACACAAAATCTGTAGAGTAGGCTGGAAGGTTGGAGACCCAGGAAGAGTTGCAGTTTTAACCTGAAGGTAGTCTGCTGGCAAAATCCCTTCTTTCTTGGGGGGAGGTTAATTTTTGTTCTCTTAAGGCTTTCAACTGATTAGATGAGGCCCACCCACACTATGAGGGGGTAATGTTTTACTCAAAGTCTATTGATTTAAATCTTAATCTCATCTAAAAAATACCTCCACTGGGGCGCCTGGGTGGCTCATTTGGTTAAGCATCTGACTCTTGATTTTGGCTCAGGTCATGATCTCAGGGTTGGGGAATAGAGACCTTCATCAGGCTCTGCTCTCAGTGTGGAATCTGCTTCAGATTCTCTCTCCCACCCCTCTCTCAAATAAATAAATAAATCTTTAAAAAATACCTTCACAGCAACATCTAGAATGGTGTTTAATCAAACATCTGGGTACCTTTGCCTAGCCAAGTTGACACACAAAATTAACCATCACAAGTCCAACTCGTGTCACCTTGGTACATACATATCTCCTTAAACCCTACTTTTGTAGTACATGATATGGAGTCCCTGCTCCTTGTATTGCTCTCACAGGACCCAGGACAGGAATGTGCAGCGTGTGCCAGGATGGGGTCCCTGATCCACATGGAAGAGCAGACTCCAGGGATGTGCGTGGGCACGGGGAGGGGTCTCTGGTGCTCTCAGTGCTCCACTGGGAGTTGAGGGGGGGGCAGGCAGAGAGTGCAGAGGTTTACCTACAACTCCAGGGAGGAGGTGAGATTTCTAACAATAGGCTTGAGGTAGTGGGCTCCTTATCCCCGGGAGTGTGCAAAAGGGAGAGGCACATGTCACAAGGGTTGTAGAGAGAATTTCTGCATCAGGGAAGGTTTGGAGTTGGGGGACCTGTCTGATCTAAATGAGAGTCCACCCAGCAGCCCAGAAGTGGTGGGGGTTTCTGCATCCTCTTCACTTCCTGTAGCAACACAGAGCCAGCCTGTCCCACATCCCTTCTATGAGTGTGGCTGGCAGTGCCCTGACACCACTGTGTGGGGTGGGTCTCACTTGAGGTCTGGGGAGGACTGCTTTGCTACAGTCTTTGAGGTTCTAAGTGTGATGCCATTTGCAGTGCCTTGAGCTTGGAGGTGGTGCCTCCTTGTGGGAAGAATGAGAAGTTTCGCCTCACTACCTGTAACCTCCTGGGGGTTCTTGCCTAGGCTACAGATTGAGGCTGCCTGCCTGGTGAGGAGGTGAGGCAAGGGGGTTCAACACCGAATGTTTGTGATCTGGAATCCTGGCCTGACTAGGGGGCTGTCCCCCCAGCTGAGGACCACTCACTGGCCAGGAATGGGACCGGAGCTCCTGCCTAATCCCCAGGACACCGTGGGACACGGTGGGTCGGGCTAACCAGGGCCCTCGTTCACCCACATTATCTGATGGCAGATGTGGGGGTGGGGGTGGGGGTGGAGAGGGGGTGGTGGTCTCAGTACTCCACAAATAAATGAATTTCCACTCCTGAAAATGCCTGCACAAGAAGAGTGCTGGCCGGTGAGTCAGGTGGAGGAGGGAGGGAACAAGGGATGGGGGAGAAACGGGGGGGGGGGGGGGGGGAGAGAGAGAGAGAGAGAGAGAGAATGAATCCAAGTGAGCAAATAAAAACCAAAATAAGAGTCAGAGAGACTCAGGGAGACAGAGACAGAGAAGCTCAGCAAATACTGACTGATTGGATGTATGAATGAATGTTTCCTTGGACTGAGGGAGACGAGGACCCAGTGTGGACATGGATGAGCTCGGGCAGCTTGTGCTTATTTTGTTGATAAGCTGGGAGGATGTGTCCAGGCTGCAGGCTGGGGTTCTTGACATTCTTTAGGTTGTGCTGGATGGTGTGAGGCAGAGGGTCCTGCCTCCAGCAGGGGCTCAGGGTAGCCAAGGACGAGGTTGGAGGGAGGAGGGAGGACCCAGGATGCCGTGTGGGGAGAATGCCCAGCCTCCGTGGGAGGACAGCCCGGGACAGTTGGTCCCTGGGGACCTGTGTGGGGGGCAGGAGGGAGCCAGTGTCCAGGTGGAGCCCCCATCTGGGGTATCTGCCCCAGGGTCATGGTAGGCTGGGCAGCCCTCAGGAATGTCACTGGCTATTGGTGCCTCAACTAATGGGATGGGGCCCTGGGGGGCTGGTTGTGGGGGTGGGTTTCTGGGGAATCTGAAAACCCTGAGGTAGAATGTCCTGGGTGTCCATCATGGGGCAACCCTAGGAGAGTGTCTTTGGGAAGGGAGTTGGGGGGGTCAGAACACAGGAGAGGGCCTAGGGCATTAGTGGGGTAATCATGGGATGGTCCTGGGGACTGGAACCTTCCTAGGAGGATTTGAAGGGCTGAGGAAAGGGGATAGGAGGTGCATTGTAAGGCAGGCCATGTGGGAGACACAGAGCAAGGAGGTGAGCTGAGAGCAGTGAGGCTGACCTGGGGGTCTGGGGATTCAGAACATACTGTTCTTTGAGGGGGTATGGATGGGGAGGTGGGTGTGGGATGGAAGGAATGAATCTTGGAGAATAAATTATGCAGGGAGGGCAGAGTTATGGGGGAGGGTGGAATTTGGGGGATGGGCTTTGGACACTGGAGGATCCTTTAGTGGGCCATTGTAGGGGAGACCGTTGAGGATCAGAACATCAGTCTTTGTGGTGGGTATGGAGTTTTGGCCCTTGTGGGGGGATGCTCAGAACATCAGGGTATAGGAGAATTTTGGATAATCAGACGGGGAAACTGCTGAGGGGGTGGATTTGGGGTGCTTGAACTAGGGGTGTCTTGGCAAGTGGCTCTTGGGGGTATTTTGGGGGGATAAGAAGTGGGAGAAGATTCTGAGGGTGCACTTAGGGGTTGGAACACTCATGGAAAGGTTCTCGGAGTTGGGAGTTGGAGCACCTGGTGCAGCTTCCTTGGGGAGGAACAGGTCATGGAGATGAGTCAGGGGTCCTTGAGGGACATAGGGAGTGAATTGGGGGCTTAGAGCCTAGAGGAAACTTGGGGGAGGTTTATAGCAAAAGCAATAGATCATTGGGGTGAGATTAGGGGATGAGAATCTGGGGATGTCTTTGGGGTGGCCTTGGCAAGCGGTCCCAGCCCAAGAGTGCTTTTGGGGAGGGATCATGGGAGGTGGGCTTGACAGGGTCAGGACAAGGTGGTGGGTTGTGGGTTGATCATGGGGAAGGTGGGTTTCGGGAGTCGGAGCTGGGTGTCTCTGGGGTTGGATCCGTGGGAGGTGAGTTAGGGCAGGGCAGAACCACGATGTCTGGGAGGTAGATTTTGGTGGAGTCAGGACCCAAGGCGAGTCTGGGTGGTGGGTCCAGGAGTGGATTGGGCTGGGCCCTGGGGTAAGGCAGGATAGAGCCGGCAGGGTATCGGAAGCTTTACTGCCTCCCCCCCCACACCCCCCACCCGGAGTCAGTAGCATTTGCGGTACACGATGTGGGGCCCCTGTTCCTCATACTGCTCCCGCAGGACCCAGCAGGACTGGAAGGCGCGCAACGAGGCCAGGATGGAGCCCCCAATCCACACCGAGAAGTTCCTGGTGGGCTGTGCCGCCACCACCACGTGGGCCTCGGGGGACAGACTGTGCAGCAGCTCGGCCCGGAAGCGGCCCTCGAACCCCTGAAAGAGCGAGGAGCCCCCGCAGAGCAGCACGTTCTGGGCCACGTCGGCCCGCACCTCCAGGGGCACCTTGTGAAGGCTCTGTTTGGCCATCGTGGGGATGCCCACGGGCTCCAGCCCCGGCATCTCGGGAGGGCTGAACAGCAGCTCTGGGCACTGGAACAGCTCCTTGCCCAAGGTGACCGTCCGCCCGTCGGGCAGCTTCAGGGTCTGCTGGTATTCCTGCTCCGGCCGGGCCTGCTCCTTGAGGAAGTCAGGGGCCACGTAGCAGTGGCGGTGCTTGATGTTCTCCACGGTGTCCAGGTCCTGCTGGCCCAGCGTCAAGCCCGAGCCCAGCAGCATCTCTGCCAGGAAGGCGGTCAGGTGCGTGCCCGCCAGGTCCAGGCGCTCCGTGGCGTGGGGCAGGTTGTAGCCCTGAAAGACCGGCACCGTGTAGGTGACCCCATGGCCGGTGTCCACCACCAGCCCGCTGATCCTCCCGTGAGCGTAGACGGACAGCACCGACTGGGAAGCCACGTACATGGCAGGAGAGCACAGCGACTCGAAGGCCACCTCCACCAGCTTCTCGCGGTTGGTGGTGGGGCTGAAGGGCGGGTCGGAGAACAGCAGCGGCTGGTCCTGAGTGGTCACGCGGAGGTCGTGCTCCAGCAGGTGGCGCCAGATGAGCTCGGCCGCGTCCCAGTCCACCACGATGCCGTTGCGCACTGGCTGCACCAGGGTTAGCTCTGGGCGTGTGCGGGCGGCCTCGCCGATGAAAGTCTCCAGCACCGGCTGCCCACTGGTGGCCGGCTTCTTGGGCTGGCAGCCCACGATGGTGGCCACGGTGTAGGTGGGCCGGGCCTGCCCCGCGAAGCCCACCTTACAGGTGCCCGTGCCCATGTCGATGACCACCGCGCCGGTCTTTGGTGGCAACCTGTCGCCCACCATGCTGGGGGGTTCCTGCTGCAGGGTCTTGTTCACCAGGATTGAGTTGGGGTTCACGCCAGTCCTGGAGGCCTTTGGGGAGGGCTGGGGCTTCGTGCAACTGGACGGGTTTGCATCCATGGCTGCACGTAGCTGGGTAAGCTGCTTGGCGAGGCTGACCGCTTTCCTCTGGGGGTCCGAGGGTATGAGGAGAAAAGGCCGAGGCTGACCAGGGGCAGGCAGAGGCAGGGAGAGGGGCCTGGCCGGTGGTCTATGACATCACCCTGCCTGCTGCCCCTTCAGAAGATTTCACAATGCAGGGGAGGGGATGAGGACGAGCTCCTCCCCGCCCCAGAAAGCTCCCAGAATACTCATCTATTCTGGATTCCCCCAAAGTGGCAAATTTGGAGAAGGAGGCTAGAGGGTGCCAGAGGAGAGACCTCTGATCCAGCTCCCTGACCCAGAGCCCAGTAAGACCCAAGAATCCTTCTCTTGGGGCTTCCTTTTGAAGCTCTTTATAGTGTGGTAAGGGAGAGCTAGTCACAGCCCTCCTTAGAATTCAATCTTAAAATTAATTTAAAATATTAACCCTTAGAATATTAATCAGAAGGTGGTCGCCTAGCTGGTGTGGCTTTTCTGGTTTCCTGAAGGAAACAGAAGCCTGCCTAGGGTGGGGGGTGAGGCTAGGAGAGACACAGACATCCCTCTACTGTTCTTTGACCCTTCTGCTCTGCCTGATACCTGGAACAGTCTCCCTACCCCATTCCCACAGAGCAGGAATTTGCCTCTTCCAATCTCCGCAAGACACCACCTCTTCTTGAAAGCCTTCCCTGATTTCTCTTCCTTCTCTCTACCACATGGTGGTGGTGATGAAGGGGTGTCCACCTTCCTTCTAGGGATTTCTTCGGCTTCCCCTTGGTGGGAGGGGGGCTCTGTGGGATCCAAAAAGGAGCTTTCAGTAAGATAAAAGGGACAGGGCAGAACCAGGGAATTTCCTTCCTTTTTAAGGCTAAATAATATTCCATTGTGTGTCTACACCACATTTTGCCTACCCATTCATCTGTCGAGGGACCCTTGGATTGCTTCTATGTTTTAGCTATTGTGAATAATGCTGCTATGAACCTGGTTGTGCAAAATCTCAAGTCCCTGCTTTCAATTCTCTTGGGTATATACCCAGAATTGGCATTGCCGGATCATATGGTAATTCTATTTTTTTAAAAATTATTTATTTATTTGAGAGAGAGAGCACAAGCAGGGGGAGGGACAGAGGGAGAAGCAGGCTCCCTGCTGAGCAGGAAGCCCAACTCGGGGCTCGATCCCAGGACTCGGATCATGACTGGAGCCGAAGGTGGACGCTTAACCGACTGAGCCACCCAGGTGCCCCTGGTAATTCTATTTTAAATGGTAATTGTTTTACAATATACAGGTGTATCAAATCAACACATTGTACACCTTAAACTCACACAATGTTAAATGTCAATTACATCTCAGTAAAGGTGGGGGTGGGGAAGTTCACGGACTCTTGTAAATAGCTGAGTAAATGAACATTTCCAAAAACATGTATGAGATCGCACACAAAATTGGTTAAAAACTCTGGCCGGGATTAAATCTGGACACAACTGGGAAATGAAGCCTTCTTACCTCCATATTCCTGTGACATTCAGCACTAGTCCTGGCAATTTCTATCACTACACACACACACACACACGCACACACACACACATTTATTTGTTTTAACTAACAGGTGATAACACCACCAGAAGTGGATTTTTTTTTTTTTTCAGAAGTGGATTTTGAGGCAACTCTCCCATTCTGTTGTGGAACCTGCTGTCCTTAGTTGAGACAATTCTTTCCTCTCAAATGCACCCCCTTTTGGATGATGTGTGTGCAAGAAACGAATTCTGTCCCCATGAAACACCAACTCCTACCCCCTCCCTCAGCCCCTGGCTCCCACCATCTTTCTGTCTCTGTGGATGTGACTCTTCTAGGGACCTCCTAGACGTGGAATCCTACCGTATGTGTCCTTCTGTGACTGGCTTATTTCACTGAGCATAATGTCCTCAAAGTTCTTCCATGTTGAAGCAGGTGTCAGAATATTTTGAGGGACCGTCATGTTCTTTTCCATAGTGGTTGTACCTTTTCACATTCCCACTAGCAAGGTAGAGGGTTCCAATTCCTCCACATTCTTAACACTTGTTTTTGCCTTTCCCCCCTTTTTTCTTTTTAATTATAGCTATTGTAATGAGTGTGAGGTTGTGATAGAGTTTTAAGTATCAGCATGTTAGAAAGACATGTTTGGTTCAGACGGACTGTTACATAAAGAACTGAATAGACGGGGTTCAGAGCCCAGCCTTTGGTATTGCTAGTGATGTAGCTGTGTACAGAAGGGGAGGCACTTTCCATTATTCCCCCTCATTCAACACATCTGCAAGGATGGTCCCTTGACCTCCTGAAAGAGTATTTTGGTGAATTTAGTCTATAGCCATTTAAGACAAAAATAAACATTTTTTCCCTTTTCAAGAATCATTGTGGCAAGTGAGAGGGATGGTAGTTGATAGTTCGGGATGGGGGTCAGGTAAATTCTCACTGCATCTTTATGGTACTATGTTCATTTTTTTCTGATGGGGGAAATAAAGTCTCAGAGGGGTGAAGTAATTTGCCCAAAGTCACACAGCTGGGATGGCACAAGAGCAGGATTTGAACCCAGATCTCTGAGATACTGCAGTGGCTGAGTGCGGGTCTGGAAAACTGTGAGGTCTAAGATCCATCTGAAACAGTACAAATGGAGGCTGGGACTCTGTTGACCTCAGGTTCCTCTGTTGTTTCTGGCACATAATAGATGCTCCATTCTCGGATACTGCAGCAAACAGGACAGAGAGCATCACTGAGTAGAGGCAGCAAGGAAATAATGTGGTCAAGACCACAGATCTGGAGCCACCTGCTGGGGTTGGTTAAACCTGGCCCCGCCACCTTTATAGTGAAGCAAACTACTAAATCTCTCTGTGCCTCAGCTTCCCCATTAGCTAGTTAGAGGTAATAATAGTACTGACTTCAAAGGGCAGGTATGTGGATGGACGAGTTATCTGTGAAGTGGTTAAGTCAGTGGCTGGTACATCTTGCTTTGTGAAGGTTTACACAAATTGCAGGTATTGTGTGCTTCAGTCGTGTGTATGAGCAACCAGTACGTGGAAGTATCTAACAACAGCTCTGCAGTGGAATTAGGGATTTAGATGGGCATTTCTCTTGAAAGGGCATTTTTTTCCAGACTGCAGATCTTTGCCCTGGGCTTATCTGAAACCTGCGTGGGCAGCGCCGCCTTCCACCTGCGTCTGTGTTTCCCAGGAGTTGAGTTGTACAGCTTCCTGCCAAGAGAGGGCGTCCAAGACCACCTGCTTCTTTTTTCTGCTAAGTCCTTGGCTCAGTTGCTCAGGGGTTCACATCCTTGGTTGCAGCTTAGGATCACCAGAGGAACTTAAAAAAGAATCCCCGTGTTCTGGCTGCACCCCAGACTTGAATCAGAAACTCTGCAGATGGAGACCAAGCAGGGGTGATTGTTTAAAGCTCCCAGGAGACCTTAATGTGAAGCAAGTGGAGGTCCATTGGTCTGGGTCTTCAACATTCTCAAATTCTCCTTCCTTCCTTCCTTCCTTCCTGCCTTCCTGCCTTCCTGCCTTCCTGCCTTCCCTCCTTCCTTCCTTCCTTCTCCCTCCCTCTCTCTCTCTTTCCTTCCTCCCTCCCTCCTTTCCTCCCTCCCTTCCTTCCCCTTCTTTCCTTTCTTTCTCTCATTCTCACTTTCTTAATTCCCCCTGATCATCAGAAACGATGGACTGGGAGTCTGGGGTTGTGACACAGTTCTCTGGGATCAGCAGGTTCTCATGCTTAAATGTGTATGAGAGTCTCTAGAAGGGCTTGTTAAAACACAGAGTTCTCGTCTTGCCCAGAGATTCTGATTCAGCAGGTCCAGGGCCCTGCAGAGAATCTGCATTCCTAACGAGCTTCCAGGTGATGCTGATGCTTCTGGTTGGCTGACTTCACTTTGAGGAGCATTGTCTGGAGCCTTGTGGACATCTGGGAGATGAAAGGAAAACTTCTCACAATAAAACTTATATATATATATATATATATATGTATATATATATATATATAAGCAATGCTCATATATATATATATATATATAATGTTATCCAGCCATGAGAAAGAAGGAACTCCCACCATTTGTGCAACGTACATGACACTTGAGAGCATTACGCTACGTAAGTCAGAGAAAGATAAACACTGTGTGATCTCACTTATATGTGGACTCTAGCAAAGCCCAATTTGTAGAAACAGAGAGTAGAATGGTGGTTCCCAGGGGCTGTGGGGTGGGGGAAATGAGATGTTGGTCAAAGGGTACAAACTTCTAGTTATGAATAAGTTCTGGGGATCTAATGTACAGTAGTGACTATAGTTGACAATACTGTATATATACTTGAAAGCTGCTAGGAGACTAGATCTTCAACTTTTTCACCACAAAAATAGTGATTATGAGATGTGAAACATCTGGTGGTAACTATTTTGCAGTATGTAAGCATATCCATCATTGTACGCCTTGAACTTACACAATGTTGCATATCAGTTGTATCTCCATAAAACTGGAAAAAATACAGAATAAAAGACATGACTCATACAGTGCTCATATTTGTTCTCCAGGGTTTATGGCAAGACTGCTCAGGTAATCAGTGGTCGAATTTCTTTTATTGCCGTGTTATGTTCTACAAAGTTGCCACGAACAGTGACTACTGAACTCTAGTTACAACATTTTCATCAACCATTCAAAACATAACCCTGTGTTACGTGTGATTCTGTTTAAAAACACGGTTAATTAATATATATTATTGATCTTACTAACACTGAACTCACAGCCAACATCGTTATACCTCACGCCTGAATGAAGCTTGTCCAGCTCACGCATTTTCTCTGCAAGGCACCCCAAAGTCTTCTTGTGCATGACAACTCTAGGTAGCAGCGCGGCACAATGCTTCTGGCTGATTTAAACAGTGAAACCAGGGGCATAAAGGACAAAAATGTGAAACCTGGGGCACTAAACAGACCATGAAAAGGGCACTTGCTTATGGTATGAGAGCACAACAAGAAGGCAGAGCATTGTGGGAACTCAGCTGGGAAGGAGCATGTAGGCAATTTAGATTTTTTGCTGCTCTGTGCATGTCTGCAAATGACCATGAGAGTCCCAGCAGTATTGAGTTTGTGATTACAAATAAATTTAAGTAGGTGAATTCTTAAATACGGACCCTGTGAATAATGGGGATTGGTTGTACATACACACACACAGAATCATATATATATGTGTGTGTACACACACACACACACACACACACACAGAATCTCAAGTGCCTGTGTGTATTCACCACACAACATAAGCAACAAAAACACAACAAACACACTGGAAGCCTTCTGTGGATCTCCCCCTAGAGAGTATCATGTTGCTGAATCGAGGGTGTTTTTCACATGGGGAAATGCCACTTTTGCCGGGACACGGCACCTCTTTCTGGCTGTGTTGACATCAGCAACTCCATTCATCCTTCAGTCAGCAATGCTCACTCACTTGACCTGCAATGTGACCTGAGCATCGCATTTTAAAAAGCTTGCAGGTGGGGCGCCTGGGTGGCTCAGTCGGCTAAGCGGCTGCCTTCGGCTCAGGTCATGGTCCCAGGGTCCTGGGATCGAGCCCCGCATCGGGCTCCCTGCTCGGCGGGAAGCCTGCTTCTCCCTCCCCCACTCCCCCGGCTTGTGTT
Source organism: Phoca vitulina (assembly GCF_004348235.1). Taxonomy (NCBI): domain Eukaryota; kingdom Metazoa; phylum Chordata; class Mammalia; order Carnivora; family Phocidae; genus Phoca; species Phoca vitulina. The sequence goes on along the minus strand of NW_022589784.1, from coordinate 5,117,955 downwards.
CCCTCTCTCGCTTTCTCTCTGTCAAATAAATAAAATAAATCTTAAAAAAAAAAACAGCTTGCAGGTGAGTCTGCTGTGTATTCAGTGCTGAGTACCACTGTTACCTGAGCAGTCTTGCCATAAACCCTGGAGAACAAATAGGAATGCTGTATAGATCATGCCTTTTTATTCTATATTTTTGATGCTTTGACATCTTGGGGGCTCCCCTCCCAGGGCTAGCTGATTCCTAGAGATAGCACACACCTCACCTGCCAGTGCACCTTTCATGCGCAAACCAACGAATCCAGAGCCCACACTCCCTACCCCCTCCTCTGTGGGGCTTTCACACTCAGGGCCACTGTTCCCCTCTGCTGATCCCCAGGGCCAGGTTCCAGACAACAACGGATAGCCCCTGTGTCCCAGAGCCCACTGAAATTATTCAAACTAGCCAGTCCTAAGCCTGTATGCCCTGCATTGTCCACATTTCCCCCTCACTCCCCATGTCTCCTGCCTGACCCTAGTGCCTCTCTGAGGGGCCCCCAATAGTGTGCCACGACCCTTCCTCTTGGGAATTGTAACAAGCTAGCTTTTCAATGGCACTGCTCTCCTACCCTGTTGGCCTCACCTGCTCAGATCATAATAAACCTATATCTTAAAACAGACTCCTTTGCTCATCCTTCTGCTTGGAATGCTCAGTGGCGTTTGGATGGCCCTGCCCAGCACCTCTTGGTTATCCATGCGGTGCTCCCTCCACCATTCCTGTGGTTCATTAAGAGGTGAACATCATTGTTTTCTCATGCTCTCCTGGGACAAATTTGAGATGCAGGGCACCTGGCTCCCCTGCAATTAACTTTCTCTGCAGTAGAAAGGAGAAGCCGGAAGAGGCTTTTGATATAATACCTTCACCTGGAACCGCCAGCCCTTGACAGTTGGTTCATCACTGCTTGGCTGAAGAAGGAGCTGGTGGGCTAAGTGGGGAGTGACACATTCCAGGGAGGTTTATCAGGAGTCACTGTGAGATGGGGAGAGCTATGGGTGTGTCTCTCTGGGTCTGCTCACGGCCCTAGCTCAGTGGACTTCAGAGCAAGGTAGGGAAGGAACCAGCAGGAGTTGTGTCTTTTACCTTTGTCTCATGCAAACTGGATGCATAGCACTATGAAGGGCCAGGGCCCATTTTGCCAGCCTGCGAACCAAATATCTGGATACTTGACACCATCTTTGTGGGTTAAGTCCATGACAGTGTGTGGTTTTTGGTGAGGCAGGCTCTCCAGGTATGATGGGACCAGTTCCACTCTCTGTGTGTCCTCACACAGACCTTTATGCAGGTGTTGTTGTATCAGCAGGTGAGTTTTGTCCAGGTATGTTGGTAAGAAACAATCTTTTTCTGTTTTGGGGTTTTTTTTGAATCCTAAACCTTCACATTTATGTAAATATCCTCTCAAAACTTTCAAACACATAAAATCTTCTATCAGTTTAATCTTGAAGAAACCCCTTTTGGAGGTTGACCTGCTTCTGGCTGAGCTGGCGACAGCTGTCATCCTAGGATCCCCCTTCACCATCATTCTAGGGATTCTCTTTCAGGTTGAATCCTCTGTTTCTTCTCCTTAGGTTGATGCCTCATTTAGGTGGGACACATGCTCCCTGAGTGAGTGCAGTGGAGACAGATTGGAAGAAAAACCCATCAGGTCTAAAAAAAATGTTATTTTATCTTATACTTACATGGTTATTTGACTAGCTATGGAATTCTAGGTCTCAATTAATTTTCCCAGAGCATTTTAAAACATCGCTCCATTGCATTCTAACATTTGGTGTTCCTGTTGAAGAGTTCAAGGCCACCCTAGAGGGACACCTTGGTGGCTCAGTTGGTTAAGCATCTGTCTTCGGCTCAGGTTATGATCCCGGAGTCCTGGGACTGAGCCCCGCATCGGGCTCTCTGTTCAGCGGGGAGTCTGCTTCTCCCTCTGCCGCTCCCCCTGCTTGTGCTTGCTCTCTCTCTCTCTCAAATAAATAAGTAAACTGAGTGTTATATGAAAACAGTGAATCGTGGATCACTACATCAAAAACTAATGATGTATTGTATGGTGACTAACATAACATAATAAAATAAAATTAAAAAAAAAATGAGAGAAGTTCAAGGTCATTCTCATTCTTGACTTTTCCAGGAAAGTTGTTTTCTCTCTCTGAGAGCTTATAGGGTACATTCTTTTGTTTATTCTGATGAGCAATTTTCAATCTTGAAATTCACAACTTTCATTCAGGGAAATTTTCTTGCCCCATATTTCCATACTTATGAAATGCCTATTTTTTAAAAAAGATTTTATTTATTTATTTGTCAGAGAGAGAGAGAGCATGCACAAGCAGGGGGAGCGGCAGGCAGAGGGAGAAGCAGGCTCCCCACTGAGCAAGGAGCCCAATGTGGGACTCAATCCCAGGATCCTGGGATCATGACCTGAGCCAAAGGCAGACACTTAACCGACGGAGCCACCCAGGCATCCCTGAAATGCCTATTGTTTTGATGTTGGGCCATCTGTATTGATTCTCTGATTTATTTACCATTTCTCTACTATTTTTCTCTGTGCCTTTTTGTTGTTTTGTGATATTTTCCTACATTTTATATTTTAATCCTATTGTTTTTCATTTCTCTTATCATTAAAAAATTCTAACATCTTTTTGTTCTTTTTTTTTTTTAAGATTATTTATTTATTTATTTGACAGCGAGAGAGAGACAGAGCAGGAACACAAGCAGGGGGAGTGGGAGAGGGAGAAGCAGGCTTCCCGCGGAGCAGGGAGCCCGATGCGGGGCTCGATCCCAGGACCCTGGGATCATGACCCGAGCCGAAGGCAGACGCTTAAACGACTGAGCCACCCAGGTGCCCCTAACATTGTTTTGTTCTTTAAAGAAGAAAATCTTTTTCTTGCTTCACAGATACTGCCTTTTTAGTTATACCTCTGAGTTCTAGTCAGTTATAGCTCTAATGTTACCAAGAGTTTCTTTTTTGGTTTCTTCTTCCCTCAGTCTGTTTTCTGCGAAGTGCTTTCATTTTCAGTACGATTGTTGTGGTCTCTGTCTCTTGTGTGAGATACTGTTTGGTTAATTGGGTAAAAAGGTGATTGGAAGCTCTGTGGACACGAGTTAGTTTCATTTATACTTTGGTTTTCTATTTAGGGTAATCTCACTGGGCTGTTTCCTTGGGATTTTCTTAATGGTAGTTTTTGTTTTGTTTTATTTTGTTGTTGTTGTTTGTGCTTATCTTTTCTTTTCTTTTCTTTTTTTGGACTGGTTGATTCCCAAAAAAGACTCTCTCACAGAAGCCCGTCCTTTGGATAGCTACCCCAAATGTTGGATGAATGCTCTAATTCTTTCCCTCCGGAGGAAACCAGGATTTGGGTTTTGTGCCCCACTTGCTCTGTGCTGAGGTGGGTGAAGGTCTGTGACCAGCGAGAGCATGCTTTCCAAATCATCACCTTTGTTCTCAGGGGCTGCCAATCTGGAGCACCTTCCCATCAGCACTCAGACTCAGGCAAGACAGAAACCAGTCCCTCAGGCAGCCCCTCAAGACATTAGAACTTTGGATTACAGTCCAGTCCTTTCCTTCCCTTCTCAGGGACAAGCCAGGAGCTGGGGGCTTCCTCCTGTTGTGTGGTGCTGTCATGGGGGAGATATTACGGGGAGAAGGTGCCATGTACTTTCCTATTGGCTTTGATGCAGCTGACCTCATGCTCTATTAGGGTGCAGGAGCCCCTCACCTAGTCTCTGGATTTTTCACAAAGGGAATTGATTGATCCATGTGCTGTTGAATCAGTGTGTCCACGTGGGAAAGGAAGTCCGGGGCTTCCCATTCCACCATTTTGTTGATGTTGCGGCTAATCTTCTCTGAGTATAAGGGCCCCGGTCATATTGGATTAGAGCCCACTCTAATGACCTCATTTCAACTTAATTACTCCTTTAAAGACCCTATCTCTAATGACAATCATGTTCTGAGGTCCTGGGGCATTAAAATTTCAACATATGAATTTTAAGGGGATATGATTCAGCCTATAACCATGCTACAACATGGATGGACCTCTAAAACGTTATGCTAAGTAAAAGAATTCAGACACAAAATGTCACATATTATATGATTCTATTGATGTGAAATAGGTAAAATTTGTGGGTACAGATAGCAGATTGGTGGTTGCCAGAGTCTGGGGTAATGGGAGTGACTGCTCATGAGCATGGAGTATCCTTGCGAGGATGAAAATGTTTGGGAACTAGATTGAGGTGATGGGTACATGGCACCGTGAATGTACTAAATTCCACAGAATTGTACACTTCAAAAAATGGTTAACTTTAGGTTTATGTGAATTTCATCTCAATAAAAAAGTGTGTGTGTTTATGTGCATAAAAAGAGATAAAGCAGTGTGGCTAAAGAATAACAATTGGTGAAGGGTATATGGATGTTTCACTCTTCTGTAGGTTTAAAATTTTTCGAGTAAAAAGTTAGAAAAACTGAGAAAAGACTTGCTGTTTTATTATTGGTTTCTAGGGATTTCCATAATTTTAGCCTTTTGTCCTCCAAAGACAAGAAGTGATGATGCCTTGTAAGCAAAAAAGGGCAAATTAAGTCAATTCAAAAAACAACTAAAAGTGAGTTGATTCAAGAGAAATACAGGTATATTCTGCAGACTATCTATCAGACCACCTGGTTAATCTTTTCCCAGCAGAATGCAAAGTCTCTTGGTGTTAATGCCCAAACTTCATAAAATGCATGTATCTCTCAGTATAATGTTTTCTGGCTCATGTTTACACAGGGGACGTTTATATTTCCATCAAGTGAAATACAGGATTTTAAAGAAAACAACGTATAGAGAAAGTGTGCCAACTGATAACCAAGGAGAGTGTGCATCTCATGTATTGCCAGTGCCAAGAGAGGTTATCATACCAGCTTACTCAATGTGAGTCATTCTCTGCTGTTGTGTGCTTGTGCTGAGCTTGCTTCCCCAGCACTTTCTACATTTTGGCAAAAGCAAAGGTCAATGTTCTACTGTGAGTCTTCAAAGAGTTGAGGGAGTGAAAGAGATCTTGGAAAAGGAAGCGATAGAGAAATATGACTTCACACTAAACAACTGTAAACAAATATGTTCATTTTGCATAAGCTTTTTTATTTTTATTTTTATTTTTATTTTTTTTAATTTTTTTATTGTTATGTTAATCCCCATACATTACATCATTAGTTTTAGATATAGTGTTCCATGATTCATTGTTTGTGCATAACACCCAGTGCTCCATGCAGAACGTGCCCTCCCCAGTACCCATCACCAGGCTAACCCATCCTCCCACCCCCCTCCCCTCTAGAACCCTCAGTTTGTTTTTCAGAGTCCATCGTCTCTCATGGTTCTTCTCCCCCTCCGATTTCCCCCCCTTCATTCTTCCCCTCCTGCTACATTCTTCTTCTTCTTTTTTTCTTTCTTAACATATATTGCATTATTTGTTTCAGAGGTACAGATCTGAGATTCAACAGTCTTGCACAATTCACAGCGCTTACCAGAACACATACCCTCCCCAGTGTCCATCACCCAGTCACCCCATCCCTCCCACCCCACCCCCCACTCCAGCAACCCTCAGTTTGTTTCCTGAGATTAAGAATTCCTCATATCAGTGAGGTCATATGATAC